>NC_049904.1:29835345-30148692 GCF_001411555.2 Juglans regia
TTAATATCACTATTTAATAATAACTAATACTATTATATAGTTATACTCAATTAAAATCACTATAGCAAATATTAATATATAGTTATGCTAATCGCTATAACTAATACTAATACTAATATAGACTATAGTTATAACTTATAGTATTATAACTTATACTAATATATTATATAGTTATACTAAATCACTATAACTAATACTAATATAGTTATACTAATCACTATAATAGTGATATAGTATTAATATCACTATTAGTATAATACCATAATATATAGTATTAATAATAACTAATACTAATATAATTATTAGTATAACTAATATTTATATATATTAATATATATATCAAGTATAAGAGATTAGAGATTTAATATATATATATATATCAAGTATATTAGTTTATTATTAATATTTCGGTGCTTTTTTTTTAATATTCATATATAATAATATATATCATATATTTTTTTTTTATAAATTTTCATATATATATAATATATAAAATAGATTTATATTAGTTAGTATACTACTATACAATACGGCGTCGTTTCTATTGCAATAGGACTTTCTTTTTAATTTTTGAATGCATGTTATTATGTTACTTGTTTTATTTAGTTGTATTTTTTGTTATAATCAAAAGTTTAATTAATTTAGATTGTAATGTTGAGAAAATTGAAATTTAAAAGCTCACAATTTTTTTTTTAAAAAAAAAAAGTGGGTCAAATATGAAGTTAAAAAAGATAAAAAAAAATAATAAAAAAATCCGACTCCGCTCCGACAAGTCGGAGTCGGAGTCGGAGCGGATTTTATATGTTTCGGAGTCGGAGTCGGAGGTCGGATTCGACCTCCGACAAAGTCGGAGTCGGAGTCGGAGGTTGGGCCCTCCGACTCCGAAAGTGTCGGTGCTCAGCCCTAACAACATGTATAAACATATTGCTAAACTTTATAAATATAAGAAGCACTCACAAAAAAACCAATAATCTAATTGTCAATAATATTATATAACATCCTAATATATAACTTAAACATTTATAATATAATATATTATATTGACAAACGTTCGAACGTAATAATAAGTACGTTCGAACGTTCTATGTATATAAGGCCAAAACCGAACGTCGAAACGCATTTCCCTGCCCGTATCCATCGTCTTCTCCGTTATTTGCCGCCACGCCGCCGTCACCGCCGCCGTCAACTCCGCCACAACCGTCACTAAAAGGTAGGCATTCATCTTTTATGCAAATAACATGTATTTTATTGAGATTTAGATTGACATTTGGATTGAGTTTGGTTTAAAACCGGATAAATATTACCGGATTTTCAACTTCATTTTCCGGCCACCACGACCAGTCATTGGCCGAATAGTCACCGTAGAAATGTTTCTTGAAGTGTATACTTCATTTACATGGTGACATTTCGGCATTTAGACCCTTGTAGAGAAATTTTCGAGATTTCAATAATGGCTGAGTCGACTCAGCCATTCTGCGTCGAAACGTTCGAACGTTTCACCAAGACATTCGAACGTACGACGTTTAAATTACCGAGCCGTTACGGCTTCCACGTTCGAACGTTAATCGTCTTACATTCGGACGTGAATATTATTAAACAACATACGTTCGAACGTGAATATTTACTTTCGCACGTAAATCACATACGGTCGGACGTTTAATTATAACATCCGAACGTAGTGATTTTCTACATTATTCATGCTTCGACGTTCGGACGTTCATATTTACGTTCACACGTAAAACAAATACGTTCGAACTTAAATTCGAACGTATTTGTTTACTGCTTATGTTCGAACGTACATCTGTACATTCGAACGTATTTGTTTTACGTTTGAACGTAAATTTATTTACATTATTTTACGTGCGAACGTATAAATTAACGTCCGAACGTTTTTATCTTTAACGTTCGAACGTTAAAGATAAAACGTTCGAACGTTAAAGATAAAACGTTCGAACGTTAATGCAGAGCATCTTAAAATTAATACAAAAAAATGCATTATTGTAAATAATTTTTTTTTCCTTTTCTATTTTCAGGATATGGCTCTTCCACTGCATACACGAAAACGAGGGAGGGAAGGAGCCACGTCGGACACTGCCCGTATCGGAGCTCGTACTGTTATGGTAGAGAGAGAGGTCTTAATTAATGAGTTCGACGAACTCTGTTGGCAGCAGACGAACCTAAGAGATGTTTTCCTCAGTAGAGGCTGGGGAAATATCTGCACATTGAGGGGGAAGGTATACCCCTCAATGGTTCAAGAATTCTATATGGGGATGTGTGACATGCCTCCGGATGCATCCTCTCACACCGTGACTGTACGCGGTGTTTCCATTGAGGTATCGGCAGATGTCATCGGCGAGCACCTCGGGATTCATCGAGGTGCTCAGACATTTACACACTCAACACCCCGTGAGGATGTAGGCACTTCTGCATCATCTACTGGCCGGGGATGTGAGCCAGCATCAGCCGATGATGCAGGCCAGTCAGAGGCTGAGGATACTGGCGTCGAGGCTCGGGATGATGACCGAGACGAGGATTTCTACATCCTCACCGGGAGGGATCGCATGCAGATCGAGCGGAAGAACGCCTTCAACCAGAACCATCTGCTGCATTTCTTCCGCATGTTGCACCTTATTGTTGCAACAAATGTCGATCCTGTGGCTCATAAAACCACATTTAGTCGGCTTCGGGCACAATTTTTGATACGAGTGGCACGTGGAGATCCTATAGATTTGCCACTGCACATTTTTGAGAGGATCCGTTACGAGGCGAGCATCGTCTCCACGGATAATCTCCCATATGGTGTCCTCATCAGCCGACTATTACTTGCACGGGGAGTGCCGACCCAGCCAGAGGAGCGGGTCAAAGATCAGATGAGCCCCCTCGACATGACCACGCATCGGCGTAGCATTGGACAGGCGAGGGGACGTCAGCCACCCCCTGTAGAGGATCTAGTTCCTCCGACGCAGCCTGAGCCAGGTCATGTCGGGAGTAGTAGTCAGCATACGCCGAGTACATCTGCAGGAGATGTGCGGCCTGCTTGGGTTGATGCGGTCATCTCACAGCTGACTGCGCATATTGATCATAAGATCGATCGATCGCTCGAGGCTATATCGGCGTCTGTTGCCGAACTCACCCATCGTGTAACTATCCTCAACGACAAGGTTGATACCTTGACTGAGGAAGTACGGAGTTCGACTTTTGCGGATAACGTTATCATCTGACTGTTGTTTACTACGTTCTATCAATTTTTGTATTTTATTTTTAATATTTGTAACGAAAAATATTATGGAATATTTTTATCGTTTTTTCATTTCAATTTTTAATCTTCTTTGATGTTATAATTTTCAACTTTAATACTAAATCACTGCATTTCAAATATATATAAATCAATAATATATATTTATATATTACAAAGTGTGTATATATAAATATATACAATTCAATTTTTTAGACTTGTTCACAAATTATGTACAATAAAAATCACATAATTTTTAAATTAAAGTCATTTAATTTAAATTTACAATGAACGTTCGAATGTTATTACTTAACGTTCGAACATTGGTGCAAACATTTTACGTTCGAACGTAAAATTAATAACATTCGAACGGTTGCGCCAAAACATTTTACGTTCCAACGTAAACAAACATAACGTTCGAACGTATATGTGACGTTTGAACGCATATTTCTCATACGTTCGAATGTAAAAAAATCTCATTCTATCTTTAGTGACGGTTTCCAAAAACTGTCACAGAAAATGCCTTTTAGTGACGGTCTAGGGACTGTCACAATTTCCCAACCGTCACTAAAAAGCAATTGTGTTATAGTGATGATTGTCTATGATTGGTTTGTTTTCCATTAATGAATGAATTTATGACTTCTATTAAAAAAAAAAAAATTACATTTTTTTAAGGTGTGATCCAATTTTTTATAAGGACTTGCATGAGACTTATCTATTTGAGAGTTGTACAAATCATTTTTCCTTTTTAAGATAATATATATAAGCACTACTAATCAAATTTCTGTCTGTAAGAGTAGTACGTGGAAAATTTTGTAAAAACTATAATTTCTTCTTAACATGTCTCTCTTTCTCTCACGCACGTGCTTGAAAATAACATACCAAATATATTTACATTCATTAATATTCTGAAAGAAAAATATACTTTGAAACTTCAATGTTCGAATTATTGACCGCCTGAAAAATAAAAAGCAGAAGTTTAATTTAAAGTTTCGAACCAATTTCATGTTACGTGGTTATGTTATCACAAAATTACATATATATATATATATGTACACGTTTGTATATCTTGTATATATAGATACGATCTATGATTTATTTTTTTAAAAGAAGTGTGCGTGATTTACACTTACGTCTTAAAATTATAAATATTATTTTTAAAAAAAAAATAAAATCACGTTATTTTGCATGTTTCGAAGTCGATGTGTCAAATACAAATCTTTACAAATTGTTAAGATTAGAATTAAATTAAATTATGAAAGAGAAATAATCTACGCAAAACGGCTATCTATAACTTTTAAGCTTTTAAAAATTATTGGTTGAAGTGGTTATAATTGAGTTTAGACCTTTAGACTCTCAAGATTTGTAAGTTGGTGCTTTCAAAAAATAAATAAATAAATTCATGGTCCCAAAATGAGTACTAATTATTGAAATAAATTCTTAATAAAAGCTAACTATGTCGGATAACACAAACATTTCTGCCTCAATCTTGCGCATACCAATATCATGACAACGAATATATATATATATATATATATATATTACGTTATAATTTCCATGATGTGAGTAATATGGAAACTTAAACACCATAGAAATATTGGAACTTGAGATGAAGATCAAGGGAAAAGAAAACGTACTCGAAAATTATGGATCGGCATTTGAAAAGTATGTATGATGTAATCTCGTGGAGTAGAACATAAGTTGGAAATTTAGGTAGAATAACGCAAATGGTGGGTGTCGTGGACTCGTGGGCATGGTGGTCGACAACGGGCCAGTCACATACATGTGAAGAGATGTTTGAAGAGATGTTTTAGATGTTTCTTTGTACCAATGGACCCACGTCCTTGGAAAAAAATACCACGATTCACGAGACCAGAGATCATGTCACAATCCAACGTACGTATTCAATCCAAGTTGGAATTTCTCCCCCAGTCTAAGCTCCTGACGCTTGTAACCTCCCTTCGGCCACCGTTTAAATTAAAATGCCTTCAATTATTTGAGAGAGAGAGAGAGAGGCCCAAAAAAGAGTCCCAATTCCCGGTTTTGATTTGGTTTAGGTTGAGAAATGATATCAATTTATTTTATTTTATTATTATAATTTTTTTAAAATTTTTATATAAGAAAAATGATAGAATTATTATCTTTTTACTATTTATTTTATATTTGATTTTTTTATTTTATTTAATAGTTAAGGAAGTGACTATTAGTAAAATTATATATATATATTTTTAATATTTTTTAATAGTTAAAGATGTTAAAAAAATACTTAAAAAAATAATAAATAAATAAAAAATTTAAAATGAACTATAAGTAGTAATAAATAGATAGTGATATGGTATATCACTACCCTTCACACAAAATATAATTTTTTAAAATTTTAAAATAATAATAATATTTTATTAAACTTTCAATTTTTATTTTAACTAATCCTATCTTAAGATTGAATCCAACGGAATAATTGTTTGGTGTGTGAAAGCGAGAGGGTCCGAATTGAAGACTGGGAATTCACGTGTTTGAATGGAAAAAAAATACCACGATCCACGAGACCAGAGATCATGTCACAATCAAACATACGTATTCCATCCAAGTTCTATGTCGAAATCCAATAAAAAAAAAAAAAAATCAGAAAAACTTGTAATAAATTGTAATAAACTCAGTTACCCAGATAATGTGGAGTAGTAATTAAGTTGAAAAGTAGACAAAAATTAATAGGAAATGTGAAAAGTTATGGAATTAATGTCCCAGGTATGAACACAGCTCTCTTCAAAGAGGGCACATTTAGGTAAACACGAAAGAACAATTTAAAATATTCTAATACCCTCTAACAACCTTCTGCTGTGAACTATAACCAAACCAGACGCTACTCCACTAGATGGCTCCAAGCCAATTGGAAATTAGAAGTAAAATACTATTGAAATCAGAAATACAATTAATAAAATAATATTTGGATTTAGCACATCCAATAATGCTATGACCCAATGGCTAAACTCCAAGACTCATTTACTAACTATCCTTTCCTTTGTTAGGCCCACGCGTGCTAAAGCCCATGGCCCACAACCGGCCCACAACCCTTCTTCACTCCTCACGACATTCACTTTAGTTCCTTTTCAACTCATCACTTCACTTTAATTAACTCTAACTCCCCTTTAGCTGCTGTGTGACACGACTTGAATTTGACAACATGTCGAAGATTGGTTAGGTTTTGAGTGACCTTTTTTTTTTTTCAAGTGACGATATATGCTGAATGGTATATTTTTAAGTAACAACTGAGAAGTAATTAACTTTTAATTTGGGCAGAAGTTTGGTATTGGAAAGATTTTAGTCTGTTTTTCATAATAGGTTGGTCGCATTGATATATCAATGCCCGGCGGTTCAATGCATGATTTTTGGGTGGAATGAGTTTTCCAAATTGGTTTGGAACAAGAGTAATGCTAATCATCATCTCAATTTTCATCATCCTCCCATTATCTCATGATATGACATTAGATGATTAGAGATTATTTATTATATTTTATTTGTGAACATATCATCTAATACCACATCATGAGATGTTAAAATGATGAATAAATTTTTTCTTGGAACAAAATTCCTCCAACACATCAATTAAAAAAAAGTAAGCCTTGCATGTGGAAAGAACATGCTTTTTTAAACGTTTTAAGTTAAATTAGTCATATGTCATTTTGTTAAAAAAATCTACTCCTCAGAAGGGTGGGCAGCGGGGCCCGTTCGCCCTGCTCCGCTTCTAGCCCCCCTAGCAAGGGCAGGGGCGGCACTTATATATTTTATTATATAAATATATATTTATAAATGTTTATTATTTGTATTATATATATAGTAATATGTATTAAGTATAACTTTTACTTAATATTTTGTGTAAGTTATAGTGTAATAAGGTGACACTTTTATAAATTGTCAAGACAATACAAGAGTATCACATTGTTTAAGTATAAGACTTGTATTGTGAAGGTAATCTATAAAAAGGTTACCCTACTACACTACAAATTATATAAATATACATTAACAAATTCAAAAAATACATAATTTTTAAATTATAGTCATATTTACAAATTTAAAATTACAATTTGGGTCCAAAATTGTATTTTTGATCACTTTAGAATCCATAAAATTTTTTTTACCTTAATAAACTATAGTCTATTATTGAAATGGACGAGAAGCAGGACGGATTGGGAGTCTATCCCAGCCCTTGGCATGCAGGGCGAGGTACTCTACCCTCGGAATGCAAGGACGGAGGGCAGGGAAAACCCCACCCCCGACTCATACGAGGCGTGAGGCGAGGAGGGGCTACCCGCACCGTATGAACATGTAACAATTTTTTAAATGAGTCGAAGGAAATTTTCTCTAACCCAGATTGAAAGAAAAATTTGTCCGTCATGAGTTTGCAGCAAAAAAAAAAAACCATCCGGAGTGGTAGCTGGTGTCGGGTTATTAAAGATCGTGCTGGATTAATTAGATTGGAATCATTAATGAAATAACGACTCTATCATCACCACATATAACTATGCATAGGAATAAATTAATGCTTTATTCAATATTATAAAAATACTTGACAAATATTTCATCGAGAAGTGCTTGTTCTACAAGATCTTTCGAAAACAAATTTAGAAATTGTTGCAGTTCGATATAAAAGGTCAAATCTATTTTACAAGAAAAATAATTTTATAATCTGATATACAATATAAAACTATATCAATTTATAAATTTATTTTTATATAATTTTTTTTATACACCAAATATTTCTATATTTTATATCCACCTTGATTAGAGCTCAAAAAATTCCCTTTTTCATTTGATTCCCAGTATCTGGGCCATGCAGCTTCCCTCTTTGTGGCCGAATTCGATAGCCCACTAAGAGGATAGGTGCTGGGCCCAGCTGTCTCATGCAGGTGGATCCAGTGCGGACTATGCACAAGGAGAGGAGGCCATCTACCCAACGCCGATGTAATCCCTAATTTCAAGCAACTGGATAATGTCTCAGTAAATAAGTGTTGGCAGATTCTGTTATAATTAACAATTTAACCTTAGGCAGAAGGATGATTCAAAAAAAAAAAAAAAAACCTTAGGCAGATGGCAGCCATACTCTCTCATACGTTGAATTCTCGAATTTGGGCTTTTACTAAAACAGATAACCTTTTACGGGAAACCCAAAGCCGAACATATTAATATATATTAATATGTATATTAATAATATATATTAATATTTTTAGTCATAGTACTCGTTGAAGTAAAATATTTCAAGTGGCCAATTGATCTATTAACCACTAATTAAATGAGAGTGTCTTAAAATTTGTCACATCAAGTATGACACAGGATGACAAGATTAATTAAAGTAATTATCATTTTAAGTGATTGACAATATATATCTAAAAGGAAAACTAACATTGCTCTTTTGTGAATATCAATGGGTGCAAGCTTTTAGTTGGCTCGCTGAGATAAGCACAAAGCCGATCGAGCAATAATAATGGTGAGACCCAACAGAACACTTTTAGGTCATAACCACTTTTAACTCCATTAGGTTAGGTCAATCCAAATCTCATCATGGTGCATTTGCTAACCAATTAATTAAGCATTTCATCTGATCTCTGCATTATGCTTTCCCCTATCCCTTGTCATACACTTAACCAACTAACACTCCCACCAAACCTACTTTGCTAACCTCTCTGGCTCTGGCCTTGCACCTAAAGGAAAGAAAAGCCCAAGAGCAATCATTTTAAACTGGATGAAAGTTTCAACTAAGGTGGGTGAAGCTATGCTTCTAGGTAGTTAAGTTCCTGCCTTTCCCTTTCATTCCTTTGAATACTAGAAAAAACTCTTCATTTTCTCCTCTAGTCGATCTCCACTCGGTTATAAGTGGAAGGCGTTTTGCATGCTTCTTCTTGGCTGTAAGGAATTAGAAAAAACAGTAATTAAAGGCCTACGGAAATGACCACAGCCAGATTTATCAAGTGTGTGACTGTGGGGGATGGCGCAGTGGGAAAGACGTGCATGCTCATTTCCTATACCAGCAACACCTTTCCGACGGTATGATTGATCTTCATCATTTCTGGCTCTCACCGTAGAAAGCAGTACGTGCTTATCATGTTCTTTCTTTCTTTTTTGTAGGATTATGTTCCAACGGTATTCGACAACTTCAGTGCCAATGTTGTCGTGGATGGTAGTATTGTGAACCTTGGCCTATGGGATACTGCAGGTCATGATTCCACCTCTCTCAAATGCTACTTTATAAGGAATTGAATGGTCTCTGATCTGAGTTAGTATACATAATTTTGTGCATTACAGGACAGGAAGATTACAATAGGCTAAGGCCTCTAAGTTATAGAGGAGCTGATGTGTTTCTGTTGGCCTTCTCTCTCGTCAGCAAGGCCAGCTACGAGAACATCTCCAAAAAGGTTTTGGTTTTTGTCTGTTTTTTCATGTTTTCTTCTACCCAAGATCTCTCTCCAATTTGTGAGTCGACATTGAAATGATAATTGGATTCGTGTCTTGCAGTGGATCCCTGAGCTCAAGCATTATGCCCCCAACGTGCCAATTATACTTGTGGGCACCAAACTTGGTAAGACAATGTAATTTTAGAACCATAAGTTATTTTCATATGACAAAGTACTGTTCCATATTGGTTACATCTCCATGTCTTCTCTGTTGATTATTCGAAATTCTGATAATTTGATCCGAAAATTGTTATCCAAATTTCGTGCTTCCTCTGCCTTAGGAGCTTCTAGTCATCGATTCTCCGTCGGTTCTTTTAGTACTCCAAGTAGTACATTTGGAATGCAAATCATACCTTTTCTATTTTTTACAACCGGCCAGTAATTAAAATCGTTAAAAACTTAGCAGGACTTTCCATTTCGTCGTAATTTTTACTTTTCCTTTGATCCTGATCATCTAATTTTTTCAACTCTAAATATATATCAAGTGCTTATTAGACAACGTATATCTGCAGATTTACGAGAAGACAAGCAGTTCTTGTCTGATCATCCTGGAGCAACACCGATAACAACTGCTCAGGTATGCGCAAATCATTTCATTAAAGCTATTTTTTTACAGTCATTTTAGTAAGATATCTGTTGGTTTAACATGAGATATTTGATCATGATTAGGGTGAGGACTTGAAGAAAATGATCGGCGCAGTCTTCTACATAGAGTGCAGTTCCAAAACTCAGCAGGTACAAACCTATTTCCTGAATAATCTGCCCAAATAAGTATGATTAAAATGGCTAAAATATTTACCAGAGCAGTATCAATCAGAACTTCAAGAATCCCAATGCGAAGTTACATAAATAAGACTGACCTCTGTTTGTTTCTGGTAAAAATATTGCTTGAACGACAACTTTTACAGATCTTGCTAATTTTAAAGTCTCTCTGATCGTTTCTGGATTTTTCAGAATGTGAAGGCCGTGTTTGATGGCGCCATAAAGGTTGCTTTGAGGCCACCGAAAACAAAGAAGAAACCACGCAAGCAAAGAACGTGTGCTTTCCTCTAGCGGCCAATACGAAATCGATCATGATTAATGTCATGACTTGTAATCTATATTTTTGTTTCTCTTAATTGTTATATACTTTTCTAATACGTATAAGCTCAGTCTGGAGCAATGGGACATTTTTTGGGAGGACGTTTCCGATCAATATATATATATATATATATATATATATATCCACATTGTTTTATATGCCATATGAAATTAGCATAAGCAGTATTAAGTTGATCATTCTTTTTGTTAATGGCAAAATAATTCCTGACTTTGCTTATATACTTATATTGTACGAGACCAATACTGATTTCTACGAATATATTTAGGTGTCGAAATCCAGACTTCCATTTAGAAAGCTGAGAGTTATGCCAACCAGGCAATTTTTATAAATATTGATTGGCCGGTTCCTAACTCATTTAGAAAACTTTTTTCGATCGTCATTGATCTTTTAGCTTCATCCTTAATTATCAATTAATGGAGCCACCACATGCAATATGTATATAATATTATAGGGTAATGAAGGGTACTCATGTACCTATCCCCTAACCAAAAATAGGTAAATCAAATGAATAAATCATTCTCAAGTTTTAATAATATCATCTTATAAATCTAGGCTAGCTGATCTGTCCAAAGCATAAAATTTGAACAGGCATTTTTAATTATATGATCGATATCTGTTTAAGTCGTTATCTAGATTTCTCAACCACCAAGTATTATTTAACACCAAGTATTTCTTCTAACACACACACACACACACACACACACACACATAATTCTCTATATACCGGCAATGGATCTCAAGCCATTCCCAATACAGTGCGAACGGTTGACATTCTTTCGATTTTATTTGTTCTTTTCCTAAGAGCTAACCTTCCTATCATTCAACTTTCGATTCGGTTTGCCTTGGTATATATGATCCCGACACAATAATATAATGTAGTCTTTCGAACTTGGATTTATTTATAATATTGGGAGTAAAGGATATTGTAAACTAATTAGCTCTTAATAAGAGTGATTCGATGCAGAACTATTTCATCATCAGGGACATGATACATACACACACATATATATATTGCTCGAAATATAAATGATAAAAAGTTGTTTCCATTAATTGCAAACTACTTATTTGTGACCAGTTAATTCCAACGAAATGACTATTTACAACTAAAATTGGTTGCGAAAAATATTTTGATTGCAATAAATTAGTCACAAAATGCAGTTTTTCTTGTAGAAGGGGGGAATTACAATATTGGATAAGTAATTCTAATCCCAAATAGATAGGCTCGTGCAAGCCGATGGATTGAATTTTTTTATTTTTTTTAATTAATGATTAAGGAAAATGACTATTAGTGAATTCGTATTTGTACCTTATTTAGTTTGCAAAACTTCAACGATATACTGTACATACTATATTTGGACCTTATTTAGTTTGCATGTGCATTGTGCACCAAATTCCAGCATTTTAATTGCAGCATGTTGTGCATTTACTGCTTGCACGTTCTCATTTAGTCAATGCTAGCTGTTGGCGCAATTTTTGCTAAGACACACATACCCAGTTCCTGTTTGCATTAGATTAATATCATCATTTATTGTTATCATGTGCGGGACGTTCAACATTTAAAGAAAGAAAAGGTCTTGTATGTTCAGATCAGTTTTCCTTGGTAATCATTAATTCCCAAGTTGCCTGCATGCTTAGCTAATTAATTAGTTTAGTAGAGGATTACTATGTAGATAGTGACGACTGATCTAAAGAGTACGCATCTTTGTCTTGAGTCTAACAATAAACAACGTGGATAACTTAATTGGTTTCATTTCTTCATGTTAAGGACAATAATTCCCATTTAGCTACATATTAAAATAAAAAATAAAAAATCTAAACTGGATCGAATAGAATGATTAACCATTGACATCATGTGCATGCAGAAGTATATAGCTAGCTAGCGCGGGCGCAGCAGAAATGCAGAATCAGCATCGATCCCTGGTTCCATGTCTGGCAAGCTGATAGAAAAAAACTATATATATATATATACATGCGCGCGCGCGCACACACACCAGGGCATTTACATTCATATTGTGGCGTGCCAATTCCAAGGCCACATATACCAGTACATTTACATAATTCACATAGTCCATGTGGATCCTCGTTCAAGTCCAACCATAGAACCTGATCCATTTGTGTGCTATTAAAAAACGATGGATCAGGTAGCTCTTTCAAAATTAAATGACAAAACTAACTACCTTCATTAACTTTCCATTAATTAATACCTTTATTAGCAAAAATCCCAAACCTTTATCTGCTTGTGATCAGTGTGAGAGACAGAAAGGGTGTAGATCAGTATTGAGTAAGGCATAGTTTGTTTTTTCATATCTCTCAATTCATTTTATCCTATTTAATTATTATAATTTTTACATAAAATAAAATAAAAAATTTAAAATTTTTAAATCTCAAAATAAAAATAATATTAAATATATATCTTATAATAATATTTTATTTAACTTTTAATTTTAATTTTAATTTTATTTAACAATATTTTATCTTATGTTATTTATTTTATTTAGGCAAACACACGAGGTAAGTGATTAGATGGCATGCACTTCAATCTCTGTGTAAGCTAGCTAGCTTTGCATGTCAGAATCAGACCGACACCTACTAGCCACGTCAAGTACCAGAATTGTGTTTCATATTTCTTCACCACTGGCTAAAGTTGTAAATCTTACTTTTGCGAGGTTTTGGTGTTTGGGATGATTATGGATTCTAATTTTCATATTTGAAATTAAAGGATATCATATATATAAAGCCTGGTTTGGATACTAAAATCCTCTCAATTCATTCTATCTTATTTCATCTCATCTCATGATCTCATCTCAATATCTAAACACTACAAATATAAATATTTGTTAATTTCAAATCTTCAATATTTTCATCTAGTCATTATGTAATCATTAGAATTTTTGTAAACTTTCAAACAAAACACAAAATAGAACTCAAATTTTTCAAATTCTAAAACAAAAATAATATACAAAAAGTAATGTTATATACCACATTTACATCCCACTAATTTCATCTCATACAATTTTGTAAGATGTAGTACATTTATCACTATTGAATAATAAAGAATCATCCAATTGCAAATGATCAGCTAATGGTGATAAATATATCACATTTTACATAATTGAATGAAAGTGGAATGGTAGTGCATGTAGTGTATAAAAGGTTTTCCCCATAAAACATATTAATTCAAACCATTTCACTACTATTTACATATCATCTCATCACATCTATTCAAACTAGACCGTTAAACTCCTTTTTGAACTCCATCTTTTTGGTGCATCTAAAGTACTCACATTATATTAGTTCGATCCATCTTCCGTGGGTACGTAGATTCTTGAGTTTGCACGCGTCACACTCCTTAAAACAAGTAATTCAACAGATCATAGCATGCCGTATGATTGTTACAACCCAAAAAAGAATTTATATCAACCTCTAGCCCCTCTTACCATTGTTGTTAAGGGGAAGAAATAGGTATTTTTGGCCCAAACCCTTAGGCTTAATTTGCTACCTTGCCATGGCATTAACCTCCCATTTTTTTCACCATCTTTTTTGGACTGTCTCCAATAATATAAGATTGGTGCATGTTTTGCGACTGCCCTCACGACTATTAATTATGGTACGATCTGGCTGTAAAGTACTTCATGCAACTAGTTATAAGATCGTGTAGACCATTCATTCCACCCTGATCTTTTGAAGATCTGAAATGAGGAGATTATTATTGAGAAGCAAACAGTACTCGAAGATACATCCACGTACAATAAATAATGGCCCTCGAGTCAATCCAAAGCCCAGCTTCTTTGCCCAAAGTAACCTAGACTAGCAATTACTCTCCCACCACCACATTAATCCAATTGAAGAACTCTACGAAGCCCTTCTTGAATATTTTCAAACACCCCCACCCCCTATTTATTCCTGCAACAACCTCTTCCATTAGAATAATCCCACACTTATTTCTACCCGGCCTTCAACATCCAATTAATATAGCCTGCGAGAGCAACCCAAATGACCCAGAGAATCCTCTACATAGAAATCTGGAACCGATCAGAGACTACAGAACCACCTCCCCCACTTCTCTAAAGCTATAAAAAAAACTTTGCATTAATAAGAGCTTCTCTGTCATCTCTGAGGGAGATTCTAAATAAGCACCCAGCACGTATTCCTTCCCATGTTCCTTTTGCTTCTACTCGGGGGGGAATTTGGCTTGTCCCTTTGAGTAGTGCACAAGTATTTCGGTTTTAATGCAAAAGTGTGAGGAAGTGATGGGGGACATGGTACTCTCTCTTATCTTCCTTCCCCTTTTTATTTAATTTATTGGGGTTTCCTGTCTTGTATTTCTCTGCGCAGGCGATTCCTGTTTCGGGTTTTGCCTATTTTATATTCAACTATCTTCTGTGCATGTCCTCATATTTTCTTTGGGAGACGGAACGACTGTTTATTAGCTTCCAATACCGTACTAATTAACTTACTTTGTTAATAAAAATATATTCTAATTTACTTATAGTACTGATCTCTATTGTGGTAGGTGCGGAGTCTATAAAAGAAATCATGTTTGCTTTGAGGACTCACTGCCAAAAACAAGAGCTACAAAGGGCTACTTCTTGTTGTTTCTCTTTTGGTTGGCTGCTTAATTAGCTAACTGGCTTTCATTTTGCCGATCGTCATAATAATTATCATCACCGTCGTCGTCATGGCTTCATCGAACAGACACTGGCCTAGCATGTTCAAGTCAAAGCCCTGCAACACCCACCACCAATGGCAGCATGACATCAACTCATGTGACCGAGGTCCTAACACTTCAGGTATAACAAAATTCGGATTTGGCTAAACCATCATTCGTTCAAAGTTATACACTTTCCATCTGTTTTCTTGCTCCTTAACATTTTTCCAGTGTAGATCTCGGAAGCTAATAATTTTTAATGGAAGTTCACTACAACTAATTGGCAAAACACGTTCTCATTTTTGAGAATTTGGGGGTAATATGAGAAGTTAAATATTAGCCAATACCTTTAAATTTTAAGATTTTCATCTAATTGATGAAGACAACAAAAAATGATTTATTTATCTTGGGATGGAAGGACGCATCGTGTTCTATATACCGATCGATATGACCTGTTCACCTGGGGATGATTTATTACAATTACAATATAACCCCAAAAGTTGAGGAAGCTCTCATGGATTTAGGAGCTCAGTTGTCTGCATTAATTTTTTTTTTGAATAGTTCCTGGGTGTGAGCAAGAGCGGAGTCCGGAGCCAAAGCCTAGATGGAATCCAAAACCAGAGCAAATTCGCATACTAGAAGCAATTTTCAACTCTGGCATGGTGAACCCTTCAAGGGACGAGATACGAAAGATCAGAGCTCAATTGCAAGAGTATGGTCAAGTAGGTGATGCCAACGTTTTCTACTGGTTCCAGAACCGGAAATCAAGAAGTAAGCACAAGCTCCGCCATCTCCAAAACTCAAAAAACCAGTCCCAGCATACCCAAAACAATCTTCCAATTAATTCTCTTGCTGCCGCCATAAACGCACCTTCATCCTCATCATTCTCTTCCGAAAAATCATCTCCTAAAGCACCCCAAATGATGACCACCTCCAAGCGCGCCTTTCCAAATGTTACGGACGCTTCGAATTCTCCAACAGCCTCGGTTAACCATACCTTTTTTCAGTCCCGCGGAGAAAATTTACCCGAACCTTTCTTCTTCCCGGTGCAACAGATCACAGGAGATCAGGTGCACCATAACGTAGGAACAGCTAGTTTCACTCAAGGGTTTTGCTTTCCTGAACTATCAAATGCCGTTCAGGTACCTGGACATGACACTGTTGGGCCTTGCACGAGTCTCTTGATCAGTGAGATAATGAACCATGGGGATTCAGAGAAAAGTCTAGAAGATGAGAAAGCCATGAAGTTTTTCCATCATCAGCAGAATTACGCTGTGACCACTCATCCAATTACTCACACAACTGCGGTCTCTCCCTCTACTACAGCTACTAATTATACTGGTACTGTTTCATCCCCCATCGATCAAGTTCAAGGTACGTAAAAAGTTAAAAACTTCAATCTGTTTGGATATTGCATGATTATACACACAAGTTTCCCTCCTCACTGAATTACCATTTCCACAATGGGATCAGTGAAAAATGAAGTATTTTTCAAATGGCATAACTCGATTAACAGAAAAGTTCAAAGAAAACCAGGCGCGTTGCAAGATATTTTTCATGCCCTTGTTAACCTTGTTAATTAATTATATATAATTAATATAAAAACATATATGATATACCACTAATTCCACTGACATTAGATATTGGACATGATTGACGTATGAAAGTTTAATTGATACACACACGGTGAAGGACATGTTTGTCATATTAGTTAGGACTACAAATTTCGTGTTTTGGATCCGGGATTTACGATCTGTGTCTAGACAGACTTATGCATGGCTTGGCAGCAGTCTCTCTTGGTTGACCTACTGCGTCAGTTTTATACATACGAATTTGAGAAGAGGATTCGGTGCTGGCAGGTGTTTGGGAATCGGGTGCAGTTGGCACTGGTGGTCCGGCTAAATCGACGGTGTTCATTAACGAGGTGGCCTTCGAGGTGGCCACGGGGCCCTTCAACGTGCGAGAGGCTTTTGGCGATGATGCGGTGCTGATTCACTCCTCGGGTCAGCCCCTCATCACTAACGAGTGGGGTGTCACCCTCCAGCCACTTCTGGACGGCGCATTTTACTATCTGGTGCGCGCCTTCGATTTCAATTAACTAAGAAGCTGCTAGCTTGGTTAAGTGCGTGTGTGAAACTTGTTTGATTGGTACTTGATCAGAATGTTGTTGAGGTTCGACAATAAAAGAATATAGTTGCCTGACAACGCCATGTTGAAGCTTGTGATCAGCTTGTGTGTTACGTACCTTCCTTGTGCATGTGAACTGTAAAAGCTTTTTATTTTGGTATCAAAATCTTTTTATTGGGTTGCAGATTTAGAAGTATGGAAGCTGAAAATATGGACTGGCTGTTATGGCTAGCTATGGTTCCTGACTTCCTGCGTTGTCTAAAGAAGAAGCGCTTCTCTTTTCTTTATTTATGAGTTTTGAAATTAGGCATTTGTGAGAAGTCTGAGCATTAGGGGTCTTTGGATAACATGAAATTTGTGGACCAGTACCGTGTGATGCTTCTTTTTCAAAACAATATAAATGGAATACATATGTTCTTTTTTAACACACGTAAGGTAATCATGAGATTACAAATTAATGAACAGTAAACAGGTGGAACTTCTACTCCTTACTATATAATTTGTGCATCCTATGTCCCTATAATTTGATCCATGCAGCTCTTATATATTTTGAGACTACTTTTGGGAAGTACTGTTAATGATCGACATTTAATGTTGTAATCATTGAAATTACACTTACTGGATATAATTAATCTCAATACACTACAAGAAAAATAAGCTTTTGTGATCGTTTAATTGCGATGAAAATGTTATTTGTGATCAAAACAAACTCATTTTAACTGTAAATAGTCATTTCGCAGGAATTAAATGGCCATAAATAAATAATTTTCTTGTAGTGATATTCCATATATATATATAGGGCGTAGGCCAGCATATAATTTTATCGAAAAATGATACACATACAACCTTATATATATGTATCCACACCGCGTACATATAACATGGATGGGTGCATGCAATCGATTTGAACTTATTTTTCTATTAATCTTGAAGACTTCAAACTGGTTTTTAAGTTTTTGAAGCAGGGGGTTTGTCATTTGTGGACTATCTTTTGAAGTGAAAATATTTTATTTTTTAGATGAATATTATTATTTAGTTTTTAACTTTTAAAGTGTAAAAAAATTGCATTTCAATAATTAAGAGAACGTAATACACACACACACGTAAGCATAAATACAAATTTAACCCACATTAAAAGTGTCTTAATCGATCTGAACTATGCAACATTAATGAGGAAAAAAACTTAATAGGATTGGAACTTATTTGAGAGTGATCTTAAGAAATGTAATAAGGATGATTGTTTCATATATAATATAATATATATACTAGACTGACTGATTGATCCAATTATATATATTTTTATGCATAGTTTATAAAAACAAGTACTATATACATTATATATGTAAGTTAAATGGAATGTTCCTCTGCTATGCAAATATGCATATAATTTGGATGCAATTGATCATAAATACCATATAGCTATTGCGATCGAATTACCCATGCACCACAAGTTCTTATTATCTATAGAAAATTAACATAACGTGATCAGACATTCTTCATTTTCTTGTCAGAATTGTAAGATCTCTAATAATTAAGCATCTATAGACACTACAACAAATTTTAGTTTTATGGACGAACTGAATTTCATCCCTAAAAGTAATTATTGATCCCTAAATTTCTTCTCAAAACATTGATGACTTGACAAATTCGTTCGAATGTCTAAATATATATCCGTTCGAACTGAATCTTCTGTGATGAATAAGATTGTCTGAAAAAGTCCAAACCGTTTGAATGGTCAAAAAATCTGTTCGAACAGACAAATCTTGGCCAAGAAATACTTTATTTTGCTGGGGAAAGTTCAAAACCTTTTGAACTTAAATTGTTTGGTTCGAACAGTATAGATTTGGTGGCAAAATCTGGCGGGAAGGTTTCAAGATCGTTCAAACGACACATATTTAGTTTGAACATATTCGAACACCACATTTATGCATTCAAACGTATAGTTTGAGGGGCTTAGGACGTTGCGTGAAGCCATCATCAATATCATCATCCTCTTCTAGAGCCAGATCGAATGACAACAAGACTAATAATTAGAAGAAGCAACACTTGAGATAGAACGATTGAGGTCTAATGAAAAAGAGTTACCAACTCAATTAGATCAAGCAGCGGATTTAGATGCGAGATTAGAAGAGAGACTGCAATTGAATAACCAAAAAATCTTTGAACATTTATAGTCAATCATGATGTCCCAAAACTCTATATTACCACCACAATCTTAAAATTTATTTTTTTCTTTAATTGTCTTTCTATTATGATGTTCCAAAACATTTGAACAATTGTGATGTTTGAATTACAATTTCTGTAATATTAGTATAGTATTTTTTATTAAATTTTGTACTGCATGATTAATACCGCTTGAATAGTAAATAACCTGTTCGAATAGTCAGTTACCATTTATGAATCTATTCGAACAAAAACAGACTCATTTAAACACGAAATAACACATTTGAATGACAACCGAGAAATACAGTCCGTACATCCATTCGAACAATAAAATATTTATTCGAACAATATTAATATGCAAAATCTCGTTCGAACGGAAATAATTTCAAAAATAAACATTTTGTTCGAACGGACATAATTTATGTTCGAACACAAGTCATTTGAAAACTTTATTGGTTTGAACGCATAAAATATGTTTGAATACTCAATCCGTTCAAACAAGATCAAATATAGTCATTTGTTCGAATGAACATTTCTTATAGTTAGAACAGTAAGTGTCGGTTCGCACTGATATTATTCCATTCAAATGTATTATTGAGACAAAAATTTGTTGTCTTAAAAAAAATACCCGTTCGAACAGGTTCAATTGGTTCTGCCCCAATTTTGTCCCTAAAAATTATTTTTTAAGATGAAAATTAAAAACTTTTTGAAACAGTCTTTTTGAGAAAAAATAGAGATGAAATTTTTTCGTTTCCAAAAACAATTAGGGATGAAAATTGGATTTTTTGAGACAAAATAATGTCTCAAAAAACCTAATCTCTTGTAGTGAAATTTTCCACATGACCGAATAAGATATTACTTACTCGTGTTCAAATTCATCCAAAATACGATTGCGAATTCTTGTAAGCTAATTAAATGTTAACATCCCCGTGAATTCTGACTCCAAATTAGGTAGAATGAAATATTTTCGTTGGTAGAGGCCAAGTAATCAGCTGGGAATAGACTAGTTAATTACCATGGTAAAAAGCTAACATGTGATCTGTCTCTTCGTACTGTACTTCTTAATTATATCATGTTGGCATGTACCGTGTACATGAAATATTCATTCAAAACTGTTTATTAATTCTATCAAAATAATTATTTTTTGTTAAAATAAATTAATTGTTGTCACAAATAATTATTTTTAATATAAATAACTCGTCATAAATATTTTTTTTTTCTAAAGCGTTTGAAACGAAAAAGAAAAAGAAAAAACTCGTGTTAAAATTGTTAGTAACGAAAGAAAAAGCTATCCACTTCCAAGCAAGTTGGTATGATTTTGTTACAAATTCGAACTAATCTTGAGAGTTCAAGTCTTCAATGAGTTTCGAGTACAAATGTATGATTTGACGGCTATGCATATCATTCATGACTCTTTAAGTTAGTTTTTTATATTGACTCCTACACAATGGTAAAAAAGAATATTATTGAAATAATCCACATGTGAATGAAAACTCCAACGTAAGGTAATAATATTAACAGAATAAAATCTCAATTACAAAAATAACATTTTTATCTGTCAAAAATGTAAGTTTGCCAAAAATAACAGGAAAAAAAAAATCTCAATTGCATAGATCAATTCTTTAGAAAGTTAAAATATAGTAACTCTACATTTTGTCTGTCAATTAAGTGCATGCTTTGTAGGAAGCGAGTGATGGATATAGTAAGACAAGCTGTAAAAGCAAGAAATGAAGTGACCGAAGGCATTACAGGCCATAGCTTAGAGCAAAGTCCAAATTATTAATAATTTTAATAATTTTTTTAATATTTTACAAAGACATTCCATATATTAATTAATAATTTAATTTTTACTGTCCAAACAAATTGTTTAATTAACATGAAGAATAAAGGAAGAGAAAGTGAATACTTTTTAATAAAATATTATTTTGATTGGCAAATAGTAACTCACCAAATATGATTTTAGTTTTCCATTTACTGTAACTCATAACTTGACTTGAAGTGATTTGGTTAATCCAATGCATCTAATTTTGGAAAAATTTAATCAAAATTTAGACTTGGCTGGCATTTGGCTAGTCCAATGCAAGTGCTCGCTAGCTAACCTCAATGTCAACGTGCATGCATGTTTAATTCATAGAGGTGTACATATTAAATTAATTTGGTAACAACTTTTAAATATTTAAGTTTCAAGCAAGTATGAATAATCTATATACAATTAAATTATTTGATATTTATTAATCAAATATAAAATGTATGACATTATTAATAATTATGCAGTCTAAAGAGTAAAGTCTAAATTAGTAAATAGTAACTATCAACATCATAAATATAATTATAGTTAAATATTTTTTTAATGAGTTAGTTACATAATTTACATTAATAATTAATTTAATTTTAAATTTTAGTAATTTAAATAATTTTTTTATTAATTTATTTGCAAAAAAAAATGAAACATAATAAAAATAATAATGAACCTGACCGAACGGACTGGTCCCTAGCTATAGATGTTCGGTCCAATCCGAAAAAATGCCATCACCTCAGACCAGACTGATCTACACCTCTACTAATTTGGAGGGGATTGAAGATTAAATTTATAATTATATATGGATATGGCCAGTTGTGATGATCTGCTCCATAACTAATGCTTGAACAAAATGCCCAATGCATTATTAAGACGTTGTCTTATTATTAGTGCATATATAGTAACACTTTCACTTGATTTTGTCTCGCATACTTTATGCGTTCATAAGATTTCACTTGGAATATACTCATGTCGTCTACATGAAAATACATCGGATAGGGTTTTGTCTTATAATAATTAGACGTAGTTAGCTAGTCATGACTGCAAGTAGAGTACTATATATTAATAATTTTCAAGATTATCATGAATACGAGAGCTATCAATAAAATTAAGATATTTTAAAAAAATAAAAATAAAAAAGTTATTATGAACAGTTGTGATCTGAAACCGATCGAGTACGTACGTTAAATGAGAAATTAACCTATGTTTTCTGCTGATCTGAAAAATATACGATCAGAAAGGAGTGGTTGTAAATTGTAATTGGTCACAAATGGATAACTTTGTTTTAGTGGAACTGCAGACCATGATCATGGATTATATATTTATTTACGTGCACAACGGTGCCAACAGTACTACTTGTATAGTTCTCTACTACATGACTCGGATTTGATTGAGGCTGAGCGATTTGGATATATCAGAGGGATGTCTGTCAAGAATCCCTCAGTTCTAATTCACTGTGCGCATACTGTGCGTTGCAGTGTTTTGCATAAACCATGCATGCATCGTCACCTATATATGATCATAATCATGACCCAATTACCAAAACTGAAAATCCCTGATGATCTCTCAACAACTTTTACCAGAGGTGTTTGGGATTCCCGGCCTGAGAATAGAGTTTCAGCTAAAGACGTGGGGATGTCTGTTTGGAGTACTGGAAATAGTTTCGTGTGGCATACGTTCATTGGGTGTATTTTCGTCTGTGTTTCCGACCGAGGGATTAGTTTTTGGGACAGTCATGATCTTGATGGGATTGTTCTTGATCTTTGATTCTTTCTCTTTTTTTGAGCGGTCAAAGTAGAAGGTAAAACAGTATTTTATATATATATATATTAAAATAATAAATTTGATGTGAGAGACCTTAAGTAGAGTACTACTGCGTAGGTGCAAATGGCAATAGAAGCAAGCTGGATATAATTACAAAGTTACGTACAATATTGAGGTACGCTTACAGGAAAAAAGTGTCTGTGATAGTGATCACATCACACCTGAAATTAACATCGGTACTTGTATTATGGCCAGAGACACACACACACATCAACGCTGGCTCTTCCGTGCAACCTTGACTTTTTTCTCTGGCCTTTTGACACCGTTTCTGTTCAGTTTTCTTGAACGAATCATTTTCAGTTCCTCCTCCCAAGTCCTTGGCACACAACGGGAGCTTGTTCCTGGCCTTGCCCTGTTGAGACTCGATGGCAATCCGGAGAAGGGGATGTCAGCCTTCTTTTACTTTTTTTTTTTTCTTCTTCTTCTTCGCTATATATAGATCTGGCCATTTTTAGCCGTCCCAAAATGCCGGCATACCATCCCATGCCATCCCCTTAGTGATATTCTCCACCACCATCATTCCTCCTCCATCTTATCGTGTGCAGCTTGAGACCACAAGCCGTATGTGGGTCTCAAGACGTGATAATGAATTTCTTTTACCATTTGACATTATTTCATGAGATCAGTGACTTGCCCCTTCAAAACTTATATAGATAAAGTACACGTATACACATGTTATGGAGTTCCTTACAGTTTTTAAAAAATAATAAAATAATTTTTTATGATAGTTTATACGGAAATCGACGTCAGAGATATTGTGAATGTGTCAATAAATGAACCTCTAATAAAATTTTTTTTAGGCATTATACATACCTAGTTGTAGTTTATTTTCAAGACTAAAATTCAAAATTTTTAAAAATTTAAAAACCTCTCATCTTATTATTACAATTTTATTAAATTCTAATACAAAATAAAATAAGCAATTCAATTTTTTTAAATTTTAAAATAAAAATAATATTAAAAAATATATTTTAATAATATTTTATTAAATTTTTTAATTTTAATCTCAAATTATTTCATCTCATCTCAATACTCAAAAAAATAAACGAGATCCTTTGAAGTTTACTAAATCCTTGGAGCCCAAAAATCTACAGACCGAAGTCCATGTCGTGCAGTAAGTCATTAACCCAAATGATTTGGGTGAAGCTTTGGGCCTAGTCATTAAGCTCTTGGGCGGCAGAACACAATGCCAGGCTTTATATAAAGGAAAATGTTAAGTAATTTTCTGATTTTGTCCTTTGACTGTTGGTGTATTTTAATTTAATTTTTAATTTTTTTAATATTAAAAAAAATTAATATTGAAAGAGTTTATTTTTTAAAAATATTTCTGAATATAATTAAAAAATATTAAAAGAAAAAAAAATAAAAATACATTAGAGACACATTCAGCGATACATGGACGACCCTAGCATTGTCCTTATATGAATACATTTTTCCGATCAATCATTCCTTGATACCCCTTGGATTATATAAACTCCTTGGATATACAAAATCTTAATTAGATGATTATGATGAGGCCCTTTCAGGTGCGAATGGATCTTATTTTAACGGGAGGAGTTACCTTTGTATTTGAGACTTTTTCGTACTTGTGATGGGCTTTTTTGCAAAGGCTTTACCGGTGTCGGGCATACAATTCCCGGACCTTAAGAAGAAAGTATTCCTCAACAAACACGAATCAAAGACATGACATTTTATAGACTGTATTAATGTACAAGTTTGAAATAAATAAATTTTATAAGAATAGTTTATAAAAAGCATAGATTCCATTAAAAAATAATTAGTATTTTTTTACACTTCTTTTAAGATGCGGTCTACTTTTTTAACAAATGGATTGTGCAGAATTTATCTATTTGAGATTTGTGTAATGGTTATTTTACTCATCATCCATATACCATACACCACACATGATTTTTATTTATTTATTTTTTATTCTTGTTAAACTAAATAAATTCTAGATCTTCTACTCATCATCCATACACCACATATTTGATAAGAGAAAAAAAAATTATGTGTGGTGTGTAGTATAGGAATGATGATTATAATTTTTCTTTGTATAAATCATTTATCTTTATCGATGTATAGCCTATCGATGATTGATTACTCTGTCATATGTAATGGCCAAGGAGCTTTACTACTCATCATCTCATACAACACACTTATTTTTATTTATTTTTTAATTTTTTTGATTTAATTTCTCCTAAACTAATTGAGTTATTCTACTGATCATCCATACACATTTGGTAAGGGAAAGAAAAAATTTAAAAAAATCATAGGTATTAAGTTGTGTGTGGTGTGAAGATAATGAGTATAATTTTCCAATGCATGAGATTCGAATGAGACGTTAATTATAGAATCCAAACCACTAAATGTATCGGTCGTTATTACATGTGAAATTGTTAATTGGATCGACAAATCCAACCCACTCTGGAAGGGATATTTAGGGCCTCGGAGGGATAAACCCATGTGTTGGAGAGCCCAAATTTGAGGCTTCAAGAATCGGGGTTAGTTTGCAAGCCCAGGTATTGAACCCAAGGACATGTGTTGAATAATATAGTAAACAGATAACGCATCCGCTTGATCAAGAAGGTTATCCTATCAATTTATTCGAGAGTTATCTAAGATAGATTTTGAAGTTAGTCAGTTTTATCACCTTAATACTCCTATAAATAGCACATAAAGATAATATATTTGGCATTCATTCGTATACTTGTATTGAGAGTACTTTTCTCTAACTTTGACATTGGAGTTCTACTAGATACTTTGTGCCGTTATCTCTACTGTTATAGATCATCCGTGCAGTTAGTGATGTAAAGAAGATGCGTAGAATTTTCCAATGAACGAGATTCAAGGAGACGTTAATTATAGAGTCCAAACCGTTAAAGGTATCGGTCGTTGTTACACGTGAAATCGTTAATTGGATCGACAAATCCAACCCACTCCTTCTGGAGTTCTGTCCAAAAAAGAATAAATCCAACCCAAGGACAGCAATTTTCCCATTGCCAACTGAGAAACTCCATACTTCCAGCTCTCTCCTCTCTCATTCTCTCAAGTTTCAACCTCTTTTCCCACGAATCCGTAATTCTAACACAAAACATCATGTTTCTTTGACGCCGAAACCGCAGTTTTATATCTTATTTTCTTTCTTACCAAACGGCTTGAAAGAGAGTTGTGTATGAGATGGGGGCGTACCGAGCGGACGATGATTACGATTACTTGTTCAAGGTGGTGCTGATCGGGGACTCGGGTGTGGGCAAATCAAACCTGTTGTCGAGGTTTACAAGGAATGAGTTTAGTCTGGAATCCAAGTCCACCATTGGGGTCGAGTTCGCCACGAGAAGTGTTCGGGTCGATGATAAGGTCGTCAAGGCCCAGATTTGGGACACCGCTGGCCAAGAAAGGTTCTTACTTCTTACCAATTTTGTGTTTCAAATACCCTTATATGAATTGGGTCTATTTTGGATCTTGAAACTGCATTCGTCTTGAATTTTGGGTATTTCATGGATCTCGGAATTGTCTCTTGTTTTGTTACGTGTGGTTATATTGGTTGTTAGCCTTGCAATTTTCCTTCCTTGACACTTTGTTTGGTTGCGGATAAAATTAAGGTAAACAAATTCAGAAATGGCAATTGGATTTTGCTGTGAAAAATACAATTTTAACCTAATTCAGCTGTATGATCGTGCATGAATTAATTTGGTGTCCGAGTTTTCTATATGGAAACCGATATAGAGCCTTTTCAAAACAAACGAAAGCCGGATCATGTCATGTCATTCTCTCTTATTACGAGTTGAATACTTGCTTGCCATGGAAATTGGTTTCAGTGCTATGTTTGAGATTACATTTAGCTGGTGGCTTTGTTGCATTAATTTCTTGTTCTTGTTCTTTTGGCATTTCCTTCTTTTTTTATCTTTTTTTTTTTTTGTATGAATGACGTGAGTGTACTTGGATTGCGCCTATTGTATTGTGTTTGATAAAAGCTTTTTTACTTATCAAAGGGGAAAAAAATACCAGGGTTC
Source organism: Juglans regia (assembly GCF_001411555.2). Classification (NCBI taxonomy): domain Eukaryota; kingdom Viridiplantae; phylum Streptophyta; class Magnoliopsida; order Fagales; family Juglandaceae; genus Juglans; species Juglans regia. Next base: position 29,862,702 of record NC_049904.1, read on the forward strand.
TGTATGTTTTGACTTAATGAATTGTTTTCGGATTTCTCTGCATTTGATGCAACTGAAAAGTATTAGCCAGAGGAAAATTTTCTCACGGGCAATGGAAAATTATACCCAAAGAAGCGGAAAACTATGACCCCTTCCTCCTCACTGCCAAAATCACCCCATTTCCTCACCCTCTGGCATGGGGATCTTGTGAAAGTATTTGTACCAACTGAGCCAGTAAACTATTAAGGCCATGCAGAGCTCTAAATTAGGAGCTCAGATTGCTGTTTTTCTTCTTCCCCTCGAGTAGAAAGCAGTGTTGTACGGGTGGAACCTTTGAGTTAGAGACTTTTTTTTTTTTTTCTTGGAACCACCTATCCCCCCCCCACCTTCCTCCAAGTTTCTTTCTATTGGCGAGAAGTAGATTAGGAAACTACATCTTTATTCATGATGTGACTGCGTTTCTATAGTTGTTGCTCTAATATGGGAAATATGATTGTGATTTTGCTCTTTATATACATTGTTTCAGTTTAGGAAATTAAAATTGTTCAAATTACAAACCCCATCTTTTTCCCTTTAATACCAACAATAGAGCAATTTTGCTGAAGTTATTGTTAGCTTCAAAGCCTGTCATTAACCTTTTATGAAATCTGTGTTCTTTTCTTGTTTGGTGCTTCATCTTGTGATATTGCTGTGATGTAACACATACTAGGACATTCATAAATGACAAGGCAAAAGGAGATATACAAATACATAAAGTTAAGATGATAAAAAGGAAGTGAAAATGACTGATCTAAATAAAAGAAAAGCTTCCTGTAAATTGATCTAATTTTCACTATATATCTCAAACGGTGTCCTGTTCTTGATGGTAAGGATGTTTGTTGGCTTCATGAAACCCTAAAATCAAGTGGATTTGTTCGGAAACAAACCCCAGGCTATATGGTTACAACTCATGGCCTGCATTACTTACATACAGCCTTGCAGAACCTCTGAAGATAAGAAAGTGCAGAAAGAATTTAGTGAAAAGTAACTAAGAATACTTAGAGCTAGCAGCATCATTTATTTTCTGAGTCTCATATCAATTTGGGTGCATTGTGCTATATTTAATTGATTGTATATAGTTCCTTAGTATATTCATCCATTTTTTTTCACATTTTTGCTGAAGGTATCGAGCAATTACGAGTGCCTATTATCGTGGTGCTGTTGGTGCTTTGCTAGTCTATGATGTTACCCGACATGTTACATTTGAAAATGTGGAGAGATGGCTGAAGGAGCTTCGGGATCACACGGATGCCAACATTGTGATCATGCTTGTGGGAAACAAAGCAGACCTGCGACACCTGCGAGCAGTTGCCACTGAAGATGCCAAGGGTTTTGCTGAACGGGAGAATACCTTTTTCATGGAAACATCTGCCCTTGAGTCCACGAATGTTGAGAACGCCTTCACAGAAGTGCTGACCCAAATTTATCGCGTTGTAAGCAGGAAGGCCCTCGATATTGGGGAAGACCCGGCAGCCTTGCCCAAAGGACAAACGATCAATGTCGGAACCAAGGATGATGTATCAGCAGTGAAGAAAGTTGGATGCTGCTCTGCTTAAGCATGGAGATGAGATCTATCTAAACCATACATCATCTTTGAGATTCTATGCACTGTTTATATTGTTGTAAAGGTCAGTCAAGTGGAAGAAAATGTTGTCTACAGAACATGAGAAATAATGCTCTTTCTTAGGTTTGATCATTCACAGTTATACTTGTTAATGTAGCACATTTTAAATGGTTGTCCATCTAAATGGTAGGCATTTGAAGCCACTGAAAATGTGTTGTATTAACAAGTATCAAGATGACAAAATTGAAAATGAAGAATAATATTATGCGCAGAATATTTACTGTTTGAACATCTTGCTCAGACAATGCAACAGAACTTTTGTTCTTTTCTTTGATTCAATTTGGGAATACCTTTGTTCACACGTTTCCCATATTGTATTACTAAAATAACTAAACTTCAATGTTACATTGAGTGAATTGTTTTGGCTATGAAGTTCAAGGACTGGTTGGGATGAATGCTAAAATGAAGATCCCTCCCATCTCCTGGATATTAAGGGGCAAAATGTTGTATTGTAATGTTTTTATGCCCGCCCTTGCATCAAAGTTATAGGGGGTGCATGGGCCATCAATCCACCCGCTCAACTCTGACCTACAAGTCAAAGAACTTCGAAGTCTCTAAGCTAGCCGCATGAACGACCCCTGGACGATCCCACGGTAGGAAATGTCAAGAGTAGTCGTCCTGAAAGCTACCTCCTTAGGAATTAACAACATCAGGACGTCAGACGTCAGACTACAAAATATGTTTCCAGCTGCACTAATAAACATTAAAGAGAGAAGAAGCTGTGTTTTTAAATTTTTCTTGAGCTTACTGGTAGAGTTGAAATCTTGCTGAATTCAATAGAATTTGGAAATTTTTGCGGATCTTGGAGAACAAGTCTGCTTCGATAACCTCTCTTTTCCTTGATTCTAAACTAAAAAGCAACGAGCTAAAGCTGGGGTAGAGACTTCTCGGGCAAAGATGAACATCATTTACCAAACAACTTTAAAAAACCTTCAGCTGCAAATATACAATGAATCTTTCACAGCACACCATGCCTTCAAACTATCCACGACATCTATGGTGAATCACCCGCAAACATATCCCATAATTTGGACGGAACCATCATATTGTACCTTTGGCATCTAAAACAAAAAAGTTATGATACTCTCAAGACAATGAACACCAAAATCAGTTGAAGGTTCAGTTCTGAGACCCATGGATTGAGTGGCTATCTTCCTTATTGCTGAGGCACCTGCAATCATTATTGCACCATGAATAACTTAATAACAGGGATATGAATATAGTAGCATGAAGAGCTATCATATTGCATCATATGAAGAGCTATGCTACTACCAATAAAACACTATGCTACAACCAAAATAATACCAACTCTTAGGGAAAACGCACCAAATTCACACAAACTATCAAACCAGCAGATAACCAACTATAAGAAAACTCCCTTTCCAATTCAAACTATTTTCGGCTCTTAGGCTCAAATTGCCATAAAGCAACATTGCCTAGATCTCTAAAAAACCCCCCATGAAGTATTCAACATGACACAACAGAGGTCCACACTCAAGAAAGCCACATTTTACCATCACCAGGAAAACTCAGTAGGCACTTCTGAAGTAATCAAATCTATTAATCCTAAACTCAGACATCACAATTCACATAACTGAAAGATTCCCATTCGTAGGTTATGCCTTTATCATCATCTACTGATCTGCGCAGTGTATTGATAATTAAATCACTAGGCCAGCGCTATGTAAATCAGAACTCCAGTGTTGCACAAGGCCTAAAAGTTTGAACACTTCAGAGTAACACGAAAACAACCTTTAGAATTCGACAAATACCAATTCAATCCAAAATATTAGAAACGGGGATGAAACGTTCCCAAAGCAAAAACTCGACAATTGGAATCATGATTTACAGAATAGCTAATTATTGATCAAATCTCAAAAGAAACGTAGCAAACAGGTCCTCAGAACCTGTCAAAAGAAACCCAGCAAAAGTTCCCAAAAAAACCTATATACACGCCCAGGGACATAGATAACAGAATAACCCACCGAATTCATGGGCGAGCTTCATTTGCATCATCGGTAGATGAAGAAGCGGAAGAGGAGGAAGGCTCGGGGTGCTTGTCGCGGAAAGAAGGGAGGGGATTGGAACCCTTGATGATCCAACCGAGGGCGAAGAAAGAGAAGCCAGCGAGAATGGCGGTGCCCCAGGCGCTGGAGTACCACCTGCTGTACTGTTTGATAGCGAACCTCCATTGCTCTCGGAGCGTTGTGGGGTCCGGATTCGAGGCGTCCGGGGGGTTCGGGTATCGGACCTTGTGACCCGAGAAGTCGGTGCCGTTGCCGGGAATTCTATTAGAAGAAGAGGAAGAAGAGGGCGAGTTTTTGGGCGGATTGGGGTCCTTGTGTTGATCAGTCATAGTGGATACTCTGTTTTTTCGTGGTGGGCTGCTGCCTCCGACAGTCGAAACTCGAAACTTGCGTCTTGCACTCGGTGCTGCTTTGTTGAAGGTGAGGGTGTTGGGACGTTTGCTCCGCTTGCAAGTTACAGCCGAAGTAGTGTAAATGGTGCCACCTGTTCAGTTGGGTGACATTTGGCTCTCTGTTCCTGAGGTGTTGTTTGGAATCTTTGGATAAGTCCTTGATCAGAACTGTACTCCATGGGATTTTGCGTTTTCCTCTTCTTCTTTCTTTTCCAAGTAATTAGGATTTTATCTCAAAGAAGTGTAAAATAAATAAGAACAGAAATTTTGTAAAAGAAAAGTAGATAATGGCACAAGAAAAATTTTCATACTTGTATCTAGCAGCGTGCTATTCGTAAAATTTAATTTATAAGGTTCAAATTTTAAAATATATATTTTAAATTAAATTATATCATATAAGTATTTGAGTCCTGCTATTGAATCATATGAAATTTATCATTCACATTGCCGTATAACCATGTGTGACTACGTAGTTTATTAAAAAAAATAAAAATAAGGAAAAAAACATATTCAAAACAAAAAGTTAGTCTACATATAATTTTTATTTAGGAACTGTTCATGTAAATTCATACAATTATGTTTAAATAAAATTTTAAATAACAATAATATCTTTTCCCACTCAGGACTGTAAATAGAATTTCTCCAAAACAAAAAGCATAAAAAAATACAAAAAAATAAAGATTGAAACTCTAAATTCTCTTCATTCATGTTGTGTTTTTAATTTTCTTTTATTTTTTCTAATAAATCACCTAGCACCACATAAAGTGTCACGTCAAGAGGTTCATCTGAGTGGTAAATTTCAGATGACTCAATAACATTATTTTAAATATTTTATTAAGTATATTTACTCTACAGATCAAATTAATAATATAATTTTTCTCCTAATAATAACAAATTCTTGAGAGGCTACTTTGATGTGCTCTTCCTATCCAAAAGCTTAGATTGAACTTTAATCTCCCTTCTAAACGGAGTGAGATACTTTTGGGTAACTTTTTCGCATTTTTATCTGACTTGATTAAGGTGTAGTTTGGATAGTGAATTGATATACAAGTTAAAAATTAAAAAAAATATTATTTTTTAATATTATTATTATTTTAAAATTTGAAAAAATTAAATTATTTATTATATTTTATATAAAAATTTATAAAAATTATAATGATAAGATGAAAAGATTCTTATATCCAAACAGGGACATTACTCAAAACCCAACATAAACTCTAATAATCCTAATCCTTCTTTATTTTCATCTAATTTCATGTTAGTGTGAGAAAATAATTTAAAATTGTTAGGATACGGAGTATGGATATTCGGACTCTTATGTGGAAAGTATTTTTTACTATTCATATGATCAATAAAAATATTGTTTATACGATAAATCCGTATACACAAATCTCGTATTCCTGCTAACGACTTGTGATCTGATGACACAAGATCCACATCTACAAAATGGAGATCATGAATTCGACCCCCCTCCCCCGATGTATTAAAAACAAATCTCGTATTCCTATCATTGCTCAAAATTAGTAGTATACATAATACACTTGAAGGAACAACGTTCGCAACATACAACACAATATGTCACATGGTGCTCATGTCTTATTACGTCATACCATGTCACGAAAAATTGTGTTTATAAAAATAATTGTAATGACATAATATTTTATAATTAGATGAAATTTCCATGTCATTCATACTTCAAAACTATTTAATAATTTTTGTTCTTATTAAAAAAAATCTAGTAATTGCTTACAATTTCACGTTAGGTCATGTTTAGTGTATAGCTTGCTTCTTACATAGTGAAATGATTCAGTGTGTGAATTGCAAAGTAAAATTTTTTTTTTTATAAACTCTTGACAAATTTAATGGAGTGGACGAACCGCATTTCCTCCTGTTAGAGTATTAGCTGGCATAACAACTGCCGACAGATCAGGAGAGAATTTCAAAGATTCTACAGCAACTACCAGCCTGCAGAATCGCTAGTCTAGCTACTTTGAAATTCAAATAACACTTGTAATCTCCATTTTATTCTCATTTAGTTACTCAATTAATTTTTAATGTAAATCTCAATATATACTAGTGAATACAAAGTAAATGGCATCAAGCCATTCTCTTCAAACGAGTATCTGCAGAATTCTATTTACTCTGTTTTTTTATAATCTTACATGGTATTAGAGCCACCACATAGGCAAACGCCTGATCCTTTCCAACAGCTTCCGCACAAACATCTTCCTCATCCTCTCCCTTTCTACTATGGCTTCCTCTGATTCCATACATTTTTCCTCTACTCAACATATTCAATCCATTTCACAACCCGTCAGCCAAAAACTTGAAGGACAAAATTACCTAACATGGAGTGTTCAATTTCAAGTTTTTCTTCGGAGTCATGATCTGAATGGTATGATTGATGGTTCTGAAGAAGCACCATCCAAACTTCTTTCAGATGACTCTCCTAATCCAGCTTATGCAATTTGGTTCAAGAAAGACAATTGTGTTTTATGTTGGTTACTAGCCTCTATTTCTGAGAAGCTAGTATCTACTGTCTTTAGCGTGAAAACTTCCAAACAAGTCTGGGATTCTCTTTAGACTCGATTTTCAGCTACCTCAAGGTCCTGTATTGCTCTTCTTAAGAGACAACTTCAAACAATTGTTCAAGGCAATCGGTCATGCTCTGCATTCCTTGAAGATGCTAAGCAATTGGCTGATCATCTTGCTGTAGCAGGCCAACCTGTGGATGATTAGGACTTCATCACCTTTTTACTTGGTGGTCTTCGTGCCACCTTTACTCCATTTATTACATCTTACAATTTTGTTTGCAGAGATAAAGATTTATCTATTGATGATTTTCAATCTGAACTTTTAAGTTTTGAAACATTGGTTGAAGCGCCTAATCCGATGCAAAATCAAGATTTTGCATTTGAAGCCAAGAATTCTAATTATAAAAAAAGGAAGTTTGCAGGTACTGCTCCAAAATTTCAACAAGTTGCTGCATTAGTACAGCCTCGTGGCCCTCCAAGATTTCACTCCAACAACGATCGTGCAACTCCACATGAACGACCACAATGTCAGATTTGTGAAAAACATGGTCACTTGCTTTGGATTGTTTCCAGCGCTTTAATTTTTCTTTCCAAGGCAGGAGGCCACCTTCTGAATTAGCAGCAATGGCTGTTGAAGCTAATAACACCTTTCCAGCAGAAGACTTGGTATGCGGACAGTGGGGCTAATGCTTATATTTCTGCCAATGCGGCAAATTTAACAACTCTTCAGCCCTATAATGGTCTTGAGACTGTCCAAGTAGGCAATGGTTCAAGTTTGGTAATCCAAAACACTGGCTTTTCATCTCTAAATACAGCTCATAATTCCTTTCGGTTGAATAAAGTCTTTCATTGTCCTCAACCTGCAACCAATCTTTTATCTATTAACCAATTTTGCCTCGATAATGACTGTTATTTCATTTTTACTGGAATTGATTTTTGTGTTAAGGAGAATAAAACCGACCGACTGCTGCTCCACGAGCTGGTTGAGGATGGACTCTATCCAATCAATGGGAACAAGAGCTAAATTCCTCTGTTTAACTTCCAATTTAGGGACAAAGGCCACCAGGGATCAATGGCATGATCGCCTTGGTCATCCTTCCAAGCCCACTCTAGATTATTTATCTTCTTTCCTGCAAATAAAAGAGTCAGCTAGCAAGTCTAGTGTCTGTTGTTCTTGCCAGTTAGGAAAAGCTAAAAGATTACCTTTTAGTGACTCTCATAGACAGTCCACAAGACCTTTAGCTTTGATCTACATTGATGTCTGGGTATCTCCTATAACTTCGGTTGGATGTTGACGCTATTATGTTTTATTTATTGATGATTTCAGTCATTTTACATGGATGTATCCCATGCGTTTCAAAAGTGATGTTCTTTCAATTTTTCAAAAATATAAAACTCTTGTTGAAAATTTATTTTCTTGTTCAATTCAGCAATTGCAATCTAATAATGGCAGAGAATATTTATCTAAAGATTTTCAAATGTTTTTAGATAACAATGGCATTTTTTATCGATTAACATGCCCTTATACATCTCTGCAAAATGGTATAGCTAAACGCAAACATAGATACATCCAAGAGATGGGATTAACTCTTTTAGTAAAAGCTGGTCTTCCTAATTTTTACTGGGTAGATGCTTTCATGACATCAGTATACTTGATCAATCGCTTACCAACCAAAGTTCTTAAAAATCTACCACCATACTTTGTCCTTCATAAAACGATGCCTAGTTATTCTGAACTTCGAATCTTTGGCTATGCCTATTACCCTTATCTCAGACCATATGAAGATCATAAATTAGCTTTTAGAAGTAAACAATGTATTTTCATAGGATATTCAAATCAACAAAAGGGGTATCGTTGCTTAGATTATAACACAGGCATAGTTTTTATTTCGAGACGTGGTTTTTGATGAAGACACATTCCCTTGCTTGGACAGATGTCAATCCTCTACCAATCACACGAGCAATCAGTTTCTCAGTATGTCTTCTCTACCTCTTCCATTTCCTTTACTTTCAAAATGTTTTAATATGCCGTTAAATGTTATGAGGAAAGAGATTGTTATTCCGGTAAAGTGGAATCAGCCTAAGCAAGGTTGGGTAAAGCTGAATGTTGATGGTTGTTCTCTAGGTAATCCGGGCCCTTCAGGTGCGGGAGGTATTATTCGAGATGAAAAAGGTAATCTGCTTTGTGGGTTTGCTATTGCAATAGGGCATCATTCGAACAATTATTCTGAGCTAATGGGTTTACTTCATGGGCTTCGATTTATTGGTTTGATGGGTTTTCTATTTGTGGAAATTGAACTAGATTCCTTGATAGTTCTAAATTGGTTGAAGAATCAGAGATGTGGCTTATGGTATATGGAAGACTATTGGGATGAAATTCAGAGTCGTATAGCTGGTATTAATGTTTCATTTGTTCATTGTTATAGAGAATGTAATTCGGTTGCGGATGGTTTAGCTAAAATGGGTGCTAATGGTATTTCGGGATCATGGTTGTCTCTTCCTGAGTTGCCTCATGCTATTAGAGGTAACATTAGGCTGGATAGAGGGGGTCTCCCTTACTTACGTAGAATCCGAAGCAGTTGATTAAAAAATTTGTGAGCTGGTTGTTTGAGAGGTATGTATTTTTTTGCATTTAATCATTTATTTCTTACTTTATGTTCGTGCAGATTTTGTTTTTGCAGGTTGTTCTTTGAAGGTTTTTTTTGGAGGTTTTTGTGTAGTGGTTGAGTTTTTTTGGTTTTTAGGCTTGGGTTTTGGTTTTATTATATTATTTGTAGCCCCCAGGCCTTGGGTTGTAACCTCGGTTTTCCTCCGCCACAAGTGAGGGTTGATTAATAAAATTTGGGACGGAGTCACAATTGGACATGTGACTTTCGGCTCTTCATAAAAATAAAAATAAAAAAATGTTCAAAACTTAAATACTCTTCCAAGTGTTACACACTCAGACTTCATACATCAAACAGTTGTCCTACCCGAGAGTCCAAGCTTACCAACACCTGCTACACCAAGCTCCACCTCTACAACAGAAACTAAGTTACCTGCATCTTCCTCCCCGCCATCAAATACTCTTCATACAAACAATCCTCCCGAAACTCACCATGGGCCATCTCCTATTCCACCTAGAGAAATTGTTACCAGGTCTAAAACAGATAAACTCGAGCCTAAAGAATTTCCTGGTTTTAAAACATTCTTTGCTACTCACCACCCTCTGTGTGTTTTGCCCAACATTATTATCGAATCTGAACCTACTTGTTTTACAAAGATAGTGACTAAACCAAAATGGCGAGCAGCAATGGGCTGTGAATTTGATGCATTGATGGCTAATGGGACGTGGTCTCTTTGTCCAAGACCATTGAATAAACGTGTCGTTCGAAACAAATGGATTTATAAGATTAAAAGAAGTCTTGATGAAAATATCGAACGCTGTAAAGCAAGACTTGTAGCTAAGGGTTTGATCAAATTTCTGGTATTGACTACTATGACACTTTTTCTCCAGTAGTGAAGCCTGCTACTATACGATTAGTTTTGGCTCTTGCTGTCTCTTTAAAATGGAATATTAAGCAGTTGGATGTTTTTATTGCCTTTCTCCATGGCATTTTGGATGAAGAGGTGTATATGGAACAGCCGAAGGGCTATGTAGATGACAACTTTCCAGATCATGTCTGCCGCCTACATAAATCACTCTATGGTCTTAAACAAGCTCCTAGAGCTTGGTTTCAGAGTCTCTCACAACAGCTAATTGATCTCCTCAATAATGCAATGAGTTGCAACCATCATGTTGCTTGCTTATACGAACTTGATCCAAGACTACTGCAATGGATTCCATGGTAGAGTGAAGTTCTTACCCAAGAGCACCACGAAACTGCAAGAGCCAGATGGTTCTTGACTTCACTCCTAAGAGGCAAACCTCCATGGCTCCACACCAAGCATCGCAGACGCCAACAGTTAAAACTCAAAAACAATATTGATCTGCAAATTCTTGATTTATCATGGTATGATAACCAAAAAGAGATACTTCAACATCAAGTAAATAGGTAACATTATATACTAGCAGCCACAGTACATATTGCAGACTGTCATTAACTTGCCAATGGCCTACATCATTGGCATAATTTGAAAACAGAAAAGATGAAGGATAAAGTATAGCAACAGTATTCACCCACCTATTCCAGTTTTGGTGGAAGTAACTGGTATACAATGTTCAAAACATCACAATTAGTTCTAAGAATGGACCGAACAAAAAACACCCATTTTCTCTGTTTGTCACCATCTTTCCAAGTTAGAAACAAGCTCCAGTATCGGGACAGTCTAATACTTCATGTGAGAATGAGCTATTCACAATTCTCCAAAGTGGAGAAAAAATGAGCTTCACTTCCTGTTATTGAAGGCGAAATTGCAGAAACCGAACAAGTGACAAGAAAAAAGACAACCCACTGCTGCTAATGTACTAAACTAACAACATCCAGCATGTTCAACATCCATTCAAACTTCTATAACTACGTCAGGTAATAGTCACCTATATTCTCGACAGGATAATCATATGGTGCATTTACCCCGTACTCAAATGTTCCATTTGTTGGTGTCACTCGATTTGGAACAGGGTACACACCAACCTTTGTATTAACTTTGGCCCTCCACTTCACAGAGCGCTTATCATCAGATGGAAACTCAGCAGAGAGCCTTCCCATCTGCTTCTGCAGATCAACAACTGAATCATTGGTTATTTTCCCCTTGGAATTCTTCTTCCCATCAACAAGCTTCAGTTCCAATCTATACAAAGCACAAGCATCACACTTATTGATCTCATATTCATAGAGGTGCCACTCAAAATGGTTAAGTGGTTGTGGATCCATATAGTATGATCTCTTCAGGCCTCCATATTCATTCATCACCTGCTTCCTTGACTCATGCCAACCACGCCCACTGTAATCTGGCAAAGACCTCTGCTTTCTGTTCCCACTCTCAAATGCCCTCCGAGGCTTATCAAAAAAGAGCCATTCCCTAATTGTTTCACCTTCCAGAACTAAAAGATCAAAGAGTTCTGCAATCATATAGCAAAATCAACCGATCAGCATAAAAATGATGTCATCAAAGTTCAGAATACATTCATTTCCAACGAACAAAAATCACCTGGCACATAAAAAATGGAAAGCCAAAAATAAAACTTACCAGGTGCATTCCATGGAGACTTTGCAGTTGCAGCTCCCTCGCATTCTGGGATACCAACATCTTTTCCCTGTGCCTTTGCACCAAGTGCAGCAAAAAGCAGAGCATCCTTCAGGCCAATGCCTCCAGGTCTTAGAACTGGACCCATGCCAGGTGGACCTTCATTCAATGCTAAAGCTGCGTGATAGCTATTGCAATAGTCTTGACACCAGTCCAAGCCTTGAGCAGGCCTTGGGCAATCCCAAAGGGCACATTTTGGGCCTAAGAAAGCAGAAGGTGGTGGGCATATGCTTGGGAGATAGCTAGAAACATGAGGCACAGTATCCTCCCCAGACAAACTGGTACCACTAAAACCGGAGTAGAAGTTGTGCTCAAAGTCTTGATGCAAATCAAACTGATGGAAGTCCAAATGCGTAGACCCTTCCAAGTTATTAATTGCCACATCCCGGACTTCTGGAGACAGGTTTTTGCATTCACCAATCGGAGGAAAACCATGGTCCTGTTGCCCCTGATTCACACTAAATCCCTGCAACATATCAATTCTAATTAGCAGTGAATGCCCATTTAATTAACATGACATTGCAAAAGAATTGTAACTGCCTCAATCACACCATGATAGATAGTACTATATGAAGGTCAAACTTGCCAATGTGGTGAATGAAGCCAGAATCCATGCCCTGGGGGCACATCCTTTTAAATAGATCTACAGATATCTCCCCAAAAAAAAAAAAAAAAAAAAAACAAAGGCCAGCATACCCTGGGAAATCCCATTTATCAAAGCACAATTGAATGTATAATTTGTAAAGGCTAAATGAAAAACAACAGCAAACAGAGCTTCCAAAAGAAATAATTCAAGCACTTGGTATTAAGTAAGAATCAAATTTATTTTCCCCCATCTTTAATTATTAATGTATTTTCCATAATGCAGTCTTGTTGGCTAATTCTCATAACTTGTATTTGAGCATCGCTCAGCAACATTGTAATCCATCTTATGTTCATGAAATTTCAGTATGATTGTCTTTACTTGTGGAAGTACTGAACAGAAATTTTAGGTCTTATGTGTGTGGTTTTTTTTTTATCAGCAAGTAAGAACTTGATCTTATGTGTGCGGTTGACTTGGTTTGTTTCACTTTTCTACTTGTGTCTCATCTAAAATCTAAATTTGGCATAGCAGACTGATATCAGCTTCCATTGACACAAGATTACAACCGTAGCTAACATTGGAGGTAAGATAAATTCGAAGGATCTTATGTTTCATTCAATAATAAAATCTAAGCTAATATTAATTAACAAAACACACATGAGACAAACAAATTATAACGGTAAGTAATAAGAAGATTAGAAGCCCCACCTCTAGAAACATCACACTATCTCTGACTTGCACACTTTGATCATTAGGCTCGGGCTTTGGTGCAGCTAATGGACTAGTGGCATCATCTTCCTCCTCACAAAGCTGCAATAACCGACATATATCCGAGGAGAAGGACCCAAGGCTGCCACCCTATATAGTCACCCATAAAGACAAAAGTTCAGAATCATCCCTATCCAAATATCAACCGTTACTATAACATTTCAGGCGCAATGCCTTCTTTGCAATGCACATACACATATGATATAGGTATCTATACAGAATTTAAACATATGCTCCAAGATATGCTCTCGAAAAGATATGGGTACGATACGACGCTAACTTGTTGCAGAGATGAAGCTGGAGAGGGCTCGTTGAGCTCGGCTTTCCACTCCCTAAGCATCTGATGGACTTGCTCTTCAAGAACAGCAACGTCGACCGAGCGGCTCTCCTTCCGGGCAAACTGCAGGTCCATGAACATGCCTTGGAGGTCGTCGACCCGGTTCTTTGCTTTATCCTTGAAGAGCCTGTGTGATGCAGACTTGCAATTGCTCTTCGAACCCTTCCCCATCAGAGAACCACCCAACCTTAGTTCTTTATAAAACGCTGCAATCCAGAAAAGCAAACAAACCTAATTTTCAGGTCGAAACCAACGTAAGAGTAACAAATTACAACCATTTTGTATGTAACCTCCCCGCCACAACTAAACCTTCCACAAAAAAAAAAAAAAAAAAAAAACGTAATTAAACCCAAAGAAAAAGAATCAGATACTTTATGAGATTAGCAGAACTTTGCTACTAAGAATAGAAGAGTTAGTATTTTAGCATAGAAGATGCTGATAGATTAAAGCCAACCCAAAATAAAATTGAACGAATGAAATTGAATTTTGAGACTAAACCGACAAAATCTACAGAGATACACTGAAAATACACCAATAATTATGAAAATGATACCTCACAATATATGAACCATATATGAACCAAACAGCCCCGGGGGGGTGTAACAAAATTTCCAGAAAAAGATACAAATATTCAGGGGATAGCAATCAAAGATCAGGATAATTAGAAAAATTGTGAATCCACAACCTAAACTCAGAAGAGATCGAACCTACAGAGAGAGTAGCTCTTTCTATCTATACCCTACTAAAGATCTTTTTAGAAAACAAAAAAGTGGCAGGAAATGGTGGAGAGAGAGAGAGAGAGAGAACAAAAAAAAAATTATTCGAGGCTAGAGCGATCGAAAAAGAGATGCTCACCTCCGAACTTTTTTGCTTTCTTTCCTGATAACTATTTTCCTTGATATAAGAAAAAATAAAATAAAAAGCTTTATCCAAGAGAAACTGCGACTGCGAGAGAGTTTGGGCTTCTCGTCCTTGGCTGATTCTGATTAGTCCACTCCTCTTGCTGCTGCTCCTCCCTCTCTCTCTCTCTCTCTCTCTCTGTGTGACACTGGGAGCAACGTGGACGCGGCAAAATAAAAGCTTGAAAGAAAGAGGGATGCTTTACTGTAACGTAGAGAAAGTGGTTGGTGACTGGTCTTCAAATTTTGCCCTTCCAAAATTCTGAGAAATTAATAATTATTACGAAGATCTTTTTGGACGGACTCAAATACTGCTAATTTTAACTCATTTATTCCCTTTAATATAAATTTATAGAGCCCATTTTAATCATGAACATAATTTTTTTTTACTTCATTTAAATTATATCAATTATCAATAATCTAAATTCATTTCAAATCAATATTAATAATCATAATTTGAGAAAATCATTATTTTATGTTGTACAAGTTACATAAGTCCATTGCGGATTTACATGTTAAATAATTTTTTTTAATCAAGATAATTTATTTTGACCTAAATTAGATAATATAAATTTAATAGCTACAGCACATATTGTCAGGCGTGTAAAACTATAAATAAAGATAGTATTTTTTTTTTTAATACTAAATCATAATCATTTAAGTTGGTGCTGAGTTACAAGTTGGCATTGAATTTGTACGAGCACAAATTGTGTCAAACATTGACAATTTAGTTAGGTGTATGGTATGAGTCATGATTTCATTTCATGCTCTCCATTCTCGAGCACTGAAATCTTTTACTTTTCCATACCAAATAATTTTATGTAGCAGCCATAATTTTAAATGATCAAGCATTTAATACTAATAATGACTTTTAGAATAATAAAAAAGAAAATAATATTTACAGTAATAGAATGTACAAATATCGTATAATTTTTTTTAAAAAATGAATAAATAGAGATTCACGTAAAAAAAATTAATTTTTTAATAATAGATCTCACTTTTTTTTTTTCAAAACAATTGAGCGGGATTTGTGCACACTCTCTTTATTATTTTCACTAATTTGTAATATTCATGTACGTTAATGTTTCTTATATTTGCTAAGGGAAAAAAAACTAATAATGGATAAATCGAATAACTAAAGAATTTAAAATCGTATAGAATATTTATATTGTTTGAAAAGGATAAATCCCTTTGTAATTTGTATGGTTGTCGATGAGGCTGCGACATTCATTTATGAGGTGTTTTTGGCGTTTCATATTTGCGAGGATTGTGCTGTCTGAGAGAGAACATTTGTAATCGCCACTCCTCCTGGATCTAAGAAATATGCATTTTGTGACAACTGTCAATGATGCCTTTGCTCGGTGAAAAAGCAAACCTTCAGCAGAAAAAACGAGTTTTCCCGATTCACAAAAAACAAGCAGCTGCTTGATTTGAGAGAAGCAAAAACTCAACTAGGCAAATCATTTTTTCTTGCCAAAAAATAAAGAGAAATTATTTATATCAGCTTACTGTTGACTACATCTTCAACACATTTAGTGTGTTGAGTTATAAAAAATAATAATAATAATAATAAAAAAATCACGATGTGTGGAGAGTGACGGCTGATGTATAGTCGAGCTCAAAAATAAAATAGATTGCAGGTGAGAAAAGAGAAAGGTGAGTAGAGCAAGAAAGGTATAAAGGGCACTTCCACTACCGTCCATCGGATTCCTGTTTTGATGCCCTTCCTGTTTCTAAAAATTTTAAAGAACGGCAAATTAAGCAGATTGTTATCCTCAAAAGAAAAATTCACAGAATAAATTACAGTTAAAATGGGATATCTGCTAATGATAATTAGCAATGTCCATTCCATAATTTTATCCAAAATAGAAAAGACAAATCATTTGAAAATTACAGGTCTTAGCTCTGCTATTTGGAATCAGTATGCTGAAATTTACTGTTGGGGGACAAACGTAGTTAAGAAGTGGAGCATACTGTCACCAAGTCTAAATGTATACGGATTTGAGCTATGTAGTAGGATCAAATCAAAGAACGAAGCGGATAAGGTCTATTGACTAATAGGAAAAGGAATTAATGCATATGGATGAAATGAGCAGTTCATAAGACTTGGCACTCATCATAACAAAAAATATGATTATAACACCTCTCCAACTTCTGCATGCATACATGAACATGGGCATATAGACAGTCTGCGTGTGTGAGAGAGGAGAAACTGAGAGGGGGAGTGTAGTTTTCAAGGGGAAAAGTGATGGCATTTATAAATTAACCAAGGCTGGCAGCTGGTCGAATTATAGAAAATCTTGTCTGATTGCTATGATATATCACTTGTCTCAATCGACAGCCTCTGTATAACTCAACTTCATTTTATTTTCCAGCATTGAAAACAGGACCCCTATTTCCAATTTTCGATAGTATTCATTTACAATTAAGATAGGTGAAGCCAGAATTCAATCTCGAAAGATGATTGGGGGTCTAAAGAATGGTGGAAAAAGGGCTGCCTCTTACATGAGGGAAACTATTCGATGAATCAGAATTTGTGTTGCAAAACTTGATTTATTTGAAGAAACCTGTGTTCAGATTAAGCTGGCTTGGCTACCTTTAAAGCTTCTGTATTCTTATGTATGATGTTGAAAATATCTCTAAGGCAGGTTTGGAACATCAAACAAAACATAAAATTCTCATCTCATCTCATCATTACACATTTTTCAAATCTCCATACAAAATATAATAAACAATTCAACTTTTTTAAATCTCAATATACATTTTTCAAATCCCAAAATAGTAATAATATTAAAATTTAATATTTTAAACTTCAAAACAAAATACAAAATTCTCATCTCACCCTCCAAACCTACCAGTCCTCGTCTCTTGGCGAGCTGCTCCAGTTCCTCAAGTTTTTGCCTGAGAAGTTCCACCTCTTTTGCCAAGTCGTCATCTCTTTGCCTCATTGCCTAGTAAAAGGCGATCAACAGGGCTGGTGCGTTAAGGGCACTTAAAAAGTATTTATACTGAATCTTTCTGAGAATCAAAAAACTATAGTCAGACTCATAGAAGGCGTCTGTTAATATTATTTTCTATTTTTCTCTTCTAAATATCAAACAAAATGAAGCAAAAATATTCTAAAAAACCCATCTTCTTTAACAAATGGCTTATGTAATGTATCATCCACCAGCTCCTGGTGGTAACAACCATTGACATGTCTGCCTTCGGATTGTTGTCTTCAACAACACATTGTTAAATATATTAGCTCAAGTCCTTTCAAGCCAAAAGAGAGAGACACACATTTTCTTACAAAAAAAGAAAATTTTTTATAACAAAGAGAACTTTTTATTTAAGCATCCTATAGTAAACTTTTTAAAAATACGATCCATTATCTCAAAACTTTGTGCATTCTTAATGCAATAATAGTTTAATTTGTGATGGGTATTCTAAAAGTAGTGGAGAATAAACAATAAAGGAATCGATTCCATCAGAAAGACTGAAGACTAAAAATTCCATATCCAATATTTCTCTCTGTTTTTTTGATAAGTAAGAATCAATCCAATATTTCTAACACCTTTATTTATATCCCATCATGAGTTTCATTTATATTGGCTTATCACAACCTCAATACAGCTCCTCTAAAAAATGCTTCGTTGGTTTCGTTTGTAAGATGAGATTCACAAATCAGTCCAAAGAGGTAGCCCACTTTTCAATTGGGCTTCCAAAGTGAAGCCCCTTTTCCCCCTGTAAATATGGCAGCAATCTGTACTAAAACAACCACGTGCTGTGGGCAAGACAAACATACTCCATCTGGATTTGAACAATCTTATCACATACCTAGACCCGATATTCAAGCAATCACATACTTGATAATTTCGCAAAATTGGATCACTTTTGTTTACTTAGCCCCAATAATTCACGGTGAAGAAACTAACTTGTTGATGAAAATATTAGCAAATAGAAGCAAAGAGGAGGTTTAATGTTTACTAGTCTTTGTTCCCTAACTATGGTGTATAATGTATGCAGAACTTAGACACATTCAAAGACACACAAAAAGCATGCGCTTGTCAAGAGTTTTTGGCGTATGACACTATGGCTACTGCTTTGTCTGGAAAGATATCCATTTTTTTTAATGATGTGGAACCTTATCAATGTAGAACCCTTTGGACTAACCCCTGGGGAGTAAACCACAGAGATACACGACACCACCTGCAAGAACCATGTATTAGGTAATCCAAAGGAACTCCTAATGTGAAATTGAAGTCTACAGTTCAGCTCAAGCCCACCCATTGACAACTAGGTCGCACTTTGATGGGTAAAAGAAATAAACACAAGGGCCTAAGTATGACTAACACAGATGGTTGGTTAATGCCTTTCAACTCAAATTCTTGCTTGCGTAATTCCTCCTTTCTGGCTTCTGATCTAGCACTCCTTTGCACCTCAAAGATCACAGCAACTCCTGCAACCTATATATGTAGGAAGAATTGGTATTTAGTGTGGTAAGCAAGTACTTTGGTGTGTTTGTGTATATATGTATGTATGTATATATCTGGACATAAATATGTATAAAAAAATTCAGATATACGAAGACAAAGTAGATTTGAAAAATTATGAAAACATTGTTAAAGACAATTGTGCGGATACAGTAATCTGAAAAATAAATGCGACTTTGAGGCGTGTTGATCACTATCTTTAAGGTGATAATTGCCCTCACTTGAAAGAGTTTGCTACCGGGTTACAAGCAATTCACCTCCATGATACAACAAAGTCACTAACTGCAGATAGCAATTTTGAAGTTTTTCCTTCAGAGTTTCTCTACAAAATTGTGCAAGTGACTGAAAATATGAGAGAAATAGAATATCAAATTCGTGGGTCTCATCCCCTATTTATAGAGAATGAAGTGACACCATGTGAAAGATCACAACTCTTAATTTGTGACTTTTCAACTGGCATTTATTGGTTTAAAGGTCATGATGTTTCATTTAAAAACCAAAGGGTATGACTTAGCCTAGTGGTTAGCAGACGCCTCACTTGGGAAAGGGAGGGCATTGGTTCAAGTCTCTAGAAGTGTCTTTTCAATTAAATTGATTCAAAGTGCATATTCGACCCATGTGCAAACACCCAAGTGTTGTGACTCTTTGGCCCACGTACAAGGCTTGGTTGGCCCAAGCATTGTGTCTGTCCAAGTCCAACACTTCACAAAATTATAAATCAAATTGCACTTGTGGAGTTTGAACTCCTACCCTTTCATTTGAAACAACATACCATTACCACTGAACCAATGCATCTCTTTGAGATAATGGTTCAAGTAAATACATAATAACTCATACTCAATAAATTCACATATTTAATATCACAATCTATATTAAATATAACAATCCCCCACTTAGATTGCGATATTAAATTTTCAGTCAAATACTGATATCCTCATGCATACAAGAAGGTATCTCTCGACTTAAACCTTTAATTAGTGTAAGTATCTCAAATTCTTAACAAAGTCAATGGTGGCCTAGGCTTAAACCAAGACTCTATACGCTAAGAACGAAAATACCACACACATGATCCTATCCAATTTTAGCGAGATAACTCACCAATTATTTACACTAATTCACGTGCTCCATCCTGGCATTCATGAACATTCACAAAAGTAAACCTTAAACTTTTGCTAGAAGTTGTCCCCACCTCTTATGTTCACATAAGTAAAGTTTCTTTCTGTATCTCTGTTACTTCAGACATTTATACAACTATTGAACTTCATTAAGAGTATAATATCCATCCTACATTTAGCGTAACTGCCAGCACTGACCATCCTAGAAGGGTTTCTCATATTAAATTAAATTTCAGTACTATCCCAACCACATACCTGTAACTTGTTATTACCCATTAAACCTTAGACTATTTATTAATAGTGTAAGGTTGGGTTCCTATTACAGGTGACTTTTAAAAGAAAGGCTTCAAACCCATTCCACTAGATGTACTATTCACCATATCTCTCGAGAGTCCCTTTGTGAAAGGATCCACCAAGTTTTTACTTGACCGCACATATACAATAATGATAATACCATCACTTATTAATTGTTTGACATATTCATGTCTCAAACTAATATGTCTAGATTTTCCATTATAGACCTTGCTATAAGCCCTAGACATAGTAGCTTCACTATCACAGTACAAAGAAATGGCTGACATCGGTTGTGGCCACAATTTTATGTCAAATAACAAATTCCTCAGCCATTCTGCCTCTTTGCCCTCTGCCGCCAAGGCTACAAATTCAGATTCTATTGTAGAATGTGAAATACATGTCTGTTTCTTAGAAGCCCATGAAACAGCTCCACTACCAAGGGTGAAAATCCAACCAGACGTAGCCTTATTATCACTTTTACTAGTAATCCAACTAGCATCACAATATCCTTCTAGTACAGCAGGAAAATTGATATAATACAGTCCCAACGAACTAGTTCTTTTAAGGTACCCAAGGAATCCACCAATTGTTTTTCAATGCTCCGTACTAGGATTACCCGTATATCTAGAAAGTTTACATACTGCAAAGGAAATATCTGGCCTAGTGCAATGCATTGCATACATTAAACTGCCAATTGGACTAGCATATTCTAACTGAGCAACCGCTCTCCCAGCATTCTCAGTTAATTTAAATGAAGAGTCGTATGGAGTATTTGCTTCTTTAATTCCTAAGTGTTGAAATTTAAGAAGTATTTTCTCAACATAATGAGATTGACATAAAGCATAACCTCCACTATGTTTCTTTACTTTGACACCCAAAATAGTGTCAACTTCATTAAGATCCTTCATTTTGAACTTTGAAGATAAATACTTCTTAGTTTCAGATATTCCTTCCATATCTGTTCCAAATATAAGTAAGTCATCCACATAAAGACATATTATAACACCATAACAATCCGTGAATTTAGAATAAATACACTTATCAGCATTATTATGCCTAAATCCATGAGATAAAATTACCGAGTCAAATTTGTCATGCCATTGTTTTGGTGCTTGCTTTAATCCATACAATGACTTAATTAATTTGCAAACTTTCTTTTCTTGCCCATGCATAACAAATCCTTCTGGTTGTTCCATGTACACCTCTTAATCCAATTCACCATTTAGGAAAGTAGTTTTAACATCCATTTGGTGTACATATAAGTTATATATTGAAGCTAGTGCCATAAGGACTCTAATGGATGTAAATCTAGCCACTGGGGCATACGTATCAAAATAGTATGTGCCCTCTTTTTGTTTAAAATCTTTGACTACTAATCTGGCTTTAAAAGTTTGAAGAGACCCATCTGTATTGTATTTTCTCCTAAATACCCACTTACAACCAATAGGTTTTGATCCAGGAGGCAAGTCTACTAAAACCCAAGTATTGTTTGACAATATTGAGTCTATTTCATCATTTATTGCCTCTTTCCAAAATGAAACATCTCTAGAAGTCATAGCTTTTTTAAATATTTTTTGATCTTCTTCTATATTTAATAGAATGGGTATCTTATTTAAAACATCATCTCTATTTCCTTCCAAAAGGAAAACAATAGCCTAAGATGACACAAAATCTGGATCCAAGTTTTTCTCTTTTCTAACTCTTTGACTTCTTCTCGGTTCAGTCAATGTGTCAGGAATTATACAATTCATTTTCCGACTCAAGTTAGATTCTAGTGTTTGAGTAAGATCTGATACTGCTTTAGAATCATTATAGAATTTATCTTCAATAAATTCCACATACTTTGATTCTACTATAACGTTAGAATCCAAATCCAAAAGTTTATATGCTTTTGAATTCTCAGCATATCCTACAAAAACACTCTTGATTGCCCTTGGATCTAATTTTGTTCTTTTTGGGTCCGGAACTCTATAAAAGGCTAAACAGCCCCATACCCTTAGGTATTCCAGATTTGATTTCCTACCTTTCCACAATTCATATGATGAAATTTTGAATTTCATAGAAGGTATTATATTATGCAAATAACATGTCATGAGCAATGCTTCTCCCCATAAATTTAAAGACAATTTTGCATTCAAAATCATAGCATTTACCATATCAACTAGTGTCCTATTTTTTCTTTCCGCTAAACTATTTTGTTGTGGGATATAGGGTGCACTAGTTTGATATATTATGTCATTCTCCTCGCAGTACAAAGAAAATTCAGTAGGAAAATATTCACCGCATCTGTCACTGCGAAGAATCTTAATTTTCTTTTCCTTTTGATTTTCAACAACAGACTTATAAGATTTAAACATATTGAAGGCTTCATCCTTACTTTTCATTAAATATACATATGTATATTTTGAGAAATCATCAATAAAAGTAATAAAATATCTATTGCCTCCTCTAGTTAAAATACCATTTAATTCACAAATATCATAATGCACAAGTTCTAATAATTATGTATTTCTGTCTGTTTTAGGAAAATGTTTCTTTGTCAATTTTGCTTGAATGCAAATTTCACATTTAGCATCATGTCCATAATTATATAGAATTAAACTATGTTTAGACATAAACTTTAAAAATTTAAAGTTCAAATGTGCTAAACGATTATGCCACAAAGTAGAAGACTCAACAATATAAGCAAAATCAGAACTTATTTTATTTATACTTAATTTATACATTTCATCACAAGAGTACCAACAAACACTCCCCATTTGGAAAGAATTACATTATCAGACTCGATTACGGTCTTGACACCATTCTTACAAAGCAAATTTGCTAATACAAGATTTTTCTTTATTTCTGGAACAATAAGAACATTAACAAGAATAAGTTTCTTCCCATAAGTGAACTGAATTTTCCACAGTTCCTTTTCCCACAACTTTTGCAGAGTTGTGATTTCTCATTAGTACTACATGTCCATCTGCTGCATCTTCATAATTTTTTAATTGAGATCTATGATTGCAAACATGAACGGTAGCGCCTGAATCATACCACCAATCAGAAGACTCGGTTGTTGTAACCATATTTAACTTTGTAATCATACTAATGTGCATTTCAGAGACCATGGCCACAATTTCCGAAGTCTCCTTTTCGATCAGATTTGCACTATTGAGATTGCTATTTTCTTTCTTGTATTTCTTCTTGTACTTGCATTCACGTTTAAAGTGCCCCTTTTTTCCGCAATTGTAACAAGTTTTTATTTTCTTGGACTTGTCACCATTGTTGGAAAAATCATTAAATTTTCTCTTGTTTCCTCCAAAATTACCTTGAAACTTATTTTTCTCATCAACAAAGTTCACTTTAGAGTCATTTTGAAAAAATAATTTCTTATCACGAATTCAAGTTTCCTCTTCAATTCGTAAATGTTTTTGAATTTGCTCTATAGTGAAATCTCATGTTGTGTGCATAAGTTTCTTTCTATAATTATTCCAACCTGGAGGAAGTTTGGCAATAATAGCCCCAACTTGCAAAGGTTCAGAAACTTCAACATTAAGATCTCGAAGTTTATTCACAAAAACTTACAATTGATGAACTTGATCCATCAACGAAGTATTATCATTCATTGTAAATTCAAAATATTTCATAATAAGGAATTTATCCGTACCTTACTTTTCAATTCTATATTTTAATTCCAATGTATCCCAAATCTCTTTTAGTGACTTGATTGATGTAAATAAGTCGTAGAGACGATCGGAAAGTATATTTAGAATGTGTCATCTACATACCACTTCATCTTCTTTGCGCTTCTTGCATTCTGCCTTGATTTGATCATTATCGTCAGGTTTGGGTTCTGGAAGTACTGGCAAGTTCAAATCCAAAACATACGCAATCTTCAATGTAGTTAGAATAAACATCAACTTGTCTTTCCAACGATTAAAATTTGTTCCATCAAACCTATCTAGTTTGACAAAGTCTTGATTCATCGTCTTGAAAGTCGTCATATCAGATTCTGATCTCATTGCGATTATCACCTTAAAATTGTTAAAGACAATTGTGCGGATACAGTAATCTGAAAAATAAATGTGACTTTGAGGCGTGTTGATCACTATCTTTAAGGTAATAATTGCCCCCACTCGAAAGAGTTTGCTACCGGGTTACAAGCAATTCACCTCTAGGATACAACAAAGTCACCAACTGCAGATAGCAATTCTGAAGCTTTTCCTTTAGAGTTTCTCTACAAAATTGTGCAAGTGACTGAAAATATGAGAGAAATAGAATATCAAATTCGTGGGTCTCATCCCCTATTTATAGAGAATGAAGTGACACCATGTGAAAGATCACAACTCTTAATTTGTGACTTTTCAACTGGCAGTTACTGGTTTAAAAGTCATGATATTTCATTTAAAGACCAAAGGGTATGACCTAGCCTAGTGATCAGCAGGCGCCTCACTTGGGAAAGGAAGGGCATTGGTTCGAGTCTCCAGAAGTGTCTTTTCAATTAAATTGATTTTTGAAACATTGCACCCTATCAAAGTGCCTATTCAGCCCATGTGCAAACACCCAAGTGTTGTGACTCTTTGGCCTACGTGCAAGGCTTGGTTGGCCCAAGCATTGTGTCTGTCCAAGTCCAGCACTTCACAAAATTATAAATCAAATTGCACTTGTGGAGTTTCGAACTCCTACCATTTCATTTGAAACAACATACAATTACCACTGAACTAATGCATCTCTTTGAGATAATGGTTCACGTAAATACATAATAACTCATACTCAATAAATTCACATATTTAATATCACAATCTATATTAAATATAACAGAAAACAAGTAAATAAACAGTACCGAGAAGACAAAGAGCTCCCCAATGAGGTCTACAGCAGCTTGAACAGCTTTCTCTTCATTCAAAGGGCGAATCTCAACATCGGTTGCATGACCATATATGCGTCTTTGCATTTGAGTTGAGAATTGATGGTTTGCCTGGTTCCAATCATCATAGGTGAAAACAATGAATTTTATAGTGCAGTAGGACTTCTCATTTTTTCTCTAATATACCAACCACAAACACTAATATCAAAACAACAACTATGAAATAATTAGATGGGTCATGGCCATAAGTGCACAATTTACTCATGTCTAGAATGCTATTCAATTCAATTACGTACAATGACCGGTTCTTGATGGAGGGAGATTAAAAATATGCATTTGTAACGGGTAAGCGAGTGATGTCGAGTAATCTAGTACCTGGGCGATGTCAACGATGACCTGGTGGAACTTCGGATGAAACGCAGCCTATTGCTTAAGTCTGCTGGCCACGGGTTTGTTGAGAGTCTTCAAGACCAGCGTCCCTAGCTTAATAGGGGGAGTACCATAGTAATAGACGAGCACCAAATGCTTGATATATGGCCTATATAATTGAACCCAATTAAGGAAATGGGAGCTTCGAAAATGATTGACTAAAAATAGGTGGGATATAAAAAGGGTTGTGGCCAATGTTGGTATTGTTGTTTGTTACTTGTTGGACTGGATCAGAGAGGTTCCGTTTCTTGATGAAAGAGGGCAGACGAGGGTGTCAAAGAAAAGACACACCCAAGGCACTAGAGAATTAGGCTTGCAATTAATCAATGGTTACGTGAAATTAGATCATGCGACGAAGAAAAATGTGGACATCTACTATGAATTTATTTTCTCCCTACTAAGAGTTCAAAGTATGATTAGGATTAGAAAAAACTATTTGTGTAAGTTCGAGGAGTACAAATCTTGTCAAATTCAACCTTTTTTCAAAAAACAAAAAAAAAACTCACTAAAAATACTTTAAAAGATTTTGTAACTAATTTGTATCTAACATTATTTGTAGACGAGAGATGATAAACTTACCACTAATTTGACATGAGTTAGTGTCATAAAAGTCTTCTCACTTTCATTTCTTTGGTGACGTCGGAGGAGAAGAGGTAGTCACTGTCTATTCCTCAGTAGTAGAGTTTTTTTTCCTTCACTGAGTGGGGGATTGTGGCGGAGCTATTATGGAAGAATTGGGAGTGAAGTGGGATAAGTTGAGGCTCAATGATGAAGAACAAACAGAAATTGAAATTAATTTTGGTGGATTGGGTAGTATTAAGTAGAACCGCAGCTTGATTGGTCAAATTTGTATAGAACGTCGTATAAGTAAAGAAGTAATTCGATCAATAATGCTAAAGTTGTGGAAGGTTGACAATGTTGTTTTCAAGGAGATTCGATCGAACACTTTTGTTATAACATTTGCAAATGAAGTGGACAGAGACCGAGTTATGGAAGGATGCCCTTGGTTGTTTGACAACCACTTGTTTGTACTGAAGCATTTTAAAGGTACAATTCAACCACATCTGATGGAATTCAATTAGGAACAATTATGGGTTCATTTGTATGATCTTCCTATGTTTTGTATGAACCGAGATATAGGAGAATAGATAGGATCAACAATTGGAAGGGTTCTGAAAGTGGATGTGCCTAATGACGATGTTGGATGGGGTAGTTTTCTGAGAGTAAAAGTAGAGATGGATTTGAGAAAGGTTGTGGCTCGTCGGCGTACAATCAACATTAATTCACAAAGAATGTGGGTGCCGATTCGATATGAGAAGCTCCCTAAGATATGCTTTAGGTGTGGAAAAAATCTTCATGGTGATAAAGGATGTTTGATCGGTGATCAAAGTACGAGATTTGGTATAGACAAAGGCAGCCAATTTGGGCTATGGTTTTGGGCGGATAATGGCAGTCGGCGTAGAGTGGAAGGCTTAAAGGAAAGCAGTGAACATCCCCAAACATCAAAAGCGATGGAAGATAGTCCATCTGAATCAAGTTAAAAACCCAGGCACGTTGGTTGCAGACGAGACCACAGTGGGTCAATGGAGCCAATGTTCATTAGAGAGAATTACGACGGTATGGGAGGGATAATGGAGAATTCAAAAAGAAGAGAGATGATAACGCAGGGTTTAAATCAAGGCTTATCTAGTAATTATGATAAGGTCGTATGGGAGACAGTTCAGGAGATTAGTGGGAGGTTGACTGATGAATTGGATAAGGGAAGTGAAGAAAGGCTAGTAGAGGTGAAAGCAAATATGGGCTTAAAGGTGTCCACACTTCAAAGCCCAGACGTTGTTTTTAGTGAACAAGGGCCCGTTAAGGTATTGCCGTCCATCGTCTCTTCTCTCGTTAGTGTTGATTAGTTGAATGGAGTTGGTTTGGGATTAGAACACTATGAGAAGCAAGATGGAAATTCAGAGGAAGGGAAGAGGAGGAGCTGAAAATGGTGGGCGGGGGGTATCGGTGGTATAGGTGAGTCCACCACCTTATCCTATCTTACTAAATGACCATGTTTGGGGTAGATAGAAGATGATAACATTGGGAAGGGTGGGAAGAAATCAATGGTTGTTAATGGATCAGAGGCTTTCCTAAATGATTTGGCATCGACGGAGGCTGCTAGTTAGCCCTGCCGGGACCAATGAATATAATTAGTTGGAACTACCGAGAGCTTGGAAACCCTTGGACAGCTCAAGACCTTTACTTTTTGGCAAAGGGAAAGCCTAGGGTGCTGTATTTAATGGAAACAATTTTGAAGTCACCAAAATTGGAGAGGTTGAAAAGAAATTGGGATATGATAACTGTTTTGTAGTTGACCCAGTAGGTAGGAGTGGGGGACTTGCAATACTCTGGAAGTTAGAGGTGGAAGTGGAAGTGAAAGTCTTCAATTACTCATTGAGGCATATTAGTGTTTGGGTCTATGATGACAGGGTAAAAACTAAGTGGCTTCTTACTGGTTTTTATGGTCATCCAGACGTGAGTACGAGGAATGAGTCTTGGGATCTTTTGAAGAGACTTAAGCCAACTAATAAAGCCTGGTGTGTGGTGGGAGATTTTAATGAAATCCTTTTTCAATTTGAGAAAAACGGGGAAGAGCAAGATCAGAAGCTTAGATGGAAAGGTTCTGATTAGCTCTTGAAGAAAATAATCTGTATGATTTGAATTTTGTTGGAGATATGTATATGAGGAGTAATAAACATGCAGATGTGAGTGTTACAAAGGAGGGATTGGACACGATAGTGGCCAATAATTTGTGGAAAGAACTATATAAAGAAGTAAGGATAGAGGGTTTACCAGCAGTTAGCTCAGATCACAAACTTTTATTAGTATCCTTTAAGAGGGGCTTTAACAGGCAATACAGAACAATGAAGGCCTTCGGGTTTGAAGCAAAGTGGATCAAAGAGGGGGAGTGTGCAAACATTATAAAGAAATAGTGGAACTCTGGTGTCTTACCTAACCTTCCTCTGAAGAGAGTTCATGCTGCCCTTAACAAATGTAGCAGTTTTCTTTTCAAATGGAATAAACAGAGGAGTATATGCAGTGAGAAGGTTCTAAATGAAAAGTGTGAACTTATTAGCAGATTGCAAGCAATAGAGGGGGCTTAGAATGTAGATTCGATTAAGAATCTACAAAGGGAGGTAGGCTTTTTGTTAGAGCAGCAATACTTAAGGTGGAGACAAAGGGCTAAAAATAACAAGTACCAGCTAGGTGATAGAAATACAAAATATTTTCATGCATGTGCTACCCAAAGGAGGAAGAAGAATCAGATTGCTCAGGTTCTTAACTCTCAAGCAGTGCTTAGAACAAATCAAGAAGGGATACAACAAGCTTTCCAGCATTACTATAAAGAGGTTTTTCAAACAATGAATCATTCCAAAGCAAATGTTGATAATTGCTTACAGCATGTGGATGCAAGAGTAACAATAGAGATGAACAAGGAGCTGCAGAAGGATTTTACTAGGCTGGAAGTTGAAGCAGCACTCTTTCAAATGGCCCCTTTAAAATCCCCAAGTCCTGATGGGTTTGGGGCCTGTTTCTATCAATCCTATTGGGGAGTGTTGGGTGATGAAGTTAGTTCAGTTGTTCGTATCTTCTTAAATAGTGAGCCTTTATGTATTGATATAAAATCCACTTATATAACTTTGATCCCTAAGGTGCAAAATCCTAAGTTTGTTGGTGAATTTAAGCCCATAAGTTTGTGCAATGTTTTGTACAAAATCATTACTAAAACTATTGAAAACAGATTGAAAAAAGTGCTGCCTGATGTGATTTCTTTGTTTCAAAGTGCCTTCATTCTTGGTAGAGCCCCGTTTGGATTGAGAGATAAGATGAGATGAGTTGAAATGGTTTGTGAATAATAATGAGATTTGTGAGTTAAAATTTATGAATAATAGTGAGATGAATTGAGATGATCTCAACTCACCTTGCAATCTAAACCGGCTTAATAGATAATATATTAGTGGCATATGAAGCTTTACACTCCGTGAAAAAAAAAAAGGCAAAGAAGGATGCATGGCCATTAAATTAGATATCTCCAAAGCCTATAATAGGGTTGAAAGGGTATATTTGGAAGGAATTATGCAGAAAATGGGCTTTGGATAAAGATGAGTGAGCTTGATAATGCAGTGTGTGTCAATAGTTCAATATTACTATTAGTTAATGGTTAGCCAGGTGAAGTGATTGTATCTACAAAGGGATTAAGGCAAGGTGATCATTTATCACCTTACCTTTTCCTTATTTGTGTATGGGAGCTTAGCTGAGTTAGCTCTATGATAAAGTTCTCATAAGCTAGAGGTGCTGTTAGTGGTATAACAATAGTAAAAGGAGGAACAAGGATTAATCATCTCCTCTTTGCAGATGATTGCATTCTATTTTGCATAGCCATCATGAAGGAATGGAGGAACGTAGTAGATATGTTGGATTAGTATAAACAAGCTTCTGGCCAAAGTCTCAATATGCAAAAAACTAACAACTTCTTCAAGAAAAACATCAAGCAGGATATCAAGAATCAGATTATAAGAAAGTAAGGAGCTAGGGTGAGTAGGGATTCTAAGAAGTATTTAGGGCTGCCATCAATGGTTGGGAAGTTAAGATATAAAGCCTTTAGGGGAATAAAGGAGAAAGTGTGGAGCAAAGTGCATAACTAGAAGGACAATTTTCTCACCCAAGCTAGTAAAGAGATCCTTATCAAAGCAGTGATTCAAGCCATACCTACATA
This sequence comes from Juglans regia, assembly GCF_001411555.2. Lineage (NCBI taxonomy): Eukaryota > Viridiplantae > Streptophyta > Magnoliopsida > Fagales > Juglandaceae > Juglans > Juglans regia. The sequence goes on from NC_049904.1 coordinate 29,893,031, forward strand.
TGCCATGAGTGTGTTCAATCTTCCAAAGCAGTTATAAGCCTCCAATGAAAAGAACTACATTGGAGAAAAACTGCACTATATATTATATATGAAACAACAATAAGATAATGGTTTTAGAGGTTTATATATCAGAAAATAGCCAGAAATAATATGAAAACATTAAGTTAATTTTAATTTGGTGGTATGGAAAAAAGGTTAGTTTATATCAAATTAAAGATCATAAAAACCTTTCGGGTACTTACTGATCATGTTAAAACTATTTTATACCAACATATCATCAACATAAACAAGAACAATAGTGATGCTGGTGCGGATGACAAGAGTGAACAAATAATGATCTGTCTGAGACTGATGAAAACCTGCATTAAGAAGCACAGTGGTTAGTTTAAAAAACCAGTTTCGAGACGCTTGTTTGAGGTCATAACTGGATTTTCTGAGGCGACAAGCACGGATCTCCCCCTTAGTGCAATATCCAGATGGTGGGGTCATGTAAACTTATTCATCAAGATCTCCATGCAATAAGACATTGTTGATGTCAAGTTGATGAATGAGCCAATGTTTGGTGGTGGCAATTGCTAACAAGCATTGTACAGTGGTCATTTTTGCAACCGGAGCAAATGTCTCATGATAGTCAAGGCCTTCAACCTGTGTATAGCCCTTGGCAACTAGTCGAGCTTTGTACCTCTCGATGGAACCGTCGACCTTGAGCTTGGTTTTGAAAACTCATTTGCAATCAATGGATTTCTTACCAGGAGGAAGTGGCTCAAGTGTCCAATTCGAATTGTCCTCTAAGACACGAATTTCAGAGGACATGACCTCATGCCAATGAGAGTGGTAGATAGCCTCAGAATAACATGAGGGATCAATACAAGTGATAACAGCAGTTAAATAAGAGATATGAGAGGAATAAAAACAGGAATATGAAAGAAAAACATATAAAGGGTGAAGAGTACCTGAGGCCAGTGGAGCAGGTGAGAGTGTCGTGGACTCCGTATGTAAGATCGGATAGACATAGTCGTGAAGATATGTAGGTCGAGTAATTGTGCGACAAGGATGAGGGACAGGGGGATGGAGGGGAAGTAGGTGGTGGAGGTGAAGAAGGTGATGGAGATGAGGTGGCAAGAGAGCCAAAGGATGAAGGAGAAGACACAATGGGTTCTGGTATAGGGAGAGGGATGAGGGAATTATAGGGGGAGGAAGAATCAGGAATATATTGGAAAGGAAATTGCTGCTCATGAAATGTGACATCATGGTAAAAGAAAATGTACTGAGTGTCAATATTGTAGAGCTTGTATGCTTTATGAGTACTTGGGTAGCCTAGAAACACACATTTGGTAGCATGAGGAGAAAATTTGTCATGGTGAGCACGAAGAGTTTGAGCATAACAAAGATACCCAAACACACGAAGGTGATTATAGTTTGGTATTTTATCAAAAAGTGTCTCAAATGGGGATTTCTTTTTTAGAATACGACTGGGAGTGCGATTGATGAGATATGCAGCAGTGAGAACACAATCACCCTAAAATTTTAAAGGTAGGTGTGCTTGAAATCTGAGAATACGAGCAACATTTAGAAGGTGTTGGTGTTTACGCTCTGCAACGCCATTTTGTTGAGGAGTTTCAACGCAGGTACATTCATGAATGATGCCGTGATCTCAAAGATAAGTTTGAAATTTATGAGAGAGAAACTCTTGTCCATTATCAGTTCGAATGATTTTAATAGTGGTTAAATTGATTTTGGACAAGAGCAAAAAAAATGCGTTAAATGGGTATAAGCTTCGGATTTAAAACGCACAAGATATATCTAATTAGTGCGGGAAAAATCATCAATAATTGTGAGAAGATAATGAGCCCCGCACAAAGAAGAAGTATGATAGCCACCCCAAATATAACAAAAAATACGATTAAAAGGAAAAACACTTTTATTAGTAGGAAGAGAAAACGACAATCTAATCTGCTTAGAACGAGTACAAATGTCGCAATAAAAAATAATATAAGGAGAATTAAAAAAGACTAGAAATAGTAAAACTGAAAGGATAACCTAGACGTTGATGCCATAAGGTCTTATTAACGATGGGTTGTGCAGCAAATGCAAAAGGATGAAATCGAAGGGGAAGAAATTTCCAGTACTAGCAAGGAGAGCAATTTCTGATAGAGCTCCAGTGAGAGACCAAGGACAGGACTCAACGCCAAGGTGGTGGTGGTAGCTTGGTTATGTCAGAGGGTTATTAAGATCAAAGGTCGCGGCTTGGAGCGCAGTTTGCGGCCAAGTGGGTAACCAAAGACAGTCTAGCAGCATTCGCGAGTATGACCCTCCTTCCTGCAGACCGTGCACTTGAAGACTAATTTTGGGCGTCCAGGAGTGCAAACAGACATGGCTAGGCTTTCGGATGGAGTGGTGTGAAAGACATAGGGTGAGGAGACAGATGGATTGGAGTTGGTGGCCATATGGGTAGGGTTTAGGGATAAATTAGGCTGATACCATGTTAAAATTAAGAGAAGAGAATTATTTGTATTGAATGTGTACATATTTATGTGTATAGAGTTACAAATAAATAGACTTACAAGAGACAGGTATAGAAACATACACATATGGTAAGTGAGCAAATTAGGCTAATTCCTAGAATAAATGAAATTGTTGATTTTTTAGAGACTAAGGTATGTTTGGATAGTGAGAAGTGTTGAGAATGTTTGTGAATAGTAGTAAAAAAATAATGAAAAAATAATAATAAAATATTAAATAGTAGTAAAAAGTAGGTGAAAAGTAATGAATAGTAAAAATGTAGGTAAAAAGTAATAATACAGTAAAGAATAGTAGTGAATAGTACTCTCACTTGCCAAACATACCCAGGATGATCTACATGGTCGACTCTTCATCACGTACGCATTGTTTAAGGGATGATCTACATGGTCGACTCTTCATCACGTAAACATATGGTACTGCATGTGCCTTTTTCATACTTAATTAATTCCACCATGTAAACAAGAAACATGATGAGAATGCTCCACGTATGAATTATCGATTGGTATTTGTCATATTTGAAATATGAGAAATCAAGACTTCTATATTATATATATGAGTGGAGATATTGATACGAATCTAATTACTTTTCTAGCTTAAACGTGTTTTATTATATGCTCGATCTCGAGTCTCCATCAGTTGTCGGTGATCTTCGCAATCAGGAAAGAAAGAAACAGTTAATAAGTTGATTTTACGAGAGAGGTGGGGTACTTTATATATATTTATATATATAAATCATTGATCATCGCGCGCCTAGCTACTGCATCGATGTTGTATCCTATATATATTTGAGACAAATTAGGGGCATTGATCATCACGTGATCAATATGAATGGTAACTAGATCTGGAATGGAAGCTAGCTAGCTGGGCATGGTGGACGTCAAAATGAGTAATACAAAGAAAAAATTAATTAATTAATATATAATATATAATATATTGTAAAAATTAATATATAAAATAAAAAAGTAATAATATATTTTAAAAAATAGAAAAAAAATCCATGAAAGATTTTATTTATAACAATAAAAAATATTTTATTGTGGGTTGTTGGCATTGGGAGAAGAGAAATTAAAGTAGAGAAAATATCTTTTTATTTTTTATACTTGTCGTCGATAAAATATATATTCACTATTTATCATGTGATATATCTTTGTTTTATTTTCTTATCCTCTTAAGTTGAGTAATGTCAGGAAATTGCAATCTTAACTATTATTATTGGTCTGTAAATTATTAAAGCAGATCAAAATATAATTTAATAAAAAATTACTTTCTTTATTTATCTTTATTCGATCCCTTTTATTGAAAAGTTGGTAAATTAAAAGAAAAACAATACTCCAAAATTCACTCCAAAATTAAAGAAATGTTTTTGGATATTGGAAACAGGAGGTGTTTAGTAGCCAAACGTAAATATATTTATCAAGACTTAGCCGACATTTGTCGGCTGCTTTAAAATAACCCACCAAAGTAACAAGCATGCATCCCCTTTTTCTCTTCTCCCAATGCTACAACCAATCATCCCACCTCATTTATTGAACGATGTCTAAGTATTGATATTGAATTTATTAAATGAACTCAATTTTTAAAATTTGATAAATTTATATTTAAAATTATTGTATTAAACTTATTAAATATTAAAATTTAAAATTTTGAACTACAATGATTTCTAATGTATCTTTAAATTTAAAAATTTATTATTCACATTTTATAACCATTATTTTATTTACTTAAATTATTATTTTTTAATTTTGAGTCATAATATATTTAATTTTGAGTCATAATATATTTAAGTTTAGAAAATAATAATTTAAATATCAAATTAAATTATTAATTAACATATAATTTGTGTAATTGTAAAATATAAAAAGTATAAATTAAAAATATTATTAAAAAAATAATATTATATTATTATTTTGATGATTCTAATAATTAATTTAATGTAAAGTTATGAATAAGAAGATTTTAAATTTAGAAAAAATATATTTTTTTATTAAATTTTAAAGATAAAAATAATGAACCGTATGCTATGGATGTTTATCTATTTGCAAATAGAATAAAATAATTAGAGTTTAAGATGTCGGTTTTTTTTTTAATATAAAATTATTGTACTTTAAAATAATTATTAGCAAAACCAATTTTCATAAAAAGTCTTGTTTAGTATCTCTTCCAGGCTAGGCCCACAGTCTGTTTAGAGGCTGTTTTGTTAATTAAAAATACAAAGGGAAAATTCCACTATAGTTTGCAGCAGCAAAAGGAACCGGCAAAAACGTAATAACGTCTACAAAGCAGAGATAAAATGGGAAAAAAATGTTAGATGAATATATTGTTCTTCTTGGATTCGCACTTTATAGATAGATAGATAGATAGGGGACTATAATTATGAAGCCCTCAAAAGTCGAGGTTAGTCAATTTGACAAATTAACTTTTAACTTTTTTTTTTTGTTATTGGAAAAATTCATCTGATTTAAGACAACAACGGCTGTCATCAACGGTTAAACGATTTTGGATATGTTTGGGAGATGAGGTGCAAAATTTTCATAATATTTTATCTCATTATTATAATTTTTTTAAACTGTCGCATAAAATATAATAAATAATTTAACATTTTTAAATCTCAATTCAAATTTTTAAAACTTCAAAACAATAATAGTATTTTAAACTTTTATCTAAAATTAAAAATTCTCATTTCACTTCTAAAATATTGAATATATAATAAAGTCTACGTAATATATATATTCCTCTTCTAATTATAATAATTATTAAAAAACTATAAAAAATAATGATCGAAAAATGAATCAGAAATATTTTTTTCCTGTTCTTAGTGTAATAATCTGTCTTTTTTTGGTTAATTGCGGGACACGTATAATCTAGTTGCGTTTGCATAATGAAGTATTCTTAGATATTCTATGAATAATAATAAAAATAATAATAATAGAATATTGAATAGTAAGAAATAATAATAAAAAATAATATTCTTAGAATTTTTTTATTTTTATAATGGATATAATATACGAATTTTAAAATACTAGAAAACGGCCCCAGGTGCGTTAGCCTCGGAATACACTTGACAAAATGATTTAAATAAAAAAAATAAAAAAGTCAATAACTCATTTATCTGGAAAAAGAAAATGTATACAAGGTTAAAAAAAAGATTAAAAAATCTAAATTAAAAAAAAATCTAAATTTCAACAAAATATGAGCATTGATCTGCATCCATATTAGATTATCTATTTACTCTCTATATGATTATAAAATATTATTAATTTTTTATTTTAAAAAAATTGAAACAAAAAGAAAAGAAAATGAGTACTATACTGTCAGAACAAAAAGGACATGAAAAAAGACGTCAATTCATGTGAGTCGTGGGGCTATTAAGGATTTTTTTATAAAACATGATCATTCATTAAATTCTACAAGAGAGCTATACGTCAAATGATCAAAGGTTTTAAGAACATTTTGATAAAACAGGGTCATTCATTAAATTCTATAATAGAGCTAAATGTCAATTGATCAAGAGTTTTAACGACCTTTTGGTAAAACAAGACTTAATGAAAAAATAACAAAAATTACTATTTACAGTTAGATAATCACTTATTATAATAGAGTAAATATACTGCAACTTTAACTATGTGGCCATAAACATAATTTAAATTTTAAAACTTTAATATATAATTTAAAACTCTACATGCTCATGTTCAACATAATCCATGCTCATGGTATACAACATGTTAAAATTGGATTTCACACACGTCAAAATTGACTATATTAATTGTACATAAAATTTCTCTGCGATGTTTTTAAAAAATACTACTTGTCTCAAATATTTTATATTTCTCTTTGTATACTGTGATGAGAAGAAAATCATTACCTTAGGCTCAAGAAAGTAGAAAGGGTTTGTTGCAGGGGTTGGGCTAGCCACAGAGCCCAACTCGGTCACCAAAACCCAGACGAGGCCTTAACCAACACCAAGGCAGGGGTTCAAAAACTAGGAAATGAAGAAAGAAGGACTATGGCCGACATCGCCAAACAAATGGGACGTCAAACAGAGGCCAAATCCTATTTAACGCAGCTCAGAACAGAGGTCACGTCGCATTAAATGCCTTCAAGAGTGCGGGGCGTGGGGCATTAAATGCGACCCAAGACCAGAACGGTACATAGAAAAAGTTAGGCTTAATCGCCGCTCGGTGAGGAAATAACGCATAAGCTGCTCGGTAACACGGCTCGTGGGGCATTAAATGCGACCCAAGACCAGAACGATACATAGAAAAAGTTAGGCTTAATCGCCGCTCGGTGAGGAAATAACGCATAAGCTGCTCGGCAACACGGCTCGTGGGGCAAATTGTCTCGCGTGACACAAAATCCAACCACAGGGGGTTCTAAAAGGTAACTATAAATAGGGGGCGACCCAATAACGAAAAAGGTGATGAAAAGATACTCTCTCTCTCTCTTCTTAACTCTCTCTCTCTAGTTTTATCTCTCTGAGTACTAACTCAAGTTTTGGAAGATTAATGGACCACGAGGTCCTCTCTCCGTTTTTGATTGTGTAGGATCGAGCTTGCGTACCGAAAGTGAGGAGTTGTCCAGGTCCGCGAAACACGACGTCATCACATAATCAAATTTTCTTGGACTACATCGATGTTGTATCCTATACATATTTGAGACAAATTAGGGGCATTGATCATCACGTGATCAATATGCATGGTAGCTAGGTCTTGAATGGCAGCTAGCTAGCTAGGCATGGTGGCCGTCAAAATGAGTAAATTAATACAAAGAATTAAAGATATTGACGTGAGCATGCAGCATGAGCCATTAATATTTATGATAGGAATATTCACGTTATAAAGTCATTGGAAACGTGGAGGAGGATAATTTATATTATATAAAAGATATAAAAATAATTAATAAACAATATTCAAAGTGGGGCGGGCCGGTTTGCTGATCGACCATGCACTAACTAGATACGGGATTAATGGATCAATATCATGTTTCCTCTAATTTAATTTGGCTATTAGGTTAAGATGAGTGGATCAGGTATTTAATTATACGAATCTAATTACTTTTCTTAAACGTGTTTTATATGCTCGATCTCGAGTCTCCATCAATCTTCGGTCTTCGCAATCAGGAAAGAAAGAAATTACAATTAATAAGTTGATTTTACGAGAGAGGTGGGGTTTATATATAAATAATATATATATATATATAATTCATTGATCAACGCGCGCCTAGCTACTGCGCCATGCAGGCCTGGGTTAATGTTCATTTATTAATACAGCATTAATCTTGATTTTAATTCTGAATTCGATTATCTTAAAATATAATTAGTTCATAATATTTTATGAGCTGTCGCATAACTTTTTAATTTAAGTAGTTGATTTATACAGTTTAAAATCATGTGTCGCGCCAATTGATGTGAGTTTAAATGGTAAAGTTTAGAATGAATAATAATAATAATAATAATAATAACTCGTAATAATTTTGTATAGGATGAATTGATACTCCCATAAACTGGCCAACCCGGCCTGTTCACCACGTCTTGACTAGAAGTACTCAGCTAGGTCTTGCATGCAAGGAGTCAAGTACTCATGATCTGAAGAAATACATGAGGCTTCGTTATTCAACAATTCATGTATGATCTATCTCTTATTAAAGAAACTACTTCAAAATATTCTATAGTTTTCCTCGGTATGGTTGCTGTCTATAAAAGTTAATTAACAAGATGATGGAAATGTTCTGCGTGTGTTTTCTTTATAAATATAAGTTGAGTCGCACCACTTCAAGTGACCGTTAAGTTAAGTTGGTTATTTTTATTTTTTTCAACTTTTTTATTTTTATTTTTTTATCATTTTAAAATATTTTTAAAAAAATATAAAACTATATCAATATACTAATAGTCACTTTCTTAACTATTAAGTAAAAAAAAAAATTAAAATATATGAGATATCAAAATAAGAAACCAATTGAATCGATAAAATAATATTTTTCTATAGATAAATAGTACAGTCCTATACACTGTGAATCAAAGCTGTAAAAATATGGACAAAATCAAAGCTGTACAAAATATGTACAATATACACCGCATAACATTCTCCTATAATCACGGATCAAGATTCCCATAATCAACCAAGCTATCCCTTAAAATAAGCTTCTCTTTAGCATATGGTCTCATTGCCTCTTTCACAATTTCCTTAACAGAACTTCTACGTACAGTCGCCCCGTGCAAACGGGGCGTAAATGGCATATATAATAATGCCATGTCAGTTTTTATTTATTATTAAAAAAAAACGAAAAACATAGCATCTGGCTTTGGTTTAGTATTCTGGTTTTTGAGATAGCTTCCATCGACTGTACGTAGAAGTTCTGAGCTTGCGTGGTGCTCTGGGTAATCTTCCGTGTTGCCTGGGTCATCTTCTGTGTGGGTCTTCGACTTCACCACATCAAGACGTCCAGCAAAACGGTGCGTTGACTCTCTGTAAAGGTATTGAATTTTTACACATCGTTGTGGTCTTCAAGTGAATATGTGCTCACCTATCTGCGTGGGTCATTTTCCTTGTGTGGGTCTTCGACTTCATATCAGTGCAAAGTTCCATGAAATGTCTCAAATAAGTGTGGCTATTTGTTCCCTGAATTTACCGTAGTCTTCAATTCATTTCGTGGTCTTCAAATCTTCAAGTGGAGCTGTGCGAGTATTTTCTTCAAGTATTCCCAGTAAAAAATTGAAACTTGTGTACAATGGTAAAGTTATGTTTTTTATTTGCCCTTGTTTCATGTGTATGAGGGATGGAATCGTCATCTCCTGCTTTGACTTCAAGTGGAATCGCAGAGGAAAGTGGAATCGCAGAGGGAGGGAATGGGAAAGGAAAAAATGAAGAGGGAGGAGCTTGATGTAAACGGTGCGTTTCGATGAGGACCAAAATTTTGAATAACTGTTCGAAAGACTGAGACGGTGCATTTTGAAACACTGATTCCACATCAGCAGCCGCTTGCGCGGCGTCTACCACGGGCGACTGTCTTCAGCATTTTTCTTTCCTTTATACTGTCACAGGACAACTTTGGGCCCCTATCCCCCTAGAGTCACACGTTACCGACTTTGGGGTCGGCCACGTCCCTAAATCGAAGTCCCGAATCCCATTATATTTTCGTTTGTCCTGTAATGGATTGGGCACCCTCCAGGAACATCTATATAAGAAGCTGATGCTGGACGCAAGATGTACAAGAGGCATATCTGCACCAAATTAAGATGGATCTCGTCAATGGCCAGGGAGCAAGTGATGAGTTGTCTCGACTTCAGTCTCATCTGTACAAAAATATACTAAGCTTCACAGATTCCATGTCACTCTATTGTGCAATTCAGCTAGGTATCCCTGAAATCATCCATAACCATGGCCAACCCATTACTCTTAAACAGCTGGCTTCTAAGCTTCGAATCCACCCACAAAAAACCAGATGCATGCACAGGCTGATGCGTTTGCTGGTACACTCCGGTTTCATTACTAAAACGGCCCCAGTAGTTCATGAAGATCAAGAAGAAGAAGAAGCTTATGCTCTCACAGCTTCTTCTAGGGTCGTCCTCGTAGATAAGGTCACTGGCCTGTCACCGTTGGTTCAAGCAATACTTGACCCTGCTGTTGTAAACTCATGGTATTCCTTGGGAGATTGGTTTCGAGGCACTGAGCTCACACCTTTTGTGAAAGCGCACGGGATGGGCATCTTTGACTACTGCAACCAAAACCCAGAATACGGTGTCGCTTTTGATGAAGGGATGGCCAGCGATTCCCGACTAATGAGCAAGGTGATCAAGGACTACAAGACCATTTTTGACGGTTTGGATTCGTTGGTTGATGTTGGAGGTGGAAGTGGGACAGTGTCGAGGATCATTTCTGAGGCATTCCCTCACATCAAATGCACGGTGTTTGACCTCCCACATGTGGTTGCTAATTTGCCAGATGATAAAAACTTGAAATACGTCGGTGGAGATATGTTTCAGTCCATCCCTGCTGCAGATGCCATTCTAATGAAGGTGTGCAAAATATTTCTTTGCCTAATGGTCCACGATTTTGTTTTCAATTCAGACAAAAAATATTCTATCTAATTTTATGTTTTATTTTTCTTAGCTGGATATGCTACATGCCGTACGTTTGTTTTCGCCATTCGTGTTGGTCGTACTTGCTTGAGTGTATTTTTTCCAGCAAAGCTCAATAATATTATGGACCTACTTCGTGTGTTTGTATTTTAAGGGATCTGAAACCAAAATTGAACATATATAAGAATATTTATGCGAACTTACACGATCAGTAAATTAAAGACAACTATCACGGTGTCTGATCCTTTTATAATTCCCAAGTGGCCAGAGCTCAAAATTAATTAGCTGGGTTTGAAGTTACATATTTTAAGGCATGATCTGCATGTACTGATTCTGATATATATGTTATATAATTTGACATGCAGTGGATCTTGCATGATTGGAGCGATGAGGAATGTGTCGAAATACTAAAGAGATGCAAAGAGGCTATTAGGAGCAAAGGTAAGGACGGAAAGATAATTATCATAGACGTAGTGATAAATGAGGAGGAGGAACAACATGATATTACAAAAGCAAAGCTTTTCTTGGACGCACTGATGATGATTTTGGTCACTGGAAAAGAGAGAACCAAGAAAGAGTGGGAAAAGCTCTTCTTGGATGCTGGCTTTAGCCACTACAAAATAGTGGCACCATATGGCTTGAAGTCCCTGATCGAGGTTTATCCTAATTCATAGATCATAAACTGGTACTCGTGATTACCAAATTATATATGTATGTCAAATAACTAGGGATGACAACATGTGATACGAGTTCGGGTCAAAATGGGTTAACCTACTAAGAAAATATTAATAAACGAGTCAACCTACTTAACCCGAAATAAACTCGCAATAACCCTTTTAAATTTTATTATTGTTGTGTTGTAATATTGGTATTTTTCAATATGCTTATATTTTTATTATTGAGATTGTAATTTTAGACCTATGCTCATATTTGCTATTGTTGTTTGTAATATTGATTTTATTATAAATTAAAATATGAAGAATATTTGTACTTTTTGTTAGTAGATAGTATTATTGTTTTTTTAAATATCGTGGCCATTAATAAATATATATTTTAACTTTTATATGAGATTATATTAATTAGATTGAATGAGTTATCGGGTTTGTTCAACCCAATTACATAAAACGGGTTGAAATAGGTTGTGTCATGTTGAACAATTTTTTATTAACTATTAAATAGGTCAAAACGATTCGTGTCATGTCACCCGTTATTTAAATAGATCGTATTAAGGTTTAAAGGTTTGACTCGCTTAACTTAACGGGTCATGTTTAGGTTGACCCATATAATTGAATGTCTATGACTAAATATAACACGAACACGACCCGCAAAGACAAATTGTCACTCTTAATGTCAAAGCGCAAGATCACTGTTGAACAAAGTCTTCTAGTTTGATGCTTGTTAGGATTAACTAAATATCTAGAGACTACTTTGAAATAGATTAGCATAAGTAAATAACAAATATTCAACAATCACACAAAGAATACCAAGATTTAATTGATTTGGCTTGAACAATAGCCTACATCCACTGGCAGAATCGATCTCAATGAATTCACTATCACAAAGATGGAGTACAAGAGAGCAATCACAAATCACTCCTCAATCTCAAAAGCCCTAATGCACCAAATGAGCTCTCAAAATCTCACAAAAGGAGTTCTCTCTCTTTCTGGCTGCAACTCACCCTTTTTCTATTTACAAAAATATGTTTATATATAAAACGACACAGGAACTAGGTTTTCTGAATATTTGTTCAAGTGGATTGTCGAGTGGAAAATCTGTCTAAAGTTCACTCAAGTGGATTGTTGAGCAGATTTCAAGGGAGCAATTTGTCTGAAATTCGCTAGAGCTAAGGTTGAGCCAAAGTTTGTTTGAGGCAAGGTCGAGCCACAGTCATGCCAAGTCTCTGGAATTGTGTTTTTAATAGGAAATCAAGCTACCATTCTAACAATGCTCTTAAATAATGCTTTCAAGATTAGGAATAATTGGTCATGGATCTAGGTTTTCAAGTATATTACTACTATTAACAATGAAAAGAGAAGAAGAGTGTTTCTACTGCAGCTCGTGGGTAACCTCTAATAGGAAGGCTCTTTGTTTAATTAGCAATTAAAGTTATACTTTAATATATGGGCTATGGAGGTCACACCATCTGTGAAAGCACAGTGATGGGTCTTTCGACAACAACCATTAGGAAACAAAAACTTGGATTTAAAGATAGAGCAAGCCTATATGCAGTCCTGAGGACTTGCATTAATTAAGAAATGGATAATGCTTAGTTGTTCGAATCTTGTATACCTAAAAAAAAACACACACACACACACAAATGCTAAAAAATATATAAATACATTGATCGGTACACTTAGGGACACCGTTTTCGATAGGCATGGCAATTAGGATCGAAAATGTGAGTGGTCGGTTTCAGTCCCACAGATGGTGGAACAAATGGGTTTTTGTCTGGTCCCGAGGCCTGTGATTTATGGATCGGACTGGACCAGACCGGAACCAACCGAATTAGTATATATATTTTTAAAATATTTTTTATATATATTATGTTATTTTATATATATTATATTATTTTATATAGTATATGTATATTTTCAACTTTCCAAAATAACATACACTCTGCTAGATTTTGTAGTTTTTTCCTCCTATTAGGTTTCTCGTTTGCATGGTGGCCAGCGAGGCTTTGCCGTCCACGGCAGGCCTTCAATGGTCATTCATTGATCTGGTTTCAGCGGTGCCGCAGCCTTTGCTAGAGATGGACGTGGCCTTCTGAGCACCGAAATTAATTGATGGAGAACTCTATTTTACGTTCTTTACAGAAGAAATAGAAAAAATGGCACAGCCATTTCGATTTTCTGTGGTTTCAACCATGAGACATCTGAGGAATGTCTTTAAAAGGTCGTCAAATGAGATGGATTTTAAAAAGGCTCTGTCCAGAGAGTCTTGTGAGGTGCATGGTGTGCCGTATCAGGCCTTTGCTTGGACGCTGGATTTCGATGAAGAATATGAAGCTACACGAGTGCCGATGTGGGTGTTTTTGCCAGGTTTGCCTCCTAACTTCTATCATAATTCAATTCTCAAAAGTTTGACGACGCCGAATGGTAGGTTCATCCATAGGGATAATCCTACCTTTGTGCGACGAGAACGAATGGAGCCTGTGTCTGCTATGAGGTTGATGTTTCTAAAGAATCAGTTACACATTTTTGGATAGGGAGACCTGGATTGCAACGTAGTAGGCGACAAGAGGTGTTCTATGAGACCCTTCCTGCATATTTCCATAACTGTAAAATGCAGAGACATAATCAGCAAACATGCAGAATGGGGACTGAAAATCTGAAAAAAAAAAAATTTTGAAGGGAAAGTAGGTGTGGGTGAAGAAAAGGGAAAAGGTGGTGACGGGTGAAGAGTGCAAAGAAGGTTTTGAGCAGTTGTTGATAGAGTAGGGGCCCTTGAACGTGTCACAGGTTGGTGATGATGTGCTGGGAAAAAATATTGCAGAAGATCAAATAGTGCGGGTTGGTAGCCATGAAATTATAATAGAAGTGGAGAAGGATAAGGACGTATGTGATCCTGCGCAGGGAAGTAGAGATAAGTCAGATGTGCCCAACTGTTGCATGCAAGAATTTCTGACTTCTTTCGGGGTTCAATAGGAACCTTATGTCCGTGAAGTGGAGAAGGCTAAGGATTTATGTGATAATGTGCAGGAAAGTAGAGACAAGTTTGTTGTGCCCAACAGTTATAGGCAAGAATTTCTGACATGTGCATGTATTGATCGTGAAACTGTAAAACCTGTTTTGGGTGGGGACCATGCACATGACATGTAGGAGATCGGTGAAGCAAGTGTTGCAGGTGATGTCCGTGAAGTAATGGGAACTTTATCGGGTGGGGATCGTGGCCAGTGTTTGAAGGATCTGCAGAGGCAAGAGGGGAACGTGTCACTTAGAAAGGTTAGTCATGATGTGTGTTACTCAGCAAGAGGGGTCTGGAGGAAATGGAGGTTTGAAAAATGTTAAGGGAGTGGGTGAGGATGGGTCAGGAAGTGTGCATCTAGGGTCTGAAGATTACTCTGATATGGGTAATACACAAGCCAATGGTAGTGAGAATAGTGCTTTGGAGGGTGTTAGTGATGTGGCTCAGGAAGATATTCACTCAGAATATAAAGTCGAGACATATAAGATTAGGGACGATATGCAAAAAGACTACAGTACAGATTCAAAAATTCCAAAAAAGTCATATGGCAAGTTTTTGAAAAGGAGTTCCACAAGGGTCGGTGATTCGTCCTTCAAAATTCAACTTATGATTAGTCCTATAATATTTTAGAATATAAGGGGAGTCGGAACTTTTCAATTGCGGTTGAAAAATATCATTTCTAAGTACAAGCCGAATATTTTAGCTTTGGCTAAGCCCTTCCTGCTGGAGGACAGAATTCCTAGTTGTTTGAGAAAATCTTCTTGTGATTCTTTCCTCACAAATGAAGCGTGTGGTGGTAAAATAAGGCTTTTGTGGGACTCGACAGTATCAGTGCTTTGGGTGGCAGGTTCTAATTAGTTTGTGACTGTGCAAGCAAAGGAGAATGGCCACGTGTTCATTCTCACTATTGTTTATGCTAAGTGGAGTCAACTAGAGTGGAAAGTCCTTTAGGAGGATTTGGAGGCGAGTGGCAATGTTAATATGCCATGGATTATTTGTGGTGACTTTAACGTCATTAAATATGACTCCGAGAGAAGATGTGGAAATCCTTGTCAATTTGTTGCGATAGAAGATTTTAATTTCTGTATTCAGAATTGCAGCTTGATGGAGATGTGTTCTAAAGGACCAAGGATGACTTGGTGTAATGGCCAAGGCAATTTGGCTAGAAGCTGGGCAAGGTTAAATAGATACTTTATTGATTCTAACTTTTTTACTCGTTTTCTAAATTTTTTTTTTATAAAGTTTTAGCGTGCATTACTTCATATCATTCTCTTTTTTGCTGATACAAATGGGAGACGACCCGTTCAGGTATGGACCTAGCCCCTTTAGATTTCAGTTCATGTGGACATATCATATGGATTTTCTTAATTTTATGGAGGGAGTGTGGAAGCAGGAGTGTATTGGCTTTAGGATTCATGAGTTGTCTTTTAAATTGAAAGAGGGCTAAGGTGGCTTTGAGGGAGTGGAATGAGTGTGTTTTTGGCAAAACTAATGTCATTATCCATGAATTAGAACAACGGATTGCTAGTTCGGAAAACAGTCTTTAAGGTTGCTTTAATTCTGAAGATGAAAATGATCTCATGGTGTCTAAAATGGATCTTTTGACTTGGATGGGTAGAGAGGAGACGAGATTTTCTCATATCACAAAAAAGAACTGGTTGAAGGATGATGATCAAAATTCAAAATTCTTTCACACTATATTAAAGACTAAGAAGCAGAACCGGGTTAATGATATGTGTTTGACAAATGATACTTTGTTAAGAACTCCTGTTGATATTCACCATGCTGGTGTTGAGTATTTTTATCAATTTTTAGGGAATAATAGTAGTCGTGATTTGCCTAGTTAAATAACATTATCTCTCACGTGATCTTCATTGCTGATAATATGTTCATTTGAAGTGAGTTGAATTGAGTTGAGTTGAGATGATAAAATATTGTTAGAATATTATTTTTTAATATTATTATTATTTTGGGATTTGAAAAAATTGAATTGTTTATTATATTTTATGTTGGAATTTGAAAAAGTTGTAATGATGAGTTGAGATGAGTTGAGAGAATTTTTGAAACCAAACGAAGCAAGGATGCCCTTTTTAGTATTCCCGTCGAGAGTAGTCATGGTCCGGATGGTTTTGGTTCGGACTTTTTTCGGTTTTGTTGGAATTTAGTTAAGGAGGACTTATTCGAAGTTACTTCTGAGCTCTTTCAAACAAAATCTCTCTCCAAGTTCTTCACTGCATCCTATATTGTTTTGATTCCTAAGGTAGGGAATCCTACTAGTTTTGAAAAATTTAGGTCAATTAGTCTATGTTTAGTTTTTTATACGATATGTGCTAAAATTATTATGACCCGTATGACGTACATGCATTCTAATATGACTTCTCAAGAGCAAGGGATGTTTATTCCTGGACGTAGTATTTTTTAGAATATAAGTTTAACTCAGAAGTTTGTTCATTCTATTAATAAAAGATCTAACGGGGGTAATGTTTTGCTTAAACTGGACATGTCTAAGGCCTATGATATAGTGGATTGAAACTTTCTGTTACATGTCTTGGAGGCCTTTGGTTTATTCGATCAATGCTTTGATTAAAATGTGTATTTCCTCACCGTAGTTCTCTGTCATGATGAATGACACTCATCTAGGTTTCTTTAAAGGTGAACATGGTTTGCGACAAGGTGACCCCCTCTCGCCCTATATTTTCATTGTTATGCAACAGGTATTATCTCACCTGCTTAAGAGATCCTTTGAGAATAAAAAAAAAATGAGCAATTTACTCAAGCTCAAGGTACTCCTCTTGTATCTCATCTTATGTATGCTGATGATATTGTTATTTTTGCTAATGATGGTTAGAGGTCTATGAGAGCTTTGATGCAGGTTTTGAATTGTCATGAAGAATGGACGGGACAGGTCCTCAATAAAGACAAAAGTGTTATCTATTTTTCTAAACATATCTTTGTCTCTAGAAAATTCTCTATTCTTTGTTTTACTGATTTTTCTGAAAGGTCATTTCCTTTTAAATACTAATGACTGCCTATTGTGGTTGGTAGACTAAAGGCGCGTGATTTTGATTATTTAATTGGTAAATTTAAAAGAAAATTGCAAGTTGGAAGATGAAATTGCTTTCTGCTGGTAGAAGAATTATCTTGCTGCGTCATGTTTATTCTAGTATGGCCACTCACATTTTAGCTGTTTTAAATATTCCTAATGTCATGATTAAATCGCTGAACAGGCTCCTAAGTTCTTTCTTTAGGGGAGAATCTGAAGGTAAAGGTAAAAGGAAATGGGTGGCTTGGAATAACATTTTTAGACCTATGGATGAAGGTGGTTTGGACATTTGAGATTTTGGGGATATTCAAAGGGCGTTACATAAGAAACTTGTTTGACATTTGATCTCAGGTAACTCTTTGTGGGTGGATTATTTTAGAAGCAAGTATGTTAGAGGTAATCATTTATCCCTTTTGGAGCCTTATAAAGGAGGGTACTTGGTTTTGGAAGTCTATTGTTAAATGTATTCCAGAAGTTTTAGCTACTTCAAAGTGGTTAGTGCGTGAGGGTAACATTTCCTTCTGGTATGACAATTGGGAGGAGGGTGGTCCCCTAAAAGATCAGCACCCGGTTATAGAGTATCCCTTGATTAAGATTAAAGAGTATCGTATTGAGAATGTGTAGGATATCTCACGTTTGGAAAGGTTAGTGGGACCACATAAAGCTAATGATATGTATCATTTTTTGGCTAAGCATAAGGATGGTCAGGATGTTCTTATTTGAAATAAGAAAAAGTGATGGTAATTTCACAACTAAAAGTGCTTGGAATTGTATTAGGGTTCGGGCTCCCCCTTTACCTTGGGCCCATTGGCTTTGGCATACTAAACTTCCTAAGAAAATTTCTATTATGATGTGAAAAATTACTAGTAATTGCTTGAGTGTGGATGCCAAGATTAAAATGGCTGGTATTCCTATGGCTTCAAAATGTAATTGCTGCTCTTCGGGTCATATTGAGGATCTTAATCATATACTTTGCACCAATGATGTTGCTAGATATATTTTGCGCCTGGCTTCGATCAATTCGGTTAGTTGTGCATATGGGTAATTTTCGTACTTGGCAGGAACAAGTGAATTTTTGGTTTCATCGTGCTAGCAATTCTACTCAAGTTCGGACTATTTTTGGTCTTCTTCCTTCCATTGTTTCCTGAAAATTTTGGGATTGGCGTTGTAAAGCCCAATAGGGCTGTACAGAAAATTGCAAAACCGGCCGAGACCGACTCAGACCGACCGCCGGAGCTCGGAACCGGCCAAAACCGGCAGGGAACCGGTCGGCCGTCGGTGATAAATCATCAAAACCGGCGTCGGCCGGTTCGGTCGCGGTTTGAACCAACCAAAAACCGAAAAACCGGCCGACGCCGTATATATATATATTTTTTTGAATATATTCATTTGATAAACGACGCCGTTTCACTTAAATAAGTGAAACGACGTCGTTTTTATCTTAAAGTTAGAAAAAAATAAATAAAGGGAACGGCGCCGTTTGGCATAAGCCAAACGGCGCCGTTCCAACTAGGGCATATTGTCCCCGAGCTGGCCCTCCCCGAGTCCCCAGGTCCATTTCTCATCTCTAATCCTCTCCGCCTCCCTCAGTCCCTCTCTCAGACTCTCATTGAGTCATTCTGAGTCCCGACGATTTTGTCACTTCCACTTCCGGTGGGCAGTGACTCAGACCGACAGCGGTGAGTCCGTGAGTCGATTTCGACGATTTCAGCAATCGGATTCGGCTCTACTTCAGTGACTCAGTCCGTGAGTCCGTGACGCCGCATCGCCGTCCACGCCTCCAGCCACTCACGGCTCACCGACGCCCAGCGGTCCACCGTCCATTGTTGTTTTTACTTTTAGGTATGATTTTGTTTTTTATTTATTTATTTATAAGTATTTTGTGAGATTTTATTTAGAACCCGAGAGACTCAGTATTTTGTTTTCTGATTTGGTATTTCAATCTAGGGTTAGGGATTGTGTTTGCTTTGTTTGAGATGAATGAAATAGTGAATATCATTTTGAGGAAGAATTGTGGTGATTTTTTTCTGCAGTGTGCAATGCCATTCACGGATTGATGTAATTTTGTTGAAAAAAAAATAATTTGTGATGTTTATTGAAATTAAAATTTATGATGTGTTTATGTTATAAATAATTTGTGATGTTTATTGAAAGTAAAATAATTTGTGAGATTTATGAGCGATCTAAAATGTAGATTAGAATCTTAGATTTGTGATGTTTGCCACTTTGCAAACTAGCTGCTGTGTAATTAACAATTGTGGTGATTTTTTATTCTTTCTTGTTTTTACATGTTAGATAGATTCTTCGTCAAGTCCAATTGATCTTGATTCGAACTCTCAAATACCAAAACCCCCGACTTCAAGTGCCCCTAATAGTAGTAATTGTCCACTTCCTAAGAAACGGAAGGGGAAGGATCCGTCAATTGTTTGGGATCATTTTACAAAAGTTGAGGGTTATTCCGTAGATGATCCTAAGGTCAAGTGCAATTATTGTGGCAAGATATACGCTTGCCACTCGAAGAGGAACGGAACTTCAACTATGCAAAACCATCTACCTTCATGTCCCAAAAATCCTCATAAGCGTGGGCCTTTAGATAAATACCAAACAACATTGGCAGGTGAGGTATCCTCGGAGGGGTTTGGAGAGAGTGATAATTCTTTAAGAAATCTTGTAACTCATAAATATAGTGAGGAGGCTGTGAGGATGGCGCTTGCGGAGATGGTAATTCTCGATGAATTACCATTTAGAATTGTTGAAGGGCAAGGATTTAAGAAGATGGTTTGGTTGCTTGAACCTAGATTTAAAGTGCCATGTCGAGTGACGGTTGCAAGAGATTGTATGAAACTATTTGCATCTGAAAAAGCCAAACTTAAAAAGTTATTCAAAAATGGGGGAATGAGGATTTCATTAACTACCGATACGTGGACATCGGTACAAAATCTTAATTATATGTGTCTAACTGCCCATTTCATTGATAGTGATTGGAAATTACAGAAGAAAATTATAAATTTTTGTTTAATCCCTAATCATCGAGGGGATACCATTGGAAAATATGTTGAATTGTGCCTCCTTCATTGGGGCATTGATAAGATATTTACTGTTACTGTTGATAATGCTAGCTCAAATGATACTACAATTGCATATTTGAGACATTTTTTTACGGAGAATATGTTGCAAGGGAAGTATATGCACATGAGATGTTGTGCTCATATTCTGAATCTTGTCGTGAATGAGGGTCTTAAGGAGTGTGATGATGCCATTACAATGGTTAGAAATGCGGTTAGATATGTTCGCTCCTCCCCTGCAAGATTAGACAAGTTTAAGAGATGTGCAGAAAAGGAAAAAATTGATTGTAAAAAAATGTTGTGCCTTGATGTACAAACCCGATGGAATTCAACTTACATGATGTTGGAGGCTGCTGAGAAATTTGAAAAGGCTTTTAGGCGAATGGAGAGTGAGGACTACAATTTTCTTTCTTACTTTAAGGATGGAAACATTGGGCCTCCTAGAGCTGACGAGTGGGAGACAGTGCGGGTTTTTGTGAAATTTTTGAAGATGTTTTATGATGCTACTTGTCGATTTTCTGGTTCTTTACATGTCACGGCAAACACAAGTTTTTTGGAGATTTGTAGGCTCCAAAAAGAGTTGGTTAGACTGTGTGAGAGTCAGAATACTTGTTTGATGAGCATGGCCATAAGCATGAGAATGAAATTTGATAAGTATTGGGGTTCATTGGATAGATTGAATTTGTTGTTGTTGATTGCAGTTCTCCTTGATCCACGTAGTAAGTTGGGGCTTCTTACTTTTCACTTGAAAAAAATTTATGATCACAATTGGGCTGAAGATTTATTGTCGAGGGTGAGACAATTATTATCAGACATGTATGAGGAGTATAATGCTACGTTCGGTTCTTCCTCGAGTAGCAGAGAACATGTTTCTCCTCCGTCATCTGCACCTCCAGATGATGTTGAAGACAATCTTGAGTCACAACTTTTTTATAAGTGGTTGCAAGCATCGACTGCCTCTGGATATACATCTACCAAAACAGAGATTGATCGGTATTTATCAAATGCTTGTTGAATTGGTGGAAAGTGAATGAGCCTAACTATCCTATACTTGCGAAAATTGCACGAGACGTGTTAGCCATGCCTGTTTCCACGGTTGCATCAAAGTCCGCATTTAGTACGGGAGGTCGGGTACTTGATCCTTTTCGGAGTTCCTTGGCTCCAAGAACTGTTGAGGCACTTATTTGTACTCAGAATTGGTTGCGACATCCGTCAACGCCAATTGATATTCGAGACTCCATGGATAATGTTGAGAGCTTTGTAGTAGAATCTGGTAATGTGTTTTTAACTTTTTCTCATTCAATTCCATATTCATTTATTTTTATTATTTAATTTAATTTGTTTTCATTATCCTAATTTATTAATATTGATAATTTGATTATTTGGTGTTTTCTTATAGAGTTAGGAGCATCATACATCACAACTATTGATGATTGAAGAGTCGAAGACTGCAGACTGAAGAATGAAGATTTTTTGGGTTTTATTCAAAAACAATTGTTATTTGTTGCTTAAGACAATTTAATTTTGTTTGTAATGTATATTAAACATCTAGTGGAGTTTTTTTATTTATCTAGTAATTAATAATTTAGTATATAAGATAATAAGACTATAAAATATAAGTAGTATATATGTAGTAGTTACTAGTTAATAGTTATTAGTTACTAATAATATATGCATGGCATGATTAAAATTAAAAAACAAATTGATTAAATTAATTAATTTTAAAAATTTTGTAAAAAAAAAGTCTTTGTAGTAGATGATTTTGAATAACAAAATGAGCTTAAAAAGAGGTTGAATTGGATCTTAAAATGGCCCAAACAGTGCCCAAACCGGCCCAAACACAGTGGCCCAAACCGGCCAAACCCGACAAACCGACCGTGAACCGGCCGGTAACCGAACCGGTCGGTTTCCATACACTGATTCGGTCGGGTTCGGCCGGTTTTGAGACCCCTCCAAAACCGACCGGTCGATCTCGGTTTGGGCCCAAAACCGAACCGACCAGTCGGTTTTTCAGCCCTAAAGCCCGATATGAAAGTAAGTGTGAAACGGTGAATTCGGTTTGGCATGCTATTAAATTATGGATTTGTAGAATTATGCAGTTGACCACAAAAACTATGAAACTCCCTACTAGCAATATTGATATTTTAAAGAGGTTGAATATGTCAGTGCTTTTACCTAAATCTAAGAAGGTATTTGTGGTGAAATGGATTCGGCCACAATAGAATTAGGTGAAGCTTATACGGATGGTAGCAGCTTAGGTAATCCAGGGGCGACAGGAGCTGGGGGTGTTATTCATAATGATGGTGGAAATTTTCGTGCAGCATTTGCGGTGTTCTTAGGTCATGGTTTTAACAATTTTGTGGAAATGAGAAGTCTGCTGGAAGGGATTAGGAGGTGCTGTCAACTTAGGTATTATCGAGTTCATATTGAAACAGATTCTCAAATTCTTGTTAGATGGCTTACTAGGGGAGCTGTGGGTGTAAACATGGACTGGACTGTAGACAGAGATATTTTGCCCAGTAAGTTGAGGGTCTTCTTCGCATGGACAGAAGTGGAATTACTTATTTGCGAATTTCGTAGTGAGGTATTTGTTTAATTGTATATGTTCTTCTTTGTTATTTATCTTAGTGGTGTGAGCTAACGTTTATTTGCAGGTTGTTTTTCTTATTTTTTAAGGTTTGCTTTATTGTTGATCTATCTATAATGCTTGGATATTTGTCTATTGGTTAAAGCTTTTATTTTTTTTTTTTATGTTTGAGTTTTGGTCTTTTATGATTATTTGTAGCCCTCAAATGTCTATCTGTAACCACGATTTTCTTTTACCATAACTGAGGGTTATTAATAAACTTGAGGTAGCGTCATCTTCTGAATATATATATATATAGTAGTTGTATAAATTAATTATGTAATTTTCATCTCATCTATTATCATTAACCATATAAAATGTTAAATAATATATGTTATCAGTTAATAATATATTATAAATCATATGATAATATATCTAGATACATAATACATTCATACATACATTCATACATACCCTATTATTAAAGTAATTATGTAATTTTTTTTAAATGCCTAAGTTGTAAGCAAGCATGAGTAATCTATGTACAATAAAATTATTTAATATTCATTAACCATATATAAAATGTTGGACATTATTAATAATTATGCATACTAAAGAGTAAAGTCTAAGTTTTTTTTTTTTTTTTTATAGAAACAAATTTCATTTCATTCAATAAACTGAAGTTACAACTGTGACTTATTAATACAGGAAAAATTCAGACTATAAGTCGAACTATACATATGCTCTAGGGCATCCCTGCACATATTGTAACTGGCATTGTCTTAACTTCTCAATAATTCACTCCTAATAGAGAAAACGCTCTACAAAAATATAATTGAATAGCCCCTCCATCCTCCAAGTGAGGAGGATTACATGACACTGATGCTATGGACATCAAGTCCAATAGCCTATTTCTTCTTTATTAATAACTAAACAACAAAAACTACAATACAAAAACCAACAGAACCACAAGCACCGACATAAACCCAAATAGCACGCCCACCACAAGCATCAGCTTTACAAGCCCAGACGGCATGAGCACCTAGCTCTCGCACAGATAGTAACCTCTACACAGGCCGGCCATACGACCACCGGCCGTAGCATCGCCCTCCATTCTCGACCAGCTCTTGCCCTAGATTGCGT
The DNA here is from genome assembly GCF_001411555.2 of Juglans regia. NCBI lineage: Eukaryota > Viridiplantae > Streptophyta > Magnoliopsida > Fagales > Juglandaceae > Juglans > Juglans regia. Next base: position 29,917,132 of record NC_049904.1, read on the forward strand.
CCAATCTAGCGGCTCAACACCTCACTTGGGTCACAAATGAAGAAAAAAGAACAAAAACACTAAGAAAACGGAGGTACAAAACCCAAAACACACCAACTCTAAATGAACAACACATGGGCTAAAGAAATACATGAGCCCATCCTAAACAAAATCCAGCCTGTTTGCAAACAGTGGGATAGCAGCTAGGGTTTCATCTCTTACTTTCAGCCACCAACCCCCCACCCTGTTTGCAAACATTAAAGAGTAAAGTCTTAGTAAGTAGAAACTATCAATATCATAAATATAATTATAGTTAAATATTTTTTTTAGTTAGTTACATAATTCACATTAATAATTCACTTAATTTTAATTTTAGTATTTTAAATATTTTTTTACTAATTTATTTCCAAAACAAAACATATGAAACAAAAAAAATAACAAAATAACAAAATAAATGGGCCGGACTAAACAGACCAATAGCTAATGGTCTGGTCCACTACGGGTGATCAATCTAGTTCGGTCTGGGAAAATGATGGACCGAAAGTTTTGGTCCATCATCTACCCGAACCGGACTGGACCAATTTACACTCGTAGTAGCAATATGTCACACGACCCGTGAACCCAACACAATCATGAAACAAAATTAGCGAGTTTGACTTTGATGTTCAGGTTAAAAGGGTTGGCATGTTAAGACACGATTAATAAAACGGATCAACCGGTTTAACAGGAAAACAACCTGTTATGACCCGTTTAGATTTTAACTCACAATCACAATTTTATTATTGTTGGATTGTAATATTAATATTTTTCAATATGCTTATGTTTTTATTATTAGGATTAGGGGTGGAAAAAAAAAACCGATGAACCCGTAAATCGAACCTGGCCGTGGGTTTAGTCCTTTACAGGGTTTGGTCTGATCCGGTACCAGTTCTATTTTTCTCAAAACCGATCGAAATCGATTCGGTTCCAGCTTTCATTTTTCTAACACCGAACCGGATTGGTTCATATATATATTTTAATTTTTATAATGTATAAAATATTTTTTATATTATATATCATTTTTATATATAATTATATATAAAATAATTTTATATTATATGATAAATTACTAATTAATATAAAATTAAATTTTAAAATCATATATAAATAACTATATATTATCACTATAGTCTATTGTATTAATAGTTATACTAATACTATATCATTATATATTATAATATACTATAATAAATTATCACTATAGTATTATATACTGGAATATATATACTATATTATAAGTATTATATAATATATCGAAAAAAAAGGATCAAGACAGACCAGAAATAGTAAAACTGGAAGTACCAATTAAGGGATGTAACCGGTGCGGTATCTGTTCTTCAAATTTCAAAATCGGTATATACTGGTTTGATTCTAAAATATGTCCAAAACTAGACCGAACTAGACCGATTACACCCTAATTAGGATTGTAATCTGAACATATACTCATGTTTGTTAATATCGAAATTGTAATATTGCTTATCATAAGTTAAAATCTGAAAAATATCGATATTTTTTATTAGTGGATAGTCTAATTATTTTTTTAGATACTGTGGCTACTAATAAATACAGATTTTAATTTTATATGAAATTCTGTTAATTAGGTCAAATGAGTTATGCCGATTAATTCAACTCATTTATATGAAACGAGTTAAAATGAGTCATGTTGTGTTGATTACTTTTTAATTAACTATTAAATAAATCAAAACGGGTGACACGATACGATCAGTTATTTAAATAGATTGTGTTAGAATTTGAAAATCTGACACGTTAAAAGGCATGCAATTCTGCGAATATGCATTTTTATATGGAAGTTTAATTAGCACATATGATTCAAGCGTCAAACAAAGCCTGATAGCAATTTCTTCCTGAAAATTTGCATTTCAATGGGATTGTGTACGTACGTGTATGTGAATATATATTCACTTGCTTTTCAAAACAAATGCCAAGGAGTCCTTAATTGCTTGAATTCCAGTAGTACTACTTTCTCCCCCCAATTTTGGTTACTTGAGCAAATACGTCAATTCGCAAACCCAATTAAAAAATATTAATATTAGATATAATTTTAGAATATCAAGTTTTGCGCATTTTATTTAAAAAATAATAAAATTTATTATTAAAAATTTAATTTTTTATGTGTCTCATATTTACTCATTCTTTTATAAAATAAATATACGAGATTTACACGTTCTAAAATTGTAAATATAATTTTTCATTGAGAAAATATGTCACTGATTGAGTAATGGATGGGATGCTCAAAATATTCAAGCCCTCTATTTTATGATAGCATTCAAAACAAGAGGTTTCTAGTAAGTCGGTTGAAAGGCCGAGCTCTGGTAAAAAACAAATAAAATTTCTTGGTCTAAATGGGAAATGGCCCCCAGGAATTAGTAGTGAAATATTTAAGATGAAACTCCCTTATCCATGATCTATTTTCTAAGCCAAAATGAAGACTTTAGAATCATTTACCACTTTATTTTGTTGGGTAGCTGTAGTTTGAGTTTTCTACGCAAGTACTGACGTCGACTCATGCTAGGCTTTGGCCTTGCTTTCCGGGAAAAAGAATATTGAAGTTAACCTACAAAATATAGAAAACTTGTTAAAGAGTACGTCCCATTAATTTAATTCTTTTTAAATAAATTATCTTCGTTAATTCATATAAAAAAAAATCTTATATTTATAATCAGATACATTTTGTGATGTCCTCATATCAAACATGACATCATAAATCAAAATAATAGTTTCACTAGTATATTATTTTATTTTGTAACTAGTTTGATCTTCACTATTGTCGATACTCTCTACAAACAAATGTCTAAGAGACAACACTCTCTGTCTAAACAGAGACTCAACCTCACCATTCATAAAAGGAGATGACTCAACCTCTACAGGCAAACATCTAAGAGACAAACTCTTTTTTTTTAATTAATAATAAGGAAACTAAAAAGGAAAGGAAAGTAATAAGATATATGTAAAAAATGACGAATTACAATTTAGGCCACCTCCAGTAGATTTCGGAATCTGTGACGGCCTGTAAAGTCAATACACTTGTCTCTTTTCAACCACAAAGATTAGATCTGAAAGGTCTAGGTATGGCGAGTCCAGTGATCTGGTGTGTATGTCGAGAAGAGCTGTCAGAAGGAGTGACATGTGAGAACCATAAGTGGTGATTTTCGTAAAATCACCACTTTCCTTCAAACGATTTTCCAACTTGTGAATATGCTTGTGCAGTGCATGTCTCTTGGGAGTTGCCAAAAAGTTGTAGATCTATCTTTTTTCGACCTTGAAGAAAGCAAAATAAAATTAAGAAAAAGAAACATTGATAGACAATGCAGATGAATGGAGGAAAGAGGAAAGAAGAGGGGGGAGGAGGAGGAAGCTAGGGCCTCCTCTCCCTCCAGAATCAGATCTAGAGCCCTTAGTTTTTTACAAGAGTGGAGGTGAAGTCAATCTCTTAGTTAAATTTAATTGGAGATGGGATTGAGGCCCCGTTTATATTATAGCAAGAGGGTATTCTTAATCTATATTGCATGTGCAAGCTAACCCCATGAATTAAGTATTTTCTTAGATTTTATACTTGCTACCATGTGCAAATTACTTGTAGTATTCTTTTATATATATATTATATATATCTTCCTAATACTTAAAAGTGTGTATAAGATGAACAGTAGTGAATAGTGCCGTCCAACACTTTCTTTTCTTCTCCTTGCTTCTTCTCGTTGCCTTCTGTGAAATTCCTTCATTCTCAGTTCGATTTTTACTCTTCTCCGTTCAGTTAGCATTTCCTCGTTCAACACATAAAATATCTCACCTTTACATACAACAGATGGATTTCATCATTTCCAGATTCACATTTACAGAACAATTTCGAGACCACGGCAAAATCAAGCAAGACCGCGTCCCTCTCTCTGCGTCCTCAAAGCAAAACCACGGTAAAATCCCTACAAAATCATAGCAAATTCATCACAAAAATACCACAAAGTGATCACAAAACCACGGCAAAACCAAAACCACGGCAAAATCAAGGCAAGACCACGTCCCTCTCTCTGCATCCTCAAAGCAAAACCACGGCAAAATCCCCACATCCCCACAAAATCACAGCAAATTCATCACAAAAATACCACAAAATACAGCAAATTCACCACAAAATTACCACAAAATAAAAAAATCACCAGACAAATCACGGTGGTGGAGGGGAAACTGGCCGTGTGTGAGAGGGAGAGAGCGTGAGAGAGGTGAGGATGCATGGTGGCTCGGCTGGACGTGGGGATGGCTACGAGAGGTGGTCGGTGGCCAAAGGAGGTCCCGGTGGTGGTGCGGTGGCCAGAAGAGGTGGAGCTCCGCCGTGGGTGTGGAGAACCCGTGCAAGAGAGAGGTGGACTTCCTGGGGGCAAACGGCAGGGAGACGGAGGCCGAGCTCGCTGGAGGAGGATGGCCGGTGGCAGGGGAGGCTACCGTGGAGGTGGTGGCATCGGAGGACGGCGCACGGCGGCGCAGCAACATTAAGCCCATTCGGGCTGTGCACTACCGAGAGAGAGGAAGAGAGAGCGTGAGAGAGGGAGACCGGTGTGGAGGGACTCGCCGGAGTGAGGTGGTGCCGGTGGAAGGGGCGGTGAGACTCACCGGCGCACGGCGGCTCCGGACTGGGCAGTGGAGGAATTGGGCATGGGGAGAGCGTACGTACGCTGAAGGAGAGGGAGGAGAGAAGAGAGAGATCGGGGGGGAGAAAAGTGAGGGAGGAAGAGAGAGGGGCAAGGTTTTATCGTAAAATACAACGTTTTGGGATCTAAAATTTGTTTAAATTGTGCAGATTTTATACACTTTAAAATTATATAAATAATTTCTATTAAAATTTAGAGATATAATTATAAAATTGTAATATTTATTACTATAATAAATAATTTCTCTTGTTAAAATTTATATATAAATAATTTCTCTTATTAAAACACTGATTTAAATTAATTTAAAATTAAAATAATTAAAATATAAATAACAAATCATATATAAACTATCAAATTTAATTTATAAAATACTAATATTTCATCATTAAATAAATAATCAAATTTTATTAAATATTTTTAAGAAATTAATCTCAACCCCTCCTTTTAAATCCTTAGATAAATATTTTAAGTCATTATTAAATATTTTTCAGATATTAAATAGCATATAATACATAAACTATCAAATTTAGTTTATAATCCGAAAATATGTCCTGAATGTATATTTCACTTTTTTTTATTTTTCTTTTATTTTTCATGTATATTTTTAATCATCGTAAATATTTTTTAAAAAAATAAAAAATTTACAACATCATTAAAAAATACTTCTTTAATCACTAGGTAAAAAAAAAAAAAAAAAAAATTGGGCAAACGTCCCTTGGACGTTACCCACTGCTAGTATACATATATGTATATAAGTTGTTACATTGCTACTTGAGTAAAGGTTTCCCAAGCCTAGTTAAGGAAAATAATGAGATAAGACTAGAAATTCTCAAAAGTAATTCTTACAATTTTCTTTTCTAACATCATTCAACACAAAATATTTTTCAATTTGAAATTTTTAATATTTTCATCTAATCATTATTTAATCATTACAACTTTTACAAACTTCAAAATAAAACATAAAAAACAATACAATTTTCTCAAAGTTTAAAATAAAAATAATATTCAAAAATAATATTCAAATAATTTTTTAACTTTATAATATTTTTATTCAATATTTTCTGTCTCATTTCCCAAAATCCAATATAAAAACATCTTAACCAAGCAATCAGAAAGACAACTGAAGAGGATCTCAAACCTGATCAGTCTTAGTTAATGAAGGTTTATATTATAATCTCACTAATATTAACTGAGCTTTCACGATTATTAGTTTAAAATTTTTAAAATCCTTCGGTTTCATGACATTGAGTATCATGTCCTGCAAGTAATACTACAATAATAATTTCTTGTTTGTGGTTTGTTTACTGCATGTTCACCAGTCCCTTTTAAATCATAAAGTGGAACTAGTTCTTGCTGCCGAACTTTGAGAAGTCAAAAGTTTGCGTTTGAAGATATCCAAAACACCATGGATTATCGTCTGGGACAAGTTTTATAAACAGAGACCCAGCTCCAAATTAAAACCCACAAACTCCTCCTTTGGTGTTAGCAGTTAGCTCACAAAGAAAGAAAAATCATGGGTTTTCCAAAGGAGTACCTTGATTTGGTGTTGGTCCCTAGCGGGTTGCTGATCATGTTTACTTACCACATCTTCCTCCTTTACCGATACCTTCACAGGCCTCACACCACATTCATGGGATATGAGAACAATGACAAGAGAGCTTGGGTCGAAAGTATAATGGAGGCCGGTATCACTCCCTGATCTACTTTCATCCTTTCTTTTTCTTTTTTCCTCTCTAACAAACATGATTTTAGCAGATTTGCTTACCTTTTTCATTGGAAATTGCAGCAAAGGGAAGAGCATAGTATGATCAGCAGAGCTCTCACCGTGACCAACTCCAATTCAAATGCAGCGATGTACTTGGCAACTATCTCTTTGACTCTCTGCTCTCTGATTGGAGCCTGGATTGCAAACTCTTCCAACAACCTCTTTCAAAGCGAAATTATCTACGGAGACACGAGGCAATCCACCATTTCCATCAAATACATAAGCCTCCTAACCTGCTTCCTCCTTGCGTTTTCATGCTTTGTTCAGTCAGCAAGGCACCTTGTCAATGCTAGCTATCTGATAAGCAACCCCAGCAATAAAGTTCCTGTGAGTAGTGTGGAGATTGCTGTCATAAGGGGAGGTGAACTTTGGTCACTTGGACTTAGAGCTCTATATTTTGCTCTCAATTTGCTGCTGTGGTTTTTTGGTCCAATACCCATGTTCATGTCCTCAATTGTTATGGTAACAATCCTCCATTACCTCGATGCCAATTCAAAAGAACTGAATCAGTATGGCTCTGCAGGTAGCCTGACTGTTAACAAGAGTACTTCTCAACAGCATGTCTAAAACTGCCTGCCTGCCATTATTCAGCAACATGGTGTAAGGTCTAATTCCGGTTTGTAATATGTTCTATTTGGGTGAATGTATTCAATGTCATTCAGGGTACTTTTATTTTCTCCTCTTTTTCTTTTTTTCCTATAACGCTAGATACAATCATTGAGTGCATAAGCGCTGCGTACTCATTTTGAAGAAAACGAATAAATATAAGATACACATAAAAAAATTAATTTTTTAATGATATAGCCCTCTCTTTTTCAAAAAGAGTGCACGGTACGGTACTTGTACAACTCATGACTATATCTAACGGTAATATTTTTTCCCCTCTCTCCGTTTTCAATTAAGTACATTCAGATAAAAATGACTTACACAGATCTAAGATGTGTTCTTCGATTTGTTACCCTGCACAAAAGCCGGACCTCATGCAGAGAGCATGTGCGAGTGATTTATGTATATGCAAAGTTAGTGGGATTCTTTCATTCTTTCACAAGTAAACTTAATGTGCATAACTCTGGAGGGTCAACTCGAATTATTTTCAAATTTATAAAACAAACTCAACATGATTTTATTGGTAGATTACAGCGTGTCATATATGCATGCCACCTGGCTCCAGCCGTTAAAGTCGACAACTCAAATTTTATGTTGCTTGCATTAATGCAATTGGGACCTCGATTCAGCATAATAGCCAATAGAAACTCACATTTGTTTGTTCTGCAATTAATAAGGAGGCTTTGCTTTTCATCAAATCCAATAGGAACCAACTCAAGTGAGATTTAATTAAGGGTAGGTTTGTGGGGTGAGATGAGAATTTTGTATTTTGTTTTGAAGTTTAAAATATTAAGTTTTAATATTATTATTGTTTTGGGATTTGAAAAAGGTGTATTGGAATTTTAAAAAGTTGAATTGTTCATTATATTTTGTATGGGGATTTGAAAAATGTGTAATGATGAGATGAGATAAGATGAGAATTTTGTGTTTGGTTTGAGATCCCAAACCTGCCCTAAGAGTAGGAATGATGGGAAGAAGTTACACTAATTTTCGGTTTGGATTGAAATTTTATTTTAATTTGTTATTATAATCTATTTTAATTTTTATATAAAATATATAAATAATTTAATTTTTTAAAATTTTAAAATAATAATAATATTAAAAAATAATATTATAATAATATTTTATTCGACTCATTTAAAATAATCTCAACTCATTTCCACAGTCTTATGAATATTGTTTCCCACTTTAAGCTGTAATTATATGGCAGTGTGAACATAAATAAAGGCAAGGCAACGCAAGGCATCCCCAAATCATAGAGCAAACTATACTTTATGCTTGGCAAAACCATCGTCAAAACAAAAACATGTCGAACTAGAATGGTAACCTATCCAAAAAAAATGTCGAACTAGAATGATAATCGACATTATAATCTTTTCTTTTCTTTTTTTCAATTTTTGTCCAAGTTTTAAATTTTCCTTAAATATTCATTAAACATTTTGTATTCTTCAAGTGTCTCCTACGGATAATAAGAAATGTGATAAGATCCACGTATTTTGTCTATCTCTTTACATATCATTATCCTTAAATTAAAAAAAAAACCTCGATCTATGGAAGGTTTTGATTATTATAGATTAATGCGAACTTGAGTCAAGAGCAAAGAAAAATTGCTATCCTATATGTATCCATGTTAACATTCGATCTACGATAGCTATCATGACCCTGATGGATCCATCCATCAGTCCTCAATTAAGCCATGTTTTTTGTCCTTATAATAACCTCCGTCACTCAACAACTAAATTTTAATGACACGTGTTTTTTAGCATAACAACACAAACTCAGATACGATAGAAAGATTTTGGTTTGAAAGTTGAGTTCATCTCAACTCATCATTATAATTTTTTTAAATTTTAATATAAAATATAATAAACAATTCAACTTTTTTAAATATTAAAATAATAATAATAATAATAAACAATAATATTCTAATAATATTTTATCATCTCAACTCAACTCATTTCAACATCCAAACCCACCAAATTTTTCGAATTGACACAAATTTTTTATTTTTTTTTTATATTGCATGATCTTTTTCAGTGTCAATTTCTAATTTCCGTGGATTAAGTGGCTGTTATAATAATCATGCCAAGCATCAATGCGAGCATTAATCTTGTTGAAGCTTGGACGATTCGAGAAACTAACTAATGAATGAGTTGGGCATTAATCAATCATTTCCGTTAAATCCATACGCCTCCTTTATATTTTCCGTTTCAACAAAGCATTATCGATCATGTCCATTTAAGCTGTCTGATAAGCACGAAAGAATATTGTAACGTCGACGTAAAAGCTGTGGAGAAGCAAGTTAATTACTTCCTCTGAACTCGTAATTATGACTTTTAATTGGTACCTAATTAATGATACACATGCAATTTTTGTTACTACTCTTTTTGTAATTTGTTCTAAGTGGGGGGTATCATTAAAATTAAAAATTCAAATAAAAAATTAATATTATTTTAAAAAATAATCCATGAATGGGAATAACTAGCACAGTCGCTTTTACTGATCGATGATGATGGAAAAAAATGAGATTAGACGTGTTGTGGGTCAGAGGCAGTTGGATTCTTGGGATCATGGGTTGGTAGATATGCAAATATGTGAAGTTATTTGGGTCGTAATTGTGTGCATTATCCAGTCAAAATGGGCTTGGTGCTGAGTTTAATGCCCAGAGTACAAAAAGCTGATGAGACAATTAACATTATTAGTAGTACTGGACTCAATCTAGAGAGTCAGAGACGAAGTTTTGGATATGTATTGCAGCAGTACTGGCCCATCCCTGCAAGTCTCTGCCAGGCCAGATAACGTGGCTAAAAGAACAAATACACAAAAGTATCAGCTGCATGCTCCAAACTGGCCGGTGAAGTTTAGGGCTGAACTGGATGATGAGCGATCGAGCTCCTGATCAAGAATCTCTCTCGCTCAAACCAGGCAGGCATCCTATATATATGCAGCTAACCTAACCTTAACCTACCACAAAAACTTTACAGCCGTTTGTCATAAATCTAGGTAACCTGCTATATTAATGGCCTCCTCAGCCCTGCTGCTCACCTCTTCTGCTCTTTTCTAAAAGCACGATCCAGCAAATTGGCAATGGCAGTACTGTACTGTACTGTACATCCATTTTATTTAATTTTTCCAAATTAATAAATAATTCCGAGAAAGCTTGACCACCAAGATTCATGATTCATATACCAGAAACTTCAGTGTTTATTTAAACCGAAATAAATAAAAAGCAGTCAAAAGCATGCACCAATCTGTGTATGGTATACCAACACTTGCACATACGTCGGTACCGATAATTCAGTTCTGGCCGTCCCGTTCCTGACCGTACGATCAGAGAGCAATGTAAAAAGTAACCTTATTTCAGTAGCCGACAGCCTCTGATGAGACAAAGACCGGTCTCGTTCCTTTTGGCAACTCTTCGGTGGGGTCCAACCGTCCATCCTCCTCCCCCCGACGAGAAGGGGGGTCGGGAGAGAGTAGAGACTATGGGATCGGAGTGATGGAAACGTGGACGGCCGAGAACGCGACAGAGAAAGTAACGTCGGGGAGCGTGAGGGATGACTGACGTGACTAACGTACGATGAAAAGGCTGTATGTGTACGCAGGGAGATGCGGAAGAGAGAGAGGGAGAAAAAGGGGGGGGGGAGCAGCAGCAGCAGCAGCACCCGCGTAAAAGTCGAGGGGTCTCTGCCAAGGTTAACTTTAGTCATTGCTGCTGTCTTTTTTCTCTCTCTCTTTTTTTTAACAGTAAAATCTTTTTTGTGAGCTGTCGGTTTCTGATTGGGGGACCACGTAAAAACTTGGTGTGGGGAAAACAATCCTCGGCCTTAGCGTTGGAGTGGAGAGATGGAGATTTTTTTGGTACAAATTCCTATTTGGGAAAAAAAATAAAGAGAATTGTCTTGAGTCTCGAATTCGAAACTTAAAAGATGTCTCCAATGTTTTTTTTTTTTTTAATTGAATGATTAAAAAAATATTTTTTAATGATATTATAAATTTTTTATTTTTTTAAAAAATATTTATGATAATTAAAAAAATATATTAAAAAAAATTACTCCTTTCAAAACATATTTTAGATTTTAAATTCGAGATCCATAGAGTGTCCAAAAATGAATAAATTTGAAAGACAATATTTAAAAAGAAGAAATGATTCGGTAGGAAATAAGAATGGTGTCCCACTCCCACAATCCCACTGGGCTTCAGGAAGAGTACTGTTCTGTCTGAGTGATTGGATTAAGATGGTCAGATTAAACAAGAGTGGGGTATGCATATGCATACTACTCTAAGCTACTATTCATTCCTACATTTTATATCTATAATCTTTTTTATAAAATATGAGATGTGAGATAGTAAATAATGACTAATAAAAAATTTTAATTTTATTGATATTAAACGGTATGCATTTTTTGGTATTAAAAATATTTTTTTAATGGTTTTGTGGTATTAAACATAGTTTTATAGGTTATGTTTTTTAATATATTGGTGGTTTCAAGATGTATACCTATGAGTAATGTTAATTTTTATATTAAATTGAGTCATTAATCTTCAATTGTATTTGTTAATGTAATGCATTTTAAGTGATCTTACATATTTAAAAGAACAATCATTTAAAATATATTACATCTATAAATATAATTAAAAAGCATAAAATTTGAAATCAACATCAATATTTGTTTATAATTTAACCTTGATAATGGATGATTTGTAAACCTTTTAGATGGTAAAGATATTGTCTTTGGCGCCATATTTGTATGGGTTCCATTTAGGAGAGGTTTGGATTCAAAATCCACCTCAACTCATCTCATATCATCATCACAATTTTCTCAAATTTCCACATAAAATATAATAAACAATTCAATTTTTTCAAATTCTAAAATAATTTTTTCAAATTCTCACACCAAATATAATAAATAATTTAACTTTTATTCTACTATTCACAAGTCATCTCAACTCATCTCTGAATCCAAATCTCTCACATTCATTACTACTCGGAAAAGAAAGACACAAAAGAAAAAAGCAAGAATCGTCTTGTTTTTTGTTTTATAAATTGGGTTTGTGGAGTTTGATTTATTCTTGTGATGTCCAATTTGATGACTCGACTCGACAATAATCTGTTACGATTTTTTAACGAATTTTTAATGAGGCTGAGGCCTCCAAAAAAAACTTTTAACCATATTTGTGATTTGAGAATCGTTGTCGCCATGTAGAGAGATCGTGTGGCATGTCGCTCGAGTAAATTTTCGATAGAGAGTTCGCTCGAGGGTTGTGAAATTAGGGTTTCTACCGTACAACTTTATACACACACACATGCATGTTTCTTATGAATGGAGCAATGTAATTTTGTCTCTAATCAAATCATCTGTAGCTCTATGGACATAGGCACATTACTGAATCACATAAATCTTTATATCTTGTGATTGATTTTCTGTCTTGCCTTTACTTTTCTTGCACCGTTTTTTACAACATTTTACTCTTTTCTAAAGAAAAAAATAAGGATTAGACGTGGAAAAAACATAAAGTTAAACGTTAATTTGTTTTCCTCATAATTATGTAGCATGCTAGAGTTTTTGTTTGGCAACAAGACTAAGGGTTTGTTTGAAAAAAGTTTTCATTCCAAAATTATCATCTCATCTCCTTTGTAAGCATCACTTAAATATAATATTTTCAAACTAATCATTATAACTTTTCCAAACTTTCAAACTAAAAATAAAAGACAATTCAATTTTTTCAAATTTTCAAATAAAAATAATATTAAAAAATTATATTCTAACAATATTTCAACTTTATAATATTTTTTATTCAGTTTTTTCTCTATCATTTATCAAAATCTCATAAAATATTAACTCAAACTATCTCAATACTCTTTGCAAACTTTCTTATTACTATTCACAAAATTCATGACATCTCATCTAACTCGCAAGCATGCCAAATTCCTTTTCAGGCTATAGTTGATCAGCAGTTGAGAGTTAAGGCTCTATAGCTAACAACAAAGTCAAATAATGGAGCTGCACAAAACAACAAGAAGGAGAATTGTTTTGCACGGTTTAGCTGTTGTCAAGACAAAAAACCGGACCTCATCATCGTCTTGATCTTCTTTTTCAAGAACAGACAATAACATGCATCATCTACTTGGCCATAAAGCATAACATATTCTCATCCTTGGGTTGACATTGCAAAAAGAGATTTAATTAATCAAATCCTGATGATTTTGTCCAAGCATGAAAAGAATTTGCTAGCTAATAGCTAGAAAGCAACCGCAATTCGTGCTCGATCAGTGCAATTCAATAGCCCTAAAACTTCTTTCCAAACTTGTAACTAAAATCTGAATTTCAAAACCAGTCACATAGTGATTATAATTTGAATTTGAATTTCTTTCTTTAGAAAATGCAACCCATATTTCTTTAGATTAGATGCACATTCGATCATCAACCTACATGTTTCATAATCTCTAATAAATAGTCCACGATCCCACATCATTAAATGAATTGAATTTGGATAAGACTTCCGATCTAAATTTTCATGAGTAATTCTATGCAATAACCACTATTCATTTTCACACCTCACACCTATATTTTTTTTCATAAGATGTGAGAGTGTTTTTCATAGGGTGTAGGGTAATGAAATAGCGACTGATAAAATTTTTTTTTATATTTTCATTCATTGACTAGTATACTCCTACACATGATGATAATTGTTTGTTTCCTTTTTTGAAGTATTTGATTTAATATTTTTTTGATAAGTGCTACACTCATAAAAAGGATATACAAAAATAAATTTATAAATTGATATGACTTCATATAATATATTAGATATATTTTTACAATAAAAATAGATTTATAATATAACATATCATATCAAATCAGATTAATTTATAAATTTATTTTTGTGATATTTATTTGTGTCTAAACCATTTCTTTATTTCTTTTAAGTTTTTTTCCTCTCTACCCGCACGTCTTATATAAACCGCTAATTCTCATTTCCTTAGCTTCTAGTTAAATCCGACCGTTCAATTCGATACTAGTACTTCATAAATCAAAATGTTAAAAAAAAATAAAATGATACTTATAATTGTGAATGTATAAGTGTAAGTGTAAGTGTAAGTACCGTACAGTCATTTTAAAAAAAATAAATAAATATGAGATCCATATTAAAATAAATTAATTTTTTAATAATAAATTTTATTTTATTTTTAAATAATTATATAGCGTTTATATATTTTATAATTATATATAATATTATTAAAAAAAAAAAAAAAAAGGCACGCATGGACGTTAATTACAATAAATGCTTCCTTTGTAGGGACCCATTTCTGGTCTCGATCATCTGGCTAATGTCAAGAAAGTAGTACTTTTGTATGATCAACTTTGTGAGAATCTATCTAGCGGCTTAAAAAGGTAACCCCCCGGCCGGGCCACTGCCGTTGTTAGGACAGTACTTTATATTAATTAGGTCACTCGTGTATTATATTTAGTAATGGCATATAATTTATATACCTTTGAATTTATTATATTATTATATGCACGACCACAAAGCGACAAAGTTAAGAGCTTAGTCAAAAGACAAAATTATAGGATTGGTTACTGCAAGAACAACAACATTAATTATTAATAATGATTAGCAAAACATTATGATATCACTTGCATTATCGGATTTGGCCATGGATATATCCATCTTTCTGATCTCTAGCTACATGGGTGCACGTGGATCTTTGCTATCATTGCAAATTCTTCCTTATGGTTGCAGCCAAAAAGATATTCATCCTGTTCTTTCCTGAAAACCTACTCAAAAGTACTGTAATCCACCTGGATAATGTCATCCAAAGTGTTCAATCTCGCATGAGTACTCTTCACAGAACAAATCTTAGAAAAAATCTGATCATACCTTAAATTTAATAGGGTTGATTAATGTACTTTTTCGATATCATGTATGTATTCTTGGATCTTTTATTTGACTTTGGCTATGTTCTATTCTAAATAGGTTACTTGTATACTATTTTGTTTAACAATATATATCTACTGATTCTTTAGAAGCTAATAAGGCATTTTTTAAATAATTGACTGTCTTTCGAAATACATAACTTAGGAGACGTTTGGATTTGAATATGACTTGAGATGAGTTGAGATAGATTGTGAATAATAATGAGATGAGTTGTGAATAGTAGTGAGATTTGTGAGTTAAAGTTGCTGAATAGTAATGAATAGTAGTGAGATGAGTTGAGATGAGCTGAAATGTCCTGCGAATCCAAACATCTCCTTAGTATAGATTTTTTTGGACGAATGATCTTAAACTGGAGACTAGTAGGTGAGTCTGGCAATTGGTTCGGTCACACATGTACACACACACATATATATATGGTAGTGTTATAGTCTTAAAAATAATCACACAAACTGACGTGGTTTCATATGATCCGTTAGATCTGTTTTATAATAAAAGTAAATTTACAATTTGACAAATTAAATCAAGACACATAAGTTTATGAGATTAATTTTATATAAACACTTTGTGGTTAAAGTTCTTCTTATATATATATATATATATATATATATATTATACTCTTCTCTTGTTTGGACGCAATCATCATCATGACATTTTGTCCGCGTGTAATAGGTTTTGAGGCGGGATGATTAAAACTGTGTTGAATGAACCCATCAATGTAAGAATTATAGAAGGAGAATGAATAATAAAGCAGTTTTAAAAAAGAAAAAGGTATCAGATCGAAATTAGTAACTTTCCAGAAAGGCAAAAGATTAAGAGAAAGGCCAACTGACTCCCTCCAAAAGAGAGATGCCCGACTAAAGACCTGTAAACACATGAAGCTAGCTGTGAAAAAAAGGTAGAGATATCGTGTTTATGGCTTCCCAAAAAGTAATCTGGAAAGTGGCAACATCCCATGCACTACGTCCTTGAATAAGATGATGACACATACCTTAGATATGGAGTATGGACCATTGAAATTCAGCTTGTCCAAGATCATAATTTATTTCGGAACGAATTCTGCCTGCAGTGAGATCAAGATTGATAAATAATAATAAGATAAGACTTTCTCTTTTTTAACTTCTTTTTGGGTAAAATCATAAAGGCAAATCTGATTGAAGCAGGATGGTTGAAGCTACGCATAAAAGGGGAAGATGATAATGATACCATGCATCCTACGTACGCTCCTGCAGACGCAGGTTTGGATACACGACTCGTACGTACGTCCTTAACTGGTAACTGGCCCAGCTAACAGGCAAACACTTCTAATTGGACTAGTATGTTTTAGCATATAAGATAAATTGAGATTAAAATTAAAATATTAAATAAAATATTATTAGAATATATTTTTTAATATTATTTTTATTTTAAAATTAAAAAAATTAAATTATTTATTTTATTTTATATTAAAAATTAAAAAAATTATAATAATTATATGAGATAAAATAAGTTGAGAAATTTCCTGAAAATAAACAATACCTTAATTTGTCTCCAAATTCTTGCACGAGATTGGTGCTGTTTTTCCGTCGACTAAAGTTAAGCATGAGAGGATATATAATATATAACAAAATGATTTACACACAATATTTTTTACAATACATTTCAAAATAATATGTTAAATGAGAGATATTTTTGTCATACACTTTATAAAAATAATATTATTTTTTAAAAATACCCTCATCTTACAATATTATTATAAAATTTATTGTAAAAATATATTATATGTATATCAATATAATCAGCATGAGCACGTGTCTTCTTGTGTTTTTGGATGCTAGTTTATATACAGTTTAATGTTGTGAAAATGATGACAAAAAAGTAAAGAGACAAATACAAGTAAACTAATCACACAATATAAAATTAGCGTAGTTCGATAATATACTTACGTTCATAGAGTTACAGATGATTTTATTATATTGAGTAATGATAAAATACACTTTAAGGCGAAATTAACATTGTTAAGTTGGTTATACTATTTAATAAGTATATATTTATAGTGTCACATGACGAAAATATTAAATTTCACATTTTTGCATTATTCGTTTGAACAGAATGTCAAGCGTGCCTTGAGCGAACTCTCTGACTGACACTCGGTCGAGTAACATGTCAAGCAACCCTCGAACAAATCCTTTATTTAAACTTTGCTTGAGTTATTTGTCGCGCAAACATCAAGTGAATTTTCTGTTTAGTGTTGCTCGAGTCACAAATATTGCCAAAAAATTAGGCTCCACAAACTCAACATTTGGTTACTCAGTTTAAATGAGATCAAATGAGATGTGTTGTTGAAAGTTAAATAAAAAATATTATAATATAATTTTTGTTTTAAAATTTTAAAAAATTAAATTATTTATTATATTTTACGTGAACGTTTGAAAAAATTATAATGATTAGATGAGATTAGATGATTTTTTTTTTTTTGTAACTAAACCAGCCCTTAGTTCTTTCCGTCGCACAAATAATAAACGAATTATGAGAATGCATTCCTTTCATGGTTTTTTAGCATAAGATGGATGGTTTTTCCATTCTCAGCATTAATTTGTTCATATAAATTGATGTTCAAGCTAGGGTGGTCGACACTCGATGGTCGTGAAGAGGCAAGCGCGTGGGCAGAAGAAGGGTTAGAGAAGAGGACAAAAGCAGGGACCGAGGGATGCTGAAATGGGCATTCAGTTGTAACCCGTTTTGTCCGGGGTACTCGCTAGGCCTACCGATCTGAGTCCTTTAGCCATTGATGAGTACTTCTCTCTGCCAAAATAAAAAGCAACCTCTGCCATGTTTCATTACTGTCACACACTTGTCTACACTACCTTTCAACACACTTGTCCCTTCGTTCTTTCCTTCCATCTTATTATTATTATAATGTTATTAAATTTTTATATAAAATATAATAAATAATTTAATCAAATTATAAATAAATTTTTTTAAATTTTAAAAAAATATTAATATTAAAAAAATATTTTAATAATATTTTATTCAACTTTTAATTTTTATCTAAAATTATCTCATTTCAAATCTAAACGAACTTTCAGGCTATATTTATGAGCAATTTTAAAATGAAGAATGCTATGTATTAATCACTATTTATTTTCACACTTCATATTTATAATTTTTTCATAAAATATGATGATATTTTTTATAAGATGTGAGATATTTTTTATAAGATGTGGAATGATAAATAATGATTTATAAGAATAATTTTTCTTTTAAAATATCTAAATTAAAAAATAATGAATAATGAATAATAATAAATAATAAATAATTTATAAATAATAATAGAATAATCTCATTATTTTTAACCATACACAGCTTAATTTGAAAATTAAAGATGGGGCATGCATATTGCAAAGAAATTAGATAAAGAAGATAGCGCATGATATGAATTTGCCAGCTTGATGACACTCGTCGTTTTTATCTACTGTTTCTTTTCCATTTGGTCCATAACTTTTGTAATCTTTTACGGATCAATAATAATTAATGAGTTATTATATTTTTAAATACAATACAACATTTATATTATTTTAATTTTTAAGATTTAAATTTTAAATTTTAAAATTATTATTTATAATCAAATTATGTCATACAATTATTTTATTTATAAGTGTGTTGTTCATACTGTCTTGTAGATAGAATTCTTCTTAATACATATATATTATTCACAAGAGAAATTTTATTCTCAAATCGATGTATAAAACACACCTAATAAAATATTTATATGACATAATTTAATTTAAAAGATACATTTTAAAATTTAAATCTTATAAATTAAGTATTACTATTTAAATTATGTAAATGATATACTTTACGTACCGACTCTATAATATAATGTTGATTTGTTAGGCGTTACAAATATTTAGTCGTAATCCATTCTAATAAATATTGATTCGAATTTAATTCACACCAACAGCTAAATTTATAAAGCACATGTAACATGTTCATGATAGCCATAAAAATCTTTTTTACGGGCCCTTTAATTATATCAACTTGGGATTTACCATGTGGCTTTTATATATTAAAGGGATGATACAGACTTGCATCATATATATTATGAAAAATGATAAATTTATAATTATTTTATAATTAATTTATAACTCTACATTAAATGGAGGGTAGTTTTATAATATTATAATTTATTTTTAATGGAGTAACATAATTTCATTAGTTATTTGAAGATGAGTTGTAAAATAATTATAAAAGAATTACATGTGTACCATTACTCGTATATTATAAGCACTTTTTAACATAGAGTTTTCTGTTTATTTATTTTTTTAACATTTTTTTTTCTATTCTAGACTAGAAAATGTTCAGTCTAATACTTTCCAGCCACCAAATCCGTATAGGTGCATTTTTAGAGATTGATCTATAAGATAAGCCAAAAAATACTATGGTTTGAGTAGCACATGAGGTGCACTGATTAGAAATAATAAGTCAATAATAAATGTTGGATGAATTATGAAAACCAGAATGAGACATCCGACCAACCTCAAACTAGGTGTACTAGGTACGTATAATAGATCCTTGAAATTTTCAAACAGCCACACAGTAGGAGATACTAGAAATACAATTCCGAGTTGGGATTGGGTCTTGAAATATCAATTATTCAATTAAAAAAAAAACGGCTAACTCTTACAGACCCCAGAATAATGCAATTTAATTAAATGCATGATTGTCCCGACCGCAACAAACTTAGTTTAATCAGTACTATGATCTCAATTAGAAAAAAGGGCCATTGTTTCATGGATTGCTTGTTCCCTTATTGGTTAGCCATAATGTGCAGCATTTGTCATTGCTTTTTGCGTAAGAAAACAACCCATAATTACGAGCCGTTGGAGAGAGAGTCGAGACTAGGGCAAAAGCAAAGTCGATGGTGTTTTTGTAGGGGGAAAAGGGTGAATGTTGTGAACATTATACATGTAACCTATGCAAGTACCAGTTGTAAAAGTCTGCCATAAATGAATAATATTATAGAGTATTCAATAAGAATTTGCCTCAGATTGGAGTTGGGGAAAAGTATTCATCTTTGAAAAGCAAAAAAAAAAAAAGGGTTCTTTAACTCACTACTGTCACTGACCTTTCAAAGTTGGCCATTTTAATTGTAGACCACTTTCTTGGTATGGCTCAACAGTAAACACTAACATGGAAAATTTTAGAAAAACAGAGCCAATGTCCAAACCAAAAGAAATTGGTCTCATGACCAAAAGAAGATAAAAGAATGGAAAAGAAAACTGCAGAGTTTATATCCTGACTGTGATGAACAGAGACAACGAATTAAAGCTATTTTTTTTTTTTTTTAAGACAGAAGGATTTATTACTCTCTTATCATCGTTCTACTATTTGATAGTATATTTGAAATTTTTATTTTTTTAAAGTATTTTTTTAATATCTTTAATCATTAAAAAAATTAAAAAATTATATAATTTTATTAATAATTATTTCTTTAATCATTAAGTAAAAAAAGTAATAGAAGAATAATAAAAATAATAATAAACCTATCGTTATCAAGGTGAAAACATTCTTATGTATCACTATTTAACACTGTTTTTTATTTAGAATATTTGTTGGAAAATCACACTTCCTCTTCACGTGTCACTTTTTTTTATTTAATGAAATTAACTTAAAAAAAAAATATGGTGAAAACATCCTATAGGTAGTTCGAAAATCTAATAATTAGGGGAGATTACGGAAGTGGGGATACGAGTGAGATTTGGGGGAGAAGAAGAGGACACAATAGACATCCCGCCCGGAAATACAGGGAGGCCGTACAGCAATCCCTTCTCTTCAGTCTGGTGATATTTATATTGGATTTTTTAACTACCAACTCACTACAGTTCTGTTTTTTTTGTTTTTTGGTTTTTTTTTCTCTCTCTACATGTCGAAGCTCTCACTGCCACACATCACTACTGATCACACCACAGCAGTTGCAGCGTTGCAGCAGCGGGCAGCACTGCTGCAGCAAGCTCAGCCTTCAGACCACAACACAGGAAACAAAAGCAAAAACCTGACTTTTGCTAACCAATAAACCCAGTATTCAAAATCCCAACTTTTGTTTCCAATCAACCCCCACCATCAAAGCTTTCGATTTGATTTGATAGCCAATAAACCTAATTCACCCCATTTCACTCGCAAAGCGTGAAAGTAGAAACAAACAGAAAAAATAAAAATAAAAACAAAACAAAAAAGAGGGAGAGCTTTTCTCTTTTTTGAAGACTCCAAGCTTCTTTTGGCAAATGCCAAAGTCACCCTTCCTACCGCCCACCTCTTAAAAATGCAGCCATGACCATCTCCTCTCCGTCTCTCTCTCTCCCCAAGTCTCTTTTTCTCATTTCCCAAAAGCTCTTTCCTTCAGCTTCTGCTTTGGCTTATTGTAATTTCACAGTTAAGAGGCTTTTAATTTCATGGGTCTGATCGATCTCAACACGACGGAGGAGGACCAGACGCCGTCCTCCGGTTCATCCGCTTCGTCCTGGTGCTCTGCTTCTGCTCCGAGCGCTTCGGCCTCGTCTTCGTCGGTGTGTCTAGAGTTGTGGCACGCGTGTGCGGGCCCACTGATTTCGCTGCCGAAGAAGAATAGTATAGTGGTGTACATCCCGCAGGGACACCTAGAACAGGTTCCGGATTTTCCGCTCGCCGCCTATGATCTCCCTCCCCACGTGTTGTGTCGCGTTGTTGATGTCAAGCTCCATGTAAGCACCTATACGAAACATCATGGTTGTGTATGCATAAACTCGAGTCTGCGTGGGTTCTGAACGCTGTCGGTTATATGGGTTTGGGTTTTGTGCATTTTGATTATCTTTTTGTGGTTTATTCAGGGCCGTGTTTTTTCTTTTTTTCCTAAAATAATTTGGGGGGGGGGGGGGAGAAAGGTAGGAAGTTATCTTTTTTTGTGTTTTCGTTCAGCTCAACTTGACCCTACCAGGCTAACTGATTGGAGCTAATTCTTTTGTTTCTTTATTCTTTTTTTTTTTTTGGTTGGGGTTTAGTTATACTAGTACTTAAGAGTATGAAGTCTTTAATTTTTCTTTCTTTTTTTTTTTTTTTTTCTACGTGTTTTCCTTACATTGCGGATTTGATGTAAAATGTGTATATTGGGGTAGGCGGAAGAGGGCACCGATGAGGTTTATGCTCAGCTCGCACTGGTTCCTGAAAGCGAGGTGAGCTTTGTCAAGATTTTGTGCATCTTTCTGGTTTCAACAAAATGTAGGGAAGAGGAATAAAATTGAGCTTCTGCTATGTAGCCCTGCTTATAATTGCTCTGCAGCGTGGTCATTTGTTTTTGCATGGATTGTCATTGTAATAGGAATTCGAGCAGAAACTGCGAGAAGGGGAATTTGATGCGGATACAGAAGAAGATAATGTTGAAATAAATGCAAAGTCGTCCACTCCCCACATGTTCTGTAAGACTCTTACTGCTTCTGATACTAGCACACATGGAGGCTTCTCTGTCCCTCGTCGAGCTGCTGAGGACTGCTTCCCTCCCTTGGTAATTATAGTAATTTTCTTTTAATTCCGCGTTTGAATCATCTCCCAATTGTTTGAATGTAAATTTGTGACCGACATACGTGCTTCAGTTTAGTCGTTCTCTTGTATAGTATATGAGCTTAGGCAAATTGTTATTGCAGGACTACAAGCAACAGAGACCTTCTCAAGAGCTTGTGGCGAAGGATCTACATGGATTGGAATGGAGGTTTCGACATATCTACAGGGGTAGGCCACAAGTCTTTTATACAAATATAGGGCTCCATGCTTATAGAGATCTCAGAGACTCAATTCACTATAAGCTTATTTGAACTCTAATGAAGCCTGTTCACTTGGTTTTCGTTTGAACAGGGCAGCCTCGAAGGCATTTACTCACTACAGGGTGGAGTGGTTTCGTAAACAAGAAGAAGCTCGTTTCTGGAGACGCCGTGCTCTTTCTTAGGTAAAAACTTTCACATTTGGGATATTTCTGATGTTATTTGTGTTTCTTATCTAATATTTTCTCCAGGGGCGGGGATGGAGAATTGCGACTGGGAGTTCGAAGAGCTGCTCAAGTTAAAGGTAGCGTTGCCTCTTCATCTCTCTATAGCCAACAAATGAATCATGGCTCTCTGACAGATGCTGCTAATGCCATATCTACGAGAAGTGCCTTCAACATTTACTACAATCCCAGGTATCAAGTTGTTCTCTGTCGTGTTTGCCTGAAAAAATGTCACAGTTAATTGCTATCTTAATGCTTAGGATGGAAGTTACATTGGGTATGTTGAGCCCTAGATTTAGGTCTTTAATGTACAGAGGTTGAAGATCAAATCCGTACTAAAAGTTTAAATCTTCTTTTGAGGTTCTCACTAACAGCTTGTAAGTAAATATATGATTCAAGAAGGCCTTCCGGTTGGAATGGAGTTTTAACTTCTTTGCATCTTTGTCTTTGTGTTCATATGTATCTGCGGAGCTTCTATTCAATATACCTAGAAATGCCTCTCTCCAATTTTTTTTCTTATAGTCCCAAAATTTTGGTTAATTTCTATATATTATCTATTTTTAAGGATGAGGCCTCTCCAAAATTAAAATTAAAACTAAGTTTAGGAGAAATAATAAACTTATTAATATGGATCCCAAAGTTTTTTCTTATACAATATTGGACTTCTTCATATGGAATCCAAAGTGAAAATATAAGAAAAATTATTTAAAGTCGATGATCTATATGAAAAATAGTTTGTAGATATGTTTTTTACGACTTTTCAATCTCTTTTTAATTAAGAGAAATGATGTTTGTAGTCCTAGGATGTGCAAGCCCTACCCACTCTCTTTAAAAAAAAAAAAGTAGGTAAAATTTTTTTTGATAAGTAAATTTAGGAACCACATATAAAGAACATCACTTGATATGAAAAGTCTTCTTACCTTCCTCTATTCCCAACTGCAATCACCTGCGTACTCTAAAAACTTCCTACACCAATGTGCCTCAAAAGATATGACTTTTCCTTCCATTGCCATGCGACCATCACCAACTTACTTGTACCTCTTCTCTCAATGCAGCTTCATGATTGTAACGGTCATCTTACAACTCCAATTATGTGTTGTGTAGTGTATAACCATTTGCATTAAGTTCACCAATTTTACACCTTAGTTTGACCAGGTTGCAGATGTTCAGTTATTGTTAGGAGTAAAGCCAGAGTAGCTTTGGGAGTGGGGGGGCACTCGGCCCACAAGCTATGCCCCTGGTGAGGAACTTGCACACCATTATTGTTCCCATGTCTAGGTGGCTTAACTGGGTGCCCAGTGCCTTTCACCATATCCTAGCATCTAACTTTGCCCCCAGTTGTCTTTCTTGCATATTTATTTGTCATGGGTTTACTCATTTTTTTTATTTCTTACCTTTATGCTTGGCTATATCGAACATTCAAAGATTCTTTTTCTTTTTTTGTAAGATACATGTTGCCCTTGCTTTCCAAGTTATGCATTAAAAGTCTGGTTTTTTGAGTATATCTAGTAGGGCAAGTTCATCGGAATTCATAATACCTCTCCGTAAATTCTTGAAGAGCATGGACCATTCTTTTTCAGTTGGGATGAGGTTCAAAATGAGTATTGAAGCAGAAGATGCAGCTGAGAGAAGGTTGGGCATGTTATACTTGAACCGGTTAAGATAACTTGAACCAAAAAAACAAATCTAATTAAAGTCTATTCCCTTCTTTTGGTCAGATACACAGGGCTTATAACTGGAATTAATGATATGGATCCTGTTAGATGGCCTGGTTCAAAATGGAGATGCCTACTGGTATGCAATTATAACAGAACTTGATCACTTTACAACATTTGTTTTCTAAGAAAATAAGGCTTGTTTATTGAGTATTGGATTTTAGGGTATTATGGATTTTTTGTATGGTGACTGGGTGGATTTAAGATTATTTGACTTTTGATATTATTCATCATCCCCTCTCTTCCATCCTTTCTGCTTTTTAAGAAGTAAGAGTTTATTTTTCTCCTGCCACAGCACCTATAAATGCTTTTACTTCCTTTTCTGCTGTTGTAGCTTCTTTTTGAATAAATATATTTACTTTTATATATTTCCCCCGAAAAAGCTAGGCTTTTTTCTCCTATCTTGATTATGATATTAAATGTATGCCATGTTTCCTTCATTTGACCCTATGCTTGAGGGCTTGAAGTTCAGTTTTTAATGTAAAATAGGATTGTTCCTATCAAAATGTGACCATTTATGTAGTCTAATTATAAATTTTATTTTTACATTTTAAGTTTATTCCATGTTTTGAGTGTTTGAAAGCCATTCTACAGACAATCTTGAAGTAAACTTTACTGAGCAAATCCCAGGCGTTAGGTGACAGAAGACCAGTGTATTTTTTCTTTTGTGGGTAGTTTATAGCATGAGATCTATTTTATTAGGTATCCCATCCTTCAATTTGAATTTGAGCAGGTGCATGTTCACACCAATATAATATTTATTTATTACAAATGCAACCAAACACCTGAGCTTTGAATCTTGCAGTGTCAATCTGTCTTCTATATTTTTCACAGAACTGACATCTAATTCTTTGATCTGGAACTTTTCCTGGTATCAATGGGGATAGTCTACTGGTTCGGTTGAAGTACGACTTTGTGTATTATTGGTTGACTGCTAGGTTGTAACTATTACAAATCTTATGCATATTAATGACCAGCCAGTGCAGTGATATCAGATATTTTGATATTCTGTTTGGGTTCTTATGTTTGGATCATTTGGTTTGTTTGGTTGTTTCCTCGTGGACCTATGCCGTCTTTATTTCGTGACAATTCTGTCTTTTAATATGGGATGTTGCTGTGATATGTCTATATTTGATGGTAGCAAACTTGTTCGCTCCTTTTTGCAGGTAAGGTGGGATGATGTAGAAGCTAGGCATAACAGGGTTTCCCCATGGGAAATTGAGCCATCTACTTCTCTTTCTGGTTCCACTAGCTTGATGGCATCTGGTTTAAAGAGGACCAGGATTGTATCGCCTTCAGCACAACTGGAATTTCCGATTTCCAGTAGGTTCTTCTGAATTACAAGAAAATTGTAAATTTCTCCATGCAACACAATTGACCTAGTCTTACTCTTCTTTTAACAGATGGGATTGGAACATCAGACTTTGGGGAATCTTTAAGCTTCCAGAAGGTCTTGCAAGGTCAAGAAATTTTGTGTTTTACTCGTGACAGTGCTGATACTCATTATCATCATCCATCCGAAGCAAGGTGTTTTTATAGTCCGAACGCTTCTGGGATTGCTGCAATAGGAGATGCTGGTAGAAACCAAGCCAGAAATTATGATATTTCCTACAAAGCCAAGGGCATTGGTGAATCTTTCCAATTCCAGAAGGTCTTGCAAGGTCAAGAAATATTTCCAACCTTGCCATATGGAAGAGCCCCGACCACAAACAGGGCCCGTGAGAATGGTGACATTGGAATCCTTAATGGTGTTCAAGTGCAGAGCAATAACACAACTATGCGCCCATTTGCCCCGTCTCTGCAAGTTTCATCACCATCATCTGTCTTAATGTTCCAGCAGGCATTTAATCCAGTTTCATCAAGCTTAGGTTCGATGTATAAGTTGAATAATCTTGAGGAGCAGAGAATTAGTAGCCAAAATTTGTCTGTTTCTGAAACAGTTGGTGGAAAGCTCATGTCACCCTCATTTAATGAGCGTAGCTTCTGTAGGAAAGAACAAGGAGGCATGCATTCTTCAGGTTTTGGGCATGGTCAACTTGGCTCTACACTCCCTCCTCTTCCAAATCGATCCACATTTGGGGGCAGCCAAGATCTAGCTTCCTCGTGTAAAAGTAGCTGCAGACTCTTTGGGTTTTCTTTGACGGAGGAAAAACATGTTGCAAACACAGAGAACTCCACTCCAGTTTCGCCCTCATTGAATACTAGAGTTTCTTTTCTACCTCATGTTGGGGATCAGTTCCATCCAAAGCCTCCACTGATGGCCAAGGCAGTTGGAAGCAACTGCACCAAAGTAAGTGACCTCTATGCTGTAAGATATGCTTTTTGATATTGCATTGTAGTGTACTGTTGTAAGGTACGAACTGAAGCTTTACAAGCAGGGGAGTGTTGTAGATGGGAAACTGTTCTTCCTAAGCTACAGAGGCGTGGGGAAATGATGGAAAGTTGTTACTAGGATAGTTAGGATGATGCTTTTCTGGAGAGATGATTTGGGGCAATATTTCTGAATGTTCCTTTTCAATATCAATGTTATTATGTTTGCATTCAGAATCAAGCCTGAGGCGAGTGTTTTTTTAGCATCGAGGGTGGTGCATGGCACATATTATGAGGCTAACCAAAAAATGCTGGCATAGGAGGTGGCCAGTGCCAAAATCTCGTGGATGCTCTTGGATTTTCCTTTCTTTCCATAGGGCATAAGACTTTGTATCCTGATTTATTGACAATGAGTTTGTTTAGTTTTATAACCTTATGGTTGATGGGTACCATTGACATCTTTTTTGCTGGAAATCCTGCAATGTTTTTTTCAAGAACTACGATGTGTACTAATGGTGTAGTAATGGTACCTGAGGTGGCCGAAGAGGATGGCATGTACTGCCAATAGTATAACTAAGCCTGTGAGGAGAAAATTGTAATTATAACCTCAAGGCAACTTGATTGTATCTTAATTCAGAAACAAACCTTTGTTGGTTCGTTTGTCATGATCTTCCTTGGTCAACAAAGGTCTGTTCGAACTTGTCAAATTCTACCCAATGCAATATGGTTATAGACCTTAACCTTATGGTGATTGGTTTTTTCTTTTCAAATTGCTCATCTTCTGTAAGAACATATTTGTTCCAAATTTGCTTGATGTATTTATGTTTTGCTTCTTGTTTAGAACTACTACTTAACTCTCCCTCTCTCTCTCTCTCTCTCTCTCAAGTTATGCTTATTATTGTTGGGCTTATTTCTTAAGATCAGGAGGCTGTGCTATTAATCTGGCTAACACACAACATACAAGTATACAGGAAAACCGTAATTAGCATTATATTCTTTTAGAGTATTAAATTCAAAATCATACTAATGATAAACCGTGAGATCAAGATGAAAAATTCTTATGCCAACTTTTTAGACGAACCTTTGAAAAAAAGAAGAAAAAAAAGTCTATGAATGGATAGTCCATGTTGGGAAAACGTGTCAATGCAGGTATTAACCAATGAACTAGCATGTGTACACGCAGATTTCCATCTGTCCTCCGTTTTGGCGAAATATCAGAGACTTTTTGTGTAGTTGTAAAAATCTAAAAATTTGTGTTGGGACTTTTCCCGGAGAGCGGCAGCTCTCGTAGCGCTCTCTCTCTCTCTCCCTTGAAAGATCTGCGTTTGAATATTGAGTTGAGTTAAATTAAGGCTTCGTTTGGTTAGTTAAATACTCTCAATTCATCTTAACTCATCATTACAACTTTTTCAAATTTCAACACAAAATATAATAAACAATTCAACTTTTTCAAATCTCAAAATAATAATAATATTAAAAAATAATATTCTAACAATATTTTATCATCTCAACTCAACTCAACTCAACTCAACTCAACTCATTTCAACATCTAAACACAACCTAAGTTAAGTTGAATTTAAGTGATAAAATATATTTTTTTAATATTAATATTATTTTAAGATTTAAAATAGTTGAATTATTTATTATATTTTATAATAAAATTTAAAAAAATTATAATGATGAGTTGAAATAAATTATGATGAAATTAAGAAGCAAACGTAGCTGTCGAGCCTCTTGAGCTGTCTCTTCTTCCTCTCTCCAGTCAAACTTCTCAATTATTGAGTTCGAATTTGTCGACTTTTATCGATCTCTTATACACCTAACCGCCCCTCTAGCAACCTCTGCACGAAGAGCTCTACCTACTCTCTCACCGCCTCGCCCTCGCTAGCTCTTTGGCGTGTCACCGTAAACATGCGTGAGCGGCTGCGTCACAAGCTATCACCAAGAGCACCTTTTCTCCCACCCTTGACTTCCTTTTTTTGTTAGGAGCCACCTTTAGTATCAACCAAAGATGCGAGCAGATCTCTTTCACTTGCCCCATTTTTTTTTTCTTTTTCTTGTTCTCGTGCCAAGGACATTGGGAGTTTTTGTTGGTCCCATTTTCTCCTTTTTGCATGGACTCCAATTATACGAAGGATGCATGAATACAAAAATTATCCTTATCATCTTCTACACTATATACCAATATGTATGTAAAGGAAAAAAATGTTCATAGCCTATGAATTGGGCCTAGCCCATCAAAGCCATCACTAGGGACAAAACAAGGGGGATAAATAAGAGGCAAGAGGGAGACCAGAGAAATATAAGGGCTGTAAATGTTAGAAGGTGAGAAGAAAAATGACAATAAGTGTTCACGTAAGGGAGACCTGCCATCTCATGGCATGATGACATGTACAATAAATGGTCAAGCAAACATATAAAAGGAGAGGTCTAGACAACATAAAAAGAGATTTTTTTGGATATGCGATGGATACGGATAGGAAGAGCTACAACCTTCTTTGTACAATGAGATATGATGATCCATGAGTGATTGTAAATAGATATATTATAGTGGATACTTCCCTCCCCAAACCCCTGTGGACGTAGGCATATTGCTGAACTATATAAATCTTGGTGTTCATCTCTCTTTACTTTCTTTACACTTATTTTCCACTCATTACTATGGACGTACGAACCGTCACCGTATAACTGCACCAGAACACTGCTAGGGACTCTCGGAGGAGGTGGTGCATAGTCCACCTCTTCCGACGTGCCACTGTTAGAGCTCGAGGTTCTGGGCTAGTGGAGAAGCTGCACGACACTTCTCTCTCGGAGGAGGTGGTTCTGGGTGGAGAAGCTGTGCGACGCTTTTCTCTCGGAGGAGGTGGTGGAACCGATAAGAAGTCACGATCTAACACATGTGCACGGTGTGGCAGAACAATGTAACGGCGAATGTTCTCATCACTCAGTAACGAGTCAGTCTCGGCTCGGGTTGGATGAGCCGCCACCCAGGACATTGCAGAAGCAATCCTGAATTCCTCTATCTCCGATAACTTAATTGAGAGAGATTTGGTAGTCGGAACTTTACCCCAAACAGATCGAACAGTGAACTCGTTATATTCGCGCTCTCCTTCTGGACATTCCCATTCTGAGCCTCTAACAAAGAAGAATCTCTGATGCCAATCTTTTATTGAAAAATAACGCCTCTCTAGAATAGAGAAACATTTATCGGCGGAATAGGATTGGAAACTACAGATGTTTCCCGTAAGCCAATTGATTTGGTATGTAGACAAAATCTCCCGAGCAGTTAGATCGGGGTAATCTTCTGAGCCACTCAGAATGATTTGAAATGCCACACAACTGTCCATGATTAAACGCCAAACATTAGGATTGAGTTGCGCTAGAGCAAGTTGTAGAAAATCCAGAATGTCACGCACCGGATGACAAAATGGCAGACGCAGTCCAATGGAAAACATGTGAGGATAAATAGCCACCTTTGTCGACAGGCCATCCTCATCCACCATCATAACGCGAGGTTGAGGGATTTCAAGAACCATTTCAGCGGGAACAGGAAACTCTCTGCAGAACGTATGAAGTTCGTTATTAGTCATGACTGGCGTAATCGTTTTCCAGCGAAATAATTGAACCGGGCATCGTTCATGCCTCATTTCGTCATAGTAAAAGTAGACGAAAGGCTTAGAGTGTCTTTTAGGGTTTTAGAGAAATGAAGGAGGAGGATGAGACGAAGAGAAATGGGAGGAAAGTATAAGGAAGAATAAATAAATAGGAACAGTGTGATGGAACGACAAGATATTTGAAATGGCAACATAAAATTTGAAGGGACGCCTCGGCTATGGGGATATGGGATGACATTTACCTATTGCATGCGTGCGTGGAACGAACCAATCTCGAGCAATGTTGGCATGCCAAAAAGCAGCTTTAATTAATGAGGACGACATTAATGATTATTCAAGCTCGATAATGCCAGAGATCGGTTCACATCCCAGTAAATAAGAAGATCGGTTCGCATCAACATTGAACGGGCAAGTACCCATTCACCTTTTACATGTCCAGACCAGGGATCTTAAAAAAAAAAAATTCTTAGAATTTCCAACCCACGAGTGTGTTAAAAATTCGTGTGGTACTAAGAAGGAGGAAAATCTCTTACATTGGGCCAAGAGCAGGGCCCATGTTACAACCTAGATATGAGGTCTAGATTAAACTGGGCCGGAGACATGGGCCAGATTAGGGCTCAGGTGCA
The DNA here is from genome assembly GCF_001411555.2 of Juglans regia. Classification (NCBI taxonomy): domain Eukaryota; kingdom Viridiplantae; phylum Streptophyta; class Magnoliopsida; order Fagales; family Juglandaceae; genus Juglans; species Juglans regia. The sequence continues at coordinate 29,948,372 of NC_049904.1, forward strand.
CGATATGGGTTGAGGTAGACAGTAACACTCGGGTCAAGGCTCAGGTATGATGCCCGGGTCAAATCATGTTCACAATGGGAAGCAAGACAGGAAATACAGGCAAGGCTTGAGAGGGAAGGAACCTAGCACTCAGTACCCAACAAAGAGACTTGAGACAGTTTACACCCAGCATTACTAAGAAGGTGTGCCGCATTCAATGCGGCCAAAGACCCGAGCAATACACAGCAACCTTGAGCACTTCATAGCTCGGTGAAGTGATGCCACAGGAGTAGCTCGACGGATCGACAGTACAAGCATATTATCTCCTACTATGCAACATCCCATTATCATGGAGACCAGGTCAGTAACTATAAATAAGACACTATAGCAGCAAACAAGGTAATCAATCTATAACTATCACCATATACTCTTGTCTTGACTACTATTCATCATCTCCTTCACCAATCATTGACTTAAATATCGAATGATCAACGGACCCTGAGGTCTCCCCTTTGGTTACTGTGCAGGTGATTGCTCGTATGCTGCCTGTGTGGAGTTGTCCAGGCCTGCGAAACACGACGTTAACAATGTAATTTGTCATTTTTATCATTCCATCTAAATACACATATATTAATGTGTAAATATGTATATTTAAATAAAATGATAAAAAAATAAATCACATATTAATATGTTGTGTATAGATGATAAGTAGCTGTAGCATTTCTCTACATGGATAATATCTATGGGGTTTCGCGCGTGGCCACGAACGTGAAGCAGCAAGTCTCGCATGGCCACTACTTTATTACGTAGGAGTCAACATGTTCGGTGCTTCCGATTAAAAAAAACTACTAAAATCCCAAAATTAGTCGGCAACAAAATCCGCGTTGAGCTAACACAATGTGAAAGTTTGCCATTTCTACGGATCTAAGAGAAAAAGAATGTGAAAGCTATTGAAGTTCAATCAGATTTCAGATTTGTGGTGTCCACAACCTCGTCAAGTGAATCTTTCTCCAACAAAGATTTCAATCAAAACGGTTTATTAAATGAAAAGTGTTAGGTTGGACGTAATTCTTATGCAAAATAGTTTACACATATGTAATTTATATTTCACAAAGAGATCCTATAAAAGTAAGCTTACAAACTAATGTGATTTTATATGATACGTTAAATTTATTTTGATCAAAACGCGTGAATAACTGAAAATTTTTAAAATAAGATTTATGCTTGAAGTATCTGAGAGAGTTTTCGGGTGAAAAAAAAAAAACATGGTTAGCTTACGATGAACTACTATTAATTAGCCGTATTATTTAAATATATATGTTTCTCACGTTTTGAAAAAACATATGAAAATTGAACAAATCGATCGAAAAGAATTAGTTTTATTTATCTTTGATTCTCAGCATAACGTAGATCCTCGATTGCGCAAATGCAAATTAGTTCCTCTTGTGAAGGCACCTATACGGTGACTACTTTTTTTTTTTAAAATTCTACTCATCATGATTAATCTCACACTAAACACCACACATAATTTTTTTATTTTATTCTTTTTACTTACCAAATATGTGGGTGTACGAATGATTAGTAAAATAATGCTCAATTAGTTTAAGAGGAATAAAACTTAAAAAATAAAAATAACTGTAGTGTATGAGATGATTAATATCAAAATTCTTTTTTTTTAACTGTCTGCATTATGGGGGTGATATCTAAAAGCTTCAAAACTTTTTATTTTCGTTCTTTGGTAGGAAAATTTCAGTAAAAAAAAAATTAAATAGATCAGATTTTGAGACCTATTGTTAAAAATATTCGCTTATTAAGTGTGATCAATAGAGCGACATAAATGGATTGCTGACACATCTTTATAAACTCATAGTTTTAGTTAAACCATGAGCACTAAAGTGATATTGGTCCAATTCATGTATCAAGATCCATTAAGGACCCTTGTATATATATGGTTACGATCCTCACTCCATATTCATTCTTGACCGATCTTCGCATCCCTTTGCAGTTAATTTTTTTTTTATTGAGAATGAATATTGAATGTGGTAGCCTGGTTGAACCGCTATGCTCTTCTCTACAATGAGTATAAATACGCTATCTCTACTAAATTTCCACAACGGTTTCATATGTGATATTGGCATATTCAGATTCTCTAACACCTATATGTTTACCACTTTAAAAGATTATAGAACAGTGAGTTGCGATGAGTTGAAATAAAAATTGAAAATTAAATAAAATATTATTAGAATATTATTTTTTGATATTATTTTTATTTTGAGATTTGAAAAAATTGAATTATTTATTGTATTAATTTGTTTGAAAATTTGAAAAATTTGTAATGATTATTTGAGATGAGATGAATTGAGTTGAGATGATTTGGTATCCAAACTTTCCTGAATCTTGGATACATGTTGTAAGAGTTTTGCTACTCATCATTCCTACACACCATATTTATTTTTATTTATTTATTTATTATTTATTTATTTTTGGTGTTATTCTTCCTAAATTAATTGAGTTCTTCTACTCAACATCTATGCACCACTCATTTGGTAAGAGAAAAAAATATAAAAGTTAAAAAATTATGTGTGGTGTGTGGTGTGAGGATGATGAGTAGAATTTTCATGTTGTAAATATTGAGATAAATATTAACCGATAACTATTTTAGTTTAGAAACAAGGGTCGGCAGTGCTAGCATGCCACCCAGCTTTGATCGATGGGCGTGCCCGTTAGCACAAATCTCTCTTTTTATTTTTTTATTTTTACATTTTTTTAACATATTTAAATATTTTTAAAAAATAAAAAATAATATACCAATACATTAAAAATCATTTTCTTAATTATTAAGTAAAAAAATTAAAAAAAAATTTTAATACATGAACGGTCAAAATGAGCAAGCAAAGTCAAACGGCATTCTATCATTTTTTCTAAAAATAATAACATAAATTTTAAGGAATTCATTGTCAAATAATTAGCTAATAAAATCTGATTATTTTGAAACGTCATTGATTTCGTACTAGATGTGATGATTCAAATGTTACGCGTACACCAAGTAACAAACTCGCGATGCTCGTGTTCTGACTAATACGCCAAGTCCAACAAGGTGCAACTGCAAGGACCCGGCGAAGTACATAGTAACTCACAAACAATTGTATCAAGAATTGTGCTAAAACATCTCAGGAGGCATACATCAAAACACCCAAAATCCTCTCAGATACGAGAGAGAGAGAGAGAGAGAGAGATGGCAGAGGAGGAGGTGACAACAACTACGGAACGCACACTTGAAGCAACACCAACATGGGCTGTGGCAACTGTGTGCTTCGTCTTGATACTAGTCTCCATTCTTATTGAGCAGTTGCTGCATCTTTTGGCCAGGGTATGACATGTTGTTGCAATATATTTCACTTTTTACCATACAGGCATTCGGTTGCTAGTATTAATCATTCTATTTTGCTTTTTCAAAACAGTATTTCACCAAGAAAAGAAGGAAGTCCCTCATTCAGGCTCTTGACAAGATCAAATCAGGTGAGAACCCAAAACTGAGGCTCAAATGTTCATGGGTACGTATGTCGACTTGCTTTCTTAGCATAGTGGCTAAATATACATACTGATCTCTGTCTGTCTTTTTGTAGAATTGATGTTGTTGGGATTCCTATCATTGTTGCTGACTGTAAGTGAAAAGCCGATAGCAAAAATCTGTATTTCAAAGAGTGTTGGTGAAACATTTCGTCCTTGCAGGAGCGTGAGTACTGCAAGTGATGATGAGGAAGAAACAACTTGTGCGGAACAGGTATATATGCATGGTACTGCAAATGTTGAAAACCAAAGCCCTAGCTCTTCATCCGACTAATCAAAGAAGCTGCAAGAACATTCTTTTTCTTTTTTTCTTCTGGATGCAATTCATTACATGCCGAGGAAAGGTCAAGCTTAATTAAATTTAGTTATATTTATTGCTCTTGAGCAGGGAAAGGTCTCCTTCTTATCAAGGAGAGGAGTGCAAGAACTACAGTACTTAATCTTTGTGCTGGCCCTCTTCCACATATTCTCTTGCGTCCTAACGTTCAGTCTTGGAATGGCCAAGGTAATTTCCTTGGTTTTTGGTGGTTTTTTAGAAACCTAGAATGAGAACTACTTCTGAACTTTTCCTCTCATTTCCTTCTAGGTTGTGGGCATGGGGAACTTGGTTGTTTAGTTTTGACTTTCACAAGCTAGCTTACAAAACCATGCATAGTACTACAACTGTACAAATTAATAACATTGTTACATTAATGTGAAGGAAATTCCACTGCCTAATGTGAACTTGAGGAAACTTCCTGTGCTAGAGATATTCTGAACGGGAAATTATTAACTATGGTGGACTTGTTTTTTATGTAATATTTAAATATTACTTTTTGTTATTTTTATTTATTTTTTTATTTCTCTCTTTTCTAGATGAAGAAATTGGAGTCTTGGGAGGCAGAAACCAGAACACTGGAATATCAATTTTCAAATGGTAAGCTTTTGGGGGCTAGAATCTGGTTCGTTAACTCAAGTTTTTGTGGACCCTATGGATCCTCCCTCATTCTTTATGAAACCGAGAAAATAACCAATATGGATGTTGATGATTTGTATATACATGGATAAGTTTCATATAATTCGACTTTGAAAAGTCCAAATTAACCACGCCGCGGATTGCCTCAGATTTTGGTCCAATAGAATAATATATATATATATATATATATAAATTATCTAGAAGTTCTAGTACTAAACTTATATATGCAAGCTCAGTTTTTAAGATTAGAATAATATCTTAGACTTAATAATATCTTCGGAAAGAAGTTAAAAATTATTTTTGGATTCATTTGAGTATCAATTTTCTTTGTAAAATACCGTTCTTGTCTTAGAATTTGTTATCTCAGTACCTATATATACTTCTTGATGTATCGCATTTTTTGTGACTATATTTCAATTTAACTTAAAAAATCACTTAAAATTAATTTGTCACGTTAACTAATTAATTAGAATGATTGGAAATAATAAAATCTAATATAAATGATAACACCAATATTTTTTACGTATTTTCTTATCATAAGTTTTCCTTATCACTCTCGTTCACTGTTATAATAATAATAATAATAATAATAATAATAATAATAATAAACAATGTTCTTTTCTTTTATTTGTGATTCTTTTGAAAAATTAATCATTCGTTTCATTATATAATTTCCAGCTTATGTCAATATTTTTATTCTTACTCATGGTCCTTGATAAAAACATCATCATGTAGATCCACGAAGGTTTCAGCTCACCCATCAAACATCATTTGGAAAGCGGCATCTGAATTTTTGGAGTGACCACCGATTTCTTCGATGGCCGGTTAGTTGATCAGTAGTACTACTACTGCAAAAATGAACCATGATTTTTTTAAACATTCTTTTACTAAACATGATGATATGAGAAGGATCAAAATTATAATCTTTCTATATATCCTTTTCAGGCCTGTTTTCTTAGACAGTTCTACAAATCTGTCTCTAAAGTGGATTACTTCATTCTTAGACATGGATTCATTATGGTATATATTTCAAGCAACGTCCCATTTTAATAAATCCAAGTCGATCGATTTCCTTGGTTGATCATTCCTTCTTTTTTTGTCTGTGATCTGTCTTGTATATACAATTCCAGGCCCACTTTTCAGAAGGAAGTAACTTTAATTTTCAAAAGTATATAAGAAGAGCTTTGGAAAAAGATTTTGGGGCTATTGTTGGAATAAGGTAACAAAAACACCATTGCAATATTGTACGATAAAACTACCTTGGCACGTGACTATAATCTCTTTAATATTCAACAAATTAAAATTAACTATTTATTTTGTCTCGGGTATTGATCTATTTTTGCAGTTGGTGGATTTGGATATTTTCTGTATTGTTCGTATTCTTCAATGCACATGGTAAAACTGGATCGATCCATTAAGTTTAAATAAATATATCTTAACTAGATTAGTGCTAACTCCAAGAAATTTATTGATCTACTTCTGCAGTATTCCACAATTATCTATGGCTTCCCTTCTTTCCATTAGCGGTAATAAGCGATTACCTATCATGCATGGCTTACCTTTTGCAATAAGATGAGATCGATTTGTATTTGTACGTTGATTGTAATTGTGTGTTTTTTGCAGATGCAGTTGCTCGTCGGAACAAAGTTGCAGGTCATCATAACTAAAATGTGCTTAGATAGCCATGAGAAATCTCATGTTGTTAGAGGAACTTTGCTTGTGAGGCCTAGTGACCACTTTTTCTGGTTTGGTCGGCCGAAACTGCTTCTCTACCTTATCCAGTTCATACTCTTTCAGGCAATTCTTATAATCCTTTTCTATTATATATAATCTAAGAAAATACATTTTTTTAATTCTAACTTTATTAATTCTAACAAATGAAATGTTTTTGGATTTCCATACAGAATTCCTTTCAGCTGGCATTTTTTGCGTGGACTTGGGTAAGGATCCTTGAGTACTTTGTTGTTATTTTCTTCGTACTCTTTGTGTTATTAAGTAAAGGGAATTAAGTCCTAACTGATCTACTAACTCTGCTTCAAATTACAGTATAAATTTGGTTTTAGGTCATGCTTCCATAAAGAGAATGAGGATATTATCATAAGGATTGCCATGGGTGTGATTGTGCAAATCCTGTGTGGCTATGTGACACTCCCTCTCTATGCTTTGGTCACGCAGGTATATATTCAAAACCACGTTTGAGTCCTTTGTTGCCAATTAATCCACGTTGAGTCTTTTATCCAAACTACATTTTAAAGTAGGACAATGCTAGGGCCACCAAGAAAGGTGACCTTTGTACTGTACCGATAGTCCAAATTACATTTTTTTTTTAAATCCCTTCAAATATTTAAAAGAAATTCATAAATTCATTAAAAAAACTTTCTTAACTATTAAGTAAGAAGAAAATACTATCGTTACAATGCAAGGGTCACCTTTCTCGGTGGCCTAAGCATTTTCCTTTAAAGTTTGAGTCGTGTTACAACCACAAAAATATTTTATAAAAATAAACTCACATACTTCTTATTATACTTTAAATCTATTGATCTATATTAATAGAAGTAATTTTTCAATCTTATATATCACGTTTAGCTATCTACTAGTCATTTTCCTATGAGTGACATATATATTATATAGTCAACAAAAAAGGTACAAATAATATTTTCCTTCTCGTATTTCTATACGCAAGTTAGTAACAAAGGCACAATTTCATGTACAAACTAAAACTTTAATAGTGTTAATGTTCACACAAGCTTGCGAACAGGGGCGGAACTACGTTGTAGGTTGGCCCCCCCCAAAAATTTTAAAAATTAGTTTTATATATTATATAATTATAATTTTAAATGTAAATATTCTTAAAATATTTAAGATTGCCCTCCAACACTCAAATACACAGTATATCACTCAAATATCTTTAAGTCCATTAACATAATAGTCTTGATTTGACATACCTATCTCTCTTTATTTGCCTTTGGTGTGCATTGTGTGGTTTGTTTAGTTTCATATCAATGATATCATATAAATTTTTTTTTTTTTTGTCTTTTTGAGCTTACATATATATATAGTTACACAATTTTTTTTTTTTGTTTTTTTTTTCATTTGGGTCATTCTCGACTTCATTAAATTTATTTTCTATCACCTGTATATAATCTTTATTTACAACATTTGAGATTTTTTTAACCACATATTAATTAATTAACTAACTAGAAGTTTCAAGAGAGTTTATCTAATAGTTAAAACAAATCTGGAAGATTCTTGCATATGAGAGGTAGCAAATTTATCTAGCTAGATGATTGATGAGACGTTTCTAGAGAGATAGAGAGTATGTGAAGAATTTATTTTATTTTGTGAAGAATTTATTAGTTATTCACATGCTTTTTTTTGTTCACTTATTAATAGTAATACAATTATATAATAAAAAATCTATCGACTTTTATATTATTAGATACTTTTTCAGGTTTATTCTTAATCTATAAATTTTTCTTAAAGCTTATAAAAATATGAGTAAATAAAAAAAAAATTATATAATTTTATGATGTATGATTATTTTTTTATATAATCACGTACAAAAGGTACATATTACTTATGTTAACACATACCGCACACTTTGCCGATCGCTCCCTATACACCAAATTCTAGCTTCGCCCTGCTTGCGAATATATTAATTTTTCTTGCGTGTTGGAACCAAAATAGTATATCAGATGATGATAGTGACAGACCCTCACGAATGCACGTCTAATATGTGCGACAGATGGGCACGTCAATGAGGAAAGATGTTTTCACCGAGGGTGTGGTTCATGGTCTGAAAAAATGGAGAGTGAAGGCAAAGAAAAACCTTGCAGCTTCGAGGAACACAAGTAATATTTACCCTGCACGCCTCTCCTTAGACGCCTCGCTTGAAACTTCGCTGGACACTTCACCGTCTTTCGGTGTTGACGCAAGATTCTCCGTAGAATTTGATCCCCCATCAGATCTAGATCACGACCCTGAATTGGTGGCAGTAGATCAAGTACTATATGATGATGATGAAGAAAAAAATGTAAGACAGAGACAACCGGAGGCCGAGATCAGGCCAAAGTTGGGCAGCTCGTTTCATGGTTTTGAGTACGTGAGCAGCAGTACTTGGAGAGAAAAATGAAACATTCAATATTGGGAGAGCTTTTTTACGAGCTCGGTCGCCATGTTAGCATTGCTATTCGTAATCATAGGTATATAGCTTCTTTTTTAAATACTGTCGTTTTGGATGTTTCTTTCTCATGTCCGAACGACACATTTTTTGTATATATTGTTTTACTCCCAGTATTTACTATCTTTAGTATGAAGGATTTTCTCCAATATTATCATAGGAAAGTTCTTTTTTTTTTTACAATTGTCAAGTCCATGCAATCTTTTAGAAAATAGTAAATAAATACGGGATTAATATAAAAATAAATAAATAAATATGAAAATAAATAAATAAATATAAAATTCATATAAAAAAATTAATTTTTTATTAATGAACTACATTCGTTTTTAAAATGATTACGCGATATTATACAATCTACAATTATATATTACATTATTCATTTTTTTCATGTTTTATTCAAACATTAATCCGGGTTGCATGACCAGATCTTCAACTCTGTCTCGTTAGCTAGCAATTCCGAGCAAAAGCATTTCTCATTTTGGAGGATGAAGGTGATTGATTTGGACATTTTTTATTATATATAAGTCTCACATATTATATATTATTTATTTATTAAATATATAACATATGAATGATTAATAGAAAATTTTAATTATTTAAAAAAAATAAAATTAAAAAAATAAAAAATAAAATTATAATGTATAATATGCTAGGCTTATAAATAAAAATGCTCAGTCATGATATATTGCTTACGTTGTTCACTGGTAATTACTTTTCATGTTGGACATTTTTTTGAATACATAATTAAGTGATGCTGCTCGTGACAGCACAAACGTAACAGTACTTGTGTGGTAGACAAACACTAGCGCCCATTACTTGTAAGAGTTTTATTATACAATTTTCATCACATTCTATATTTCATATTTTTTTAATTTTAAATATTTTTAAATTTTTTTTTTGAATTTATTTTTTTAAATTATTTCAAATTTTTTATTTATTATTTATATAATAAATATTTAAATAAAATAATATAAATTAAAAATAATATAAAATATAGAGCGTTAAGAGGATGAAAAGATTTATTCAACTTTGAATTCATATTTCTCCCGAATATTACATTTTTTTTTAAGACGAATATTACATCCTTAATATCAAAAATAGCATTCATTACTCACATAATTGAGGTTCACAAGCGCTATTTTTCTTTTTGTATGATAAAAAGTGTGAAATTAAACTGTTAAAATAGAAACAAATCATATCGACCATTTGGAGCACAAATCAATATATAAAGTGAATCATTTACATTATTTAAATAATAATTATTTAAATAATAAGATTTGATTAATAAGATTTAAAATTTTAAAATTATTTTTAAAATTATATAAATATTACCCGTCCATGCAGAGGCACCCCTTCCCGCACCCCACCACTGGCTGAGGGTGGGGTTTCTTCCTGGGATCCCCCCTTCCGCCCACACAGAGAGGGCGGGGCCTCTCGTATGAGTGACAAGGGGAGGTGGCAAACTCCTGATCCGTCCACCACCCACCACAACTATCTACAAAAAAATACAAGTCCACAACAAATCCAGAACAAAAAAAATCATTTGCAAAGAACCATGCAACATATTGGAGAGAGAGGGTATGAGAGAAGAAGAGGGAATAGGAGAACAAGAGGACGGCGAGAGAGAGAGGCTCTGAGAAGACCAGAGACGAAAAGAAATTTGAGGAAAGAGAGAGACAGAAAGAGGAGGGGAAGAGACAAATTACCAAAGAGATATCGGGGGAGGGGGGGGGGGTTAGGTTTAACTTAACCCCAAAGGGACCAAAACGATGCCGTTGTCTTTTAAAAAAAATGGTTACCAAAATAACGTTAGTTTGTAATGAATTATTATATATATATATATAAATAATATATGTGTGTATATATATAATTGGGCTGGGTTTAAACCTAGCCCTAATGTTGGGAGTAGAGGGGGTGGGCCTGGGCCAGATCGCCTCCCACCCCCGCCCTAGTTGGGTACTTTTCCTGCAGGCAGGCCCGCCCTTGCATGGGACGGATGGGGTTACCCACGCTGTTCAGGCTGGGTTGGGACAGTGGATGCAGGGTGGCAGGGGTGGTGTCTCGCCGCTGACCCCTTTATATAAACTGCATACGACGATATTTGCTTGAGAAATAGGAATTTATTTATTTATTTTTTTTATTATTATTTTTTTTCTAAAGCACGGTAAAGGCCAAATGGCAAGGATTCTCACCTCAGTAGTAGCTGAGTTCCCTCCCCAATTTTAAACCCGTCGTCTTTCTCTCTCTCGGAACCGGAAAGGAAAGCGAAGGGTAAGCCAACGATGATGAAGCTTTTCAGAGGAAGAGACAATTCCTCCTCCTCCTCCGGCTCGCCCCAACCCTTCTCTCCATCTCTCTCTACGGCGCCGCCGGTGAACGGCCCAGCGAGGCCGATCCGACTCGTCTACTGCGACGAGAAGGGGAAGTTTCGGATGGATCCCGAGGCCGTAGCCGCGCTCCAGCTCGTCAAGGGTCCCGTCGGCGTTGTTTCCGTCTGCGGCCGCGCTCGCCAGGGCAAGAGCTTTATTCTGAACCAGGTGTCTTTTCTTTTTCAGCTGTTGTGGGATTTAGGGCTTTTGGGTTTTAGTCTTGCTTGATATGTGCTTTCTTTTCATTTGTCAATTGAGGAGGTTTCTTGGATGGATTTAGTACTTGTGCTTGGTGTGATTGCTTGACAAGCAATTTTCATAAGCATTTGAAAGAGCATTGCCTCTCTAGGGATGTCTAGACTTGCATTTCAAAGCAAGGGATTACAGCATGCTAATTTGATAATTCTCTCGTTAGTTACCATTTCCAGAAAGTACTTTCAATGGAAAATTTGAGAGTAACGCTGCATCGAGAATGTAAAAGTTTTAGGAGGAGAAGATTACTATACTGCTCTGTAACTTCTAGTGAACTTGTAGAGTCGAATGCTGTTATAATTTATATTATGCAGCAACCCTGCTGCCAAAAGCTTACATTACCTGGTGAATTGAATGTTTCATTTCCCAGAGGGAGAAGACCTTGCAGACCTTGATGTTTATAAGTAGTCAATGTTACAACTGGAGGTCTTTGGATTCATTATGAACAACAAGGATTTCTCCTTTCAATTAATTAATATGTTTTGTCATGTTCTTTTTGTTTCCATGCCCTTTTTGTTTTCATTTTCTTTTTTCCTTGTTGCTTGTATTGTGCTGATTGGGCAACTATATGGAACTCAGACCATAATTTGAAATTGTAAGTGCTGCAATCCAGATCGCATAGTTTTTGCTGGTTACAACTATTTTTGTTTGTGTACTTCTATTGTCATTGATCAAATGTTATGAGTCACAATTTAACCAAGTCTTATGCTTCAACTTTCTGCATTGTAGCTTCTTGGTAGGAGTAGTGGATTTCAAGTAGCATCAACTCATCGACCCTGCACAAAGGGGCTTTGGTTGTGGAGTGCACCATTGAAGAGAATTTCTCTAGATGGAACTGAGTATAATCTCTTACTATTAGATAGTGAGGGAATAGACGCTTTTGATCAAACGGTCAGCCTTCATTACTTCACACTCATTGGTTGATGATAATTTTATTTCTTGTTTCAATTTTATGGTAAGAAGCAAATAATGATTATTTTGCTTGATGTTGTTGCTTTTAACTTATTGTGAGATCTTTTTTGTTAATTTGAATGACTCTGTGGTTCTATATTACTGCATATCTATTTTGTCGAGTAGTTATGCAGTGATATTGAACTGCATAACTATTTTTTACTGCATTGCTTCTGAAGCTCCTTTTATGTAACACTCCAAACCCAAAAAGTTAAGGTAACATCAAATTCATAACTTAGCGTGATAACATATCAATAACAGCTGAAGTTTATCACTTAAAATACTACCAGTAATTACTTAAAAAAAAATATATACTACCGGTAATAGTTCCTTTTATGTTTTAATTTTAGGTGTTCCTTTTGTATACTACCTGTGTAATTTGCCCCCCCCCCCCCCCCCCTTCTTTTTTTCCCCTATAAAAGCTTCAATCACTTATAAGAAAACACATACATGAGTATAGCTTAGTTACATTCTTTTCTTCATTCCATAGGTTCAGAGTTTCCATGTGTTCTAGCACCACTGACAGGGTTGTGCTGGCCAAAGATTAATTCTCTTGGTAGCTAATATTTGCGTAAATTTCCTTCACCATTAGCATATGAAGTCCTTCCATTCAGGTCTTAATCAAGCCTTGACGTGAGCATCTTTTAGTGTGACCTTGACTCCTTTGAGTACCTAGGGCTTCATTGAATGTCCTTCAGTCAAGTACACTCGGTGCATCATTTTCTTAAATATATCACAGCTTCATGTAAACACCCTTAAGTTTGGGCACACATCCATTCATTCCTTAAAGACTCTTTGTTATTCATTCGCATTTCATTTATCATGCATCATGAAATAACCATAATGTGTCTCATACATATGAATGCGTTACTTGGAATATTAAAACATCAGCTTCATAAAATAGTTCATGTCACATTTCCGTACACCAAAATGACTTTGGCATCATTCAATAACAACATTTCATGCCGTAAATAAAGCAACCTGGGCATTTATATTAAAGCATTTTTATCTCATGTATACTCCTTGTGTACTTGGGTTTTGCCTACTTCTATGAATAAAACTTCTTGATTACCTATGAAAAACAAAAAATATATTAAAGCATTTTTATAAAATCAGGTGTTTTTTGGCAGATTCCTAGATTAACAAAAACCACTTACCTCAATATCATTTGTCACTTATAAAGTCCAGTTTCATCTAGTAAGTAGCCAATGTTGGGTTTATCACCCATTGCTAACTTATAACCTATTTACTCTGTGGGTTATTCATATTCCCAATGTATGATTGAGATGTTGTACTATTCCTATTAGATATTTCACGAACCACACTTGTTCCATTGCCTTGTTGAGAGACTACTTAATTTAAGATTCTCTTGTATATGTCCTATGTACTTGAGCTGTGCCTATTTTCAATCTTATTAATAAAATTTCTATTACCTGTAAAAAAAAGTTTTCGAAGCCCTGACTATATTCTATTTTGCCCTAGTTTTAATGTCTGGCATCTCTCTAGGCATAAGAACCTCATTGTTCACAAATAACATACAATTCTCCAAAACAGGAAGTTTTAAATTTGATGCATGTCAAAAATGAAAAACCTAACTTTATTGATTGTAGCTATGGAAGGTAGGGGTTTTTCATTTTAACCGTGTTAAATTAAGTTTCTAATCTTGTATCTTTCTTAATATCAACATCTTACATTTCTCACAGGGAACTTACAGCACCCAGATATTCTCGTTGGCTGTCCTCTTGTCTAGCATGTTTATCTACAACCAGGTTGGGGCATCTTATGCTGAGATCTTGATCCTTCTGGAAAATATTGCTTACATAATATAATTGAAAATTTCTTATTCTACTTTTAATTGATTGATTAATTTGATTTAATACAGTTTCTGACCTCAAGTTACTGTTCATAGAGTACTTTTATTTATTTATTTTTCTGCTTTTTTGTATCATTTTTTTGGCTGGATTTATTGCTACATCTATCTATTGATGTTATTCCTCTTATTTAGATGGGTGGTATAGATGAGGCTGCAATTGATCGTCTCTCTCTTGTCACTCAAATGACAAAACATATTCGTGTTAGAGCGGCTGGAGGAAGGACTACAACCTCTGAACTTGGGCAATTCTCCCCAATCTTTGTTTGGCTTCTAAGGGTAATCTGTCATGTTTTATATTATTTTTCTATTGCATATATATACATGCATGCGTGTGTACGTAAAATGGTTTTTGAGGTCATGAAGTTGCTATTTCTTTGGTGGTAATTGTTGGAGGCTTATATTTTTCTTTTTTTAATAGGAAATTAGATGGTTATTCTTGGTAACGGTAAGTTTTTCCTTGCAGGATTTCTATTTAGATCTAGTAGAGGACAATAGAAGAATAACACCTCGTGACTACCTGGAGCTTGCTTTGAGGCCAGTTCAAGGAAGTGGAAAAGATATAGCTGCAAAAAACGAGGTAGTATCTGGCGCTTTTTTAGTTATTCTCACAATATTGCTGAGTCATCATATGACTGCAATTTTTATTATTGTTATATACTAATTATTGGCACTTAAGCATACCTTGAGGGACACACTGCTCTCCTCTAGGTAGCCTGGACACTTGAAAAAGACTGGGATAATGTTGGATATGTGGTGAAAACCAACACTCCATTTGTCTCCAAAGAGGCATCATATTTCTCAATCTTTTAAGCCAAATGTAGATCAAATCTTTCAATTTTTGAATTGTGCAACATGCAGACTTGCAGTGGACACAAAGTTGATGCATCTAAAGGATTTGTTCATCTATAGAAATAATGTACTCTGTTTGTACCGATTTACATGTTTTGCTTTCATTTTTCAAGGCATCCCAATCTTTTTGTTGTTCGTACTTTTCAAGAATTTTCCTTTTTGGGATCAATCATTTCTTGCTTAGTTTGTTCTATGTATCTTATGGAATTGGTTCCTATCTGTGGTTTCAATATATGTATCATGGGCTCTTCTAAAATGTTGTTGGTGTGAACAGAGGATTTAGAATCTCTTTATTCTTCTTTCTTTTTGTTTCTTGGTGGTGCTAACTTCATAATTATGTGCATCAATAGATTCGGGACTCTATCCGAGCTCTTTTTCCGGATAGAGAATGCTTCACTCTTGTGCGACCTTTGAACAATGAAAATGATCTCCAGAGACTTGATCAAATATTGGTTAGTATTCTGTGGTTCTCATATATTTTATTATTCTTAGTTTTTGTGTTTAACTTTTTCGTCTCCTCTTTTATTGTATTATTTGTTTACTTAAGTCTGTTGGTTTGCCTGTAGTTGGACAAACTAAGGCCTGAATTTAGATCTGGACTAGATGCATTGACAAAGTTTGTTTTTGAGAGAACAAGGCCAAAGCAAGTTGGGGCAACTGTAATGACGGGTCCGATACTGGTTGGTATTACAGAATCTTATTTAGAGGCTCTCAATAATGGTGCTGTTCCTACAATATCCTCCTCATGGCAGGTTAGTCTTGCTTCTTAAATTTTATTGTAAATTTACATTAGTGTAGCTTGGAGGAAGGTGTTATGCATATTTCCAAATTGTTTTTTCGCATGCAAGGAATCTATATTCATTGCAGTGGGTAAAATTATGTTCTCCCTATAAATATAGTGGAGGAAATCTTTCAATCACCATTAATCAGTAACAATTTTTTTGATCGGTAAACAAGATTTTATTGATCGTAAGGATACTATTAATCAGTCACAATTATGATATTAGTTAGGTAAGTGGGTCCATATTATATTTCTTTAACCCATATTGTCATATTGTGAATTCAGACGATGAAAGATATGCATGTTTACGAAATTACATCCATCTCCAACAACTTATCCTTACTAGAGATAAGGCTGGCAATCTTTAACGAAACCACAAACCCAACATGAGTATGATATGGAATGATAGGACTAGAGTCAACTTTAGGATTTGGGTCAATTCAACGTGAACCCATTTGACCATGTCAATAATCTCGTCATTCTAATTCAACCCATGTAACCTTTGGGCTGACCCGGCTGACCCATTTATTTGATACATCATTCCCATAATACACCATCTAGTTTGGTTCATGATCCCAATATCCATAATACAATCCTTCAAAAAGTCTTAATGACAATAAATGAAGTTATTAAGAAATAATAAAAGTATTAATGAAACAATAAAAATACCCTTGCACTTATTCTTGTAAATGAGTGATTGAAAGGGAAAATAAACTCCCTTGACACTTTGGCCATTAGTGTAAATGAAGAACAAAAACTATCAAATGAGGTAATTATAATTTACCCAGTGTGGTTTAAAAGGTTTCCCTTTACTAATTTAAATGTTCTCACTCTGCTATAAACCATATAAAATTCAAGTATTGTCTTTTTTTCCCCCTCCTATAAGCAAATTGTAAGGTACAACGTTAACTAAAGGAAGAAGAAATTTACCACTAGAGTGTCTTAAGTGTTTAGAAGGAATATCAACCTTGAAAAAAAAGTATCCAACATATCATAATTTAATTAGTAAGATAAATATTGTTGAAGAAATAAAGGATGCTACTCAAGTACACAAGGAGTACAAAAGAGATATTGTGGACCCGTCAGGTATTCTCCAATATTTTCTTTCCAAATATCACTCAAATACAAAACACTTTTCAATTTCAAATCTTCAACATTTTTATCTAATTATTACTTAATCATTACAACTTTCCCAAACTCCCAAATAAAACACAAAACCCTATACAACTTTCCAAACTTCCAAACAAAAATTATATTAAAAAATTATATTCAAATAATATCTTAACTTTATAATATCTTAACTCAAACCATTTCACTACTATTCATAGATATTCTGAGATATTCTTAGTATCCAAACAAGCCCAGTTATCCAACATATCAGATAATAGTGAAATATATATTTGTTCCCATATTACTGTTTTGCAGAGTGTTGAAGAAGCAGAGTGTAGAAGAGCCTTCGATTCTGCTACTGAAGTTTATAAGTCATCTTTTGACCGTTCAAAGCTGCCCGAGGAAGTAAGTGTTATTTATGTCCTAATTCTGGGTTGTTTCTATTATCTTCTAATTCCAGTGTTGTAGGCTGCATTAAGTGAATCACATGAAGTAGCAGTTCAAAAATCCCTGGCTACGTTTAATGCTGGTGCTGTAGGAGCTGGTTCCACAAGGAAGAAATATGAGGAGCTTCTCCAGAAGTTTTTCAGAAAAGAATTCGAGGTAACAGGTTTTTTGAAAGCAACAATAAAATACTCAAAACTTGATTTGAAAAATGCTCTGGACTTTGGTAGGTTAGTTTAGCACAAGTTCCTGGAATTTGAAGCACGTCTAACTGTACAAACACATGCATACAGATTTGCTTGAACACTCGCTTGTTTTATCATTCTTGTGTAACTGAATTTGTCGCTTTTTACTATACAGACTTCTGAACAATGGAGCTGTGCATTTTTTTCCTATTTGTCATTTATACACATATGGATGCTTTTAATGTGCACTTGCATCTACATGGCAATGCCATGTTTGCATCTGGGTTAAATGATGAAAGTTTGTCCATTGATGCAGGATTATAAGAGGAATGCATATATGGAGGCTGACTTGCGATGTTCAAATGCTATCCATAACCATGGAAAAGAGGCTGAGAGCAGCTTGCCATGCTGCTGATGCAAATATAGATAATGTTGTGAAGGTACTGGTGGTTTCTTGCTACAATTTTTTCTCTGCTTTTTGTTAAAAAAATACAAATTGGAGGTGCTTCTACTAAGCCTACACAATGATAGTAGACATTTATGTACTTTAATTTCTTTTTTTGGATTTCTTGTTGTATGTGTCCAAGTAATACTTGTGTGTGTTAGTTAGAAAGATGGTAAATTGTCTTTAGCAATACTTTTTGTTGACATCTATATCATAGTTGATAACTTGTGTAGACAATATATTTACAAGTTTTTTACTCAACCATTAGAAAATTAAGGCTTATCTTCCTGATATATTCTCTCTTTTATAAATTTGATATGCATGATTATGTGTGTGAATGTATTTCATGTTTGTGCATGAGTGCTCGGGTCTGAAGCCCCCAAGCAAAAATTCTTGGTTTCACATCTGGTTTGGTTGGTGTTTCAAGCATAACGAGTATTTAAAACCTCATTGGGATGTAGATGTCTTCGGTGAATTGGCTTAAAGTGGGAATAACTAAAGAGGATTAGGACTTGATATTTAAGCTAATTCAATCTTGACATGTCGATGCCATGCCAGATTTTCTTTTTCTTATGCTTGATTTACATTTGCCCATCTTAAGCTCAGTCTGGCTCAGTCCTTCCTGATTAGAATTTCCCTTATGGCTTGGCTTAACTCTGGCAGAATTAGTGTGATGAGTGGCAATCTCTGTGTTTCTCAGAATGCTGTTTCCTGAGTCATCAAGTCATTACTATTAATTGGCAATATTTGACATTTACATCTAAGAGTCGTGCCTCAAAATAAAGTTGACTTCTTGTGACAACTAGGCATTTGACAGCATTGAAGGTTAGAGAAACTGTATGTAGGTAAGCTGATCAATTGATCTTAGCAGAGTAAGAAGTGTACATATATTATATCTTAGATGAGTTTACTGAAACCATGCCTTCTTTTAGAAGATGACAAATGAAAAAACTTGAGCAGCTATCAGACATTTTAATCGGTCCTCTCTTGTTCACGAGAATATCCAAGAGGAGCCTTGCTTTCTACAGCATGGTTCACCTCAGAAAGAATCTCCAAACTTTTATCATGTGATGGAAGGATGGTTCTAGTGGGTAGGTTATGCTGGATGAACTGAAACCAGCTGAATTCAAATGGTCATGAGCAGCCTTGGTTTGTCTTGGGGCTAGTATTACCCGATTTATATGTCCAGCATATATTTGAAACTATTAGTCTTTTATTCAAGCCAAGCATACACTTCTTCCAATTTTGGGGTAAGGTTACTTTCTCTAGTTGTCTTTTCCTAAAAGGTCTGTTCATCTGTTACAGGTTAGAATTTAGAGCTCTTCTTTTATAGATAGGTATTTGAAGTTAATGACCATATGAGATCTCCTTATTTTCACTTGATTTGGGCTACCAGCTAATTTTCACCCTCTCTTTTAGGCCGAATGATACTTTTCCTTCAGTTTCTGCATGATGTACGACACAGGCTGTCTTTGTTATCTAAGTAGATGGTCTTTGGCATCAAAGTTCTCACTGAAAACATCTTCCCCATTGAATTTAGTCATAAGCATGTTGTGCAGGTTCTTGATGCTCTTCTATCTGAGTATGAAGCATCATCTAATGGTCCTGGAAAATGGCAGAAACTAGCTGTGTTTTTGCAACAGAGGTTTGTTGTGTTCTTTTGTTTTGTTTTCTCTGTTGGGTGTCTATGTTTTTGTGCTGGGTTTTGTGTCTAATGTGGTAGAACTCCCCAGTTTGGAAGGTCAAGTTCTCGACCTCGCCAAGAAGTTAGTTGATCAAGTCAGATCCGAGAAGAGTTCCCTCATACTTAAATGTCGATCCATTGAAGATAGGATGGGGTTGCTTAACAAGCAGCTGGAAGCTAGTGAGAAGTACAAGTCTGAATATCTGAGGCGTTATGAAGATGCTATCCAGGACAAGAAGAAGCTTGCTGATGAATATATGAGTCGCATTACTAATTTGCAGGGTAACTGCAGTTCACTGGAGGAAAGGTGTTCATCTTTACTCAAAGCTTTGGATTCTGCCAAACAGGAATCCTTAGACTGGAGAAGAAAATATGAACAGATCATTTCAAACCAGAAAGCTGGAGAAGATCAAGCCAGCTCAGAAATTGCAGTTCTCAAGTCCCGAAGTAGTGCGGCTGAAGCAAGGCTTGCAGCTGCTCGGGAACAAGCTCAGTCTGCTCGAGAGGAGGCAGAGGAGTGGAAAAGGAAGTATGATATTGCTGTGAGGGAAGCAAAAGCTGCTCTAGAGAAGGCAGCAGTTGTGCAAGAACGTACAAATAAACAAACACAACAGAGGGAAGATTCTCTAAGGGATGAATTCTCTAGCAGCTTGGCTGAAAAGGTGAGTTCCCCCCCAACACACACACACACACAACACATGCACCTGATAGGTTTTTCTTCAATTCATGAATGGGGTGCTTCAGATTAAAAAGAAAAGGATGACACGTTCTCTTTTATCAATATATATGCAGGATGAAGAAATAAAGGACAAGGCAGCAAGGCTTGAATATGCTGAGCAGTGTTTGACAACTCTAAAGTTAGAGTTGAAGGTGAACTTCTTGGATCTTTACATTAAGCAAAGGGACTTTGTATGATGCCTTTCTGTCTCCCGTTTGCGCACAAGCATTCATTTCATGGAGTGCCTGCTTATACTTTATGGTACTTGACTGACTATTCCTTTGCAGGTTGCAGAGTCAAAAGTGGAGAGTTATGATGCGGAATTATCAGGGCTCAGGCTTGAAATCAAGGAGTTGAACGAGAAGTTAGATAGTGTAAATGATAAGGCCAAATCATTTGAGAGAGAAGCAAGGATACTGGAACAGGAGAAGATCCATTTGGAGCAGAAGTATGTATCTGAGTTCAAACGGTTTGATGAAGTACAAGAAAGGTGCAGAATTGCTGAAAGGGAAGCTAAGAGAGCAACTGAGGTAGCTGATAAAGCTCGGGCTGAAGCAGGCACCTCTCAAAAGGATAAGAGTGAGATGCAGAGGCTGGCAATGGAAAGATTGGCCCAAATTGAGAGGTCTGAGAGGCAAATTGAAAATTTGAAGAGACTGAAGAATGACTTGGCAGATGAAGTGCAGAAAATACGCGTATCAGAGATGGATGCCCTTTCAAAAGTTGCATCATTAGAGGCAAGAGTTGAAGAAAGGGAGAAAGAGATAGAATCACTACTTACATCCAACAATGAGCAAAGGGCCAATACAGTACAAGCCCTTGAGAGGCTTCTGGACTCTGAAAGAGCGGCTCATGCAGAGGCGAACAACAGGGCAGAAGCCCTCTCTCTTCAGCTACAAGCTGCACAAGCAAAAATTGATATGCTCCAACAAGAGTTCACCAAAGTTCGACTAAATGAAACAGCATTGGACAGCAAGCTTAAAACTGCGAACCACGGGAAACGCCCAAGGGTAGATGATTTTGAAATGGGTGTGGAATCTGTTCAAGACATGGATACAAGTGACAAAATCTTGAGAGGAAATAAGAAGTCTAGAGGCACAACTAGCCCCCTGATGCACGTGCAATCTGAAGATGGTGGTTCAGTGTTCGGGGGCACTGAGGATAACGAAAGCCAGCAAACCAAGCAAGAGGATTATACCAAGTTTACTATACAGAAACTAAAGCAGGAACTAACAAAGCATAACTTTGGAGCTGAACTGCTGCAGTTGAGGAATCCCAACAAGAAAGACATCCTTGCTCTGTACGAGAAATGTATTCTCCAGAAGTCATGAAAAATGTTTGAGGAGCTGCAAGGGGATGGTGCTTTGTAATATACAGAAGCCGATCGACTTGATAGAAGGGGTTGGTTTCCTCATAAATCTTATCAGCATGTTTTTTTAGGAAACTAGGATGGTGGTGTTTTTATTTTTTATTTTTTTTAACATCATTCGGTGATGACATGTGTATAATAGGCTAGGTATTTACTTATATATAAAAAAAAAAATAGGCTAGGTATTTAGTTCCCATCCCCCCACCCCCCCGGGGGGCGGTGTGGGGATGCTCTTTGGTGGCCGTGCCATTGAACAGAATGTGTTCTGTGGTTGACGTGCCAAATAGATGAAAAGCGTGTAAGTGTTGCATGATTAGTAGGCGTAGTGGTGTTGTTCGGAGTTAGCATGAACTATGAACATTAGCAAGTGTCTATTTGGTTAATATTTATTTTTGTTGGCTTTCTGCTTTTATCTTTGACTACTCTTCTCGTAATTTCAGCGTTGGTTTCGATTCTTTCGAAGCTTGGTTCGTCATTCCGTTCAGGGATTCAAATGGTTAAAATAGATAAAATGAGTTGTGATGAAATGAAACTTAAAAATTGAATAAAATATTGTTAGAATATAATTTTTTAATATAGTTTTTATTTTAAAATTTAAAAAATTGAATTGTTTATTGTAGTTTGTGTGGGAGTTTAAAAAAATTATAATAATTAGATAAAATGAAATGATTTGTATAACCAAACAGATTTAGGGAGCTCTCTCTCTCTCACATTATTAGAGCGTTGGGGTCGGTCTTTTCAAAATGGAAGAATCTTCAAAATTTGAATGGTTTGTAGTTGTGGTTAAAAACGCTGCATTGGATTCAATAAACAATCAAAACTCTAGCTTTGAGTTACAATATATTTACTTTCATTTCTATATTTGAAGACAGATTATTTATGGTCTATTCTCATTATTTTATTACAAAATCATTTTTTCCAACTTTTAGATTAATACCACCGCGATTTAAGTATTAAATAGAATTAATTAAGTTGAGGAAAAAAACTAGTTGGAAAACAATAATTTAAGTATCAAATTAAATTATTAATTGACATATGCTTAGTGTAATTGTAAAATATGAAAAGAAATAAATTAAAAACATTATTATTAAAAAAATAATATTATATTATTATTTTACTAATCCAATGACTAATCTAATGTGGGGTTATGTCTAGAGAGGTTTTAAATTTATGAAAAATATATATTTTTTTATCAAATTTTATAGATGACTTTGATGAAGCTAATGCTAATGCACTCACACACACCCCCATGCCATGCACATACTTTCATGTTATAGTCCTCTTTTGTACGAATACAAATTTATTTTACTTAGTCTCGTTTATTTTTACAGATAAGATGAGTTAAGATAAAAGTTGAAAGTTGAATAAAATATTGTTAGAATATATTTTTTTCATATTATTTTTGTTTTGAGATTTGAAAAAGTTGAATTGATTATTTTATTTTTTGTGAAAATTTAAAAAAATTATAATAATTAAATTAAATAAAATGAGATAAAATAAGATTAATTGTGAAAATAAATCAATCATTTAGAAGACATTTTTGAAACAAGTTTCTAGAAGTTTGGCAACGACTTCTACAACATTCGGAGAATGGAGTACGCGGCAACTTTTTCTTGCATGACAAGCTTTCTATTTTATCCAATGGTTGCATGCATGAACCATTAAAAAACATGAATAAATATAAATATGTTTGTTGAAAAACAAAAAAGTTCAAATCAAAACACGAAGGATTATTTTCAAACAAAGAAAATCAAGAAACTTAAACAAACACATAATTTTTTTAAGAATATTTTTATTTA
Organism: Juglans regia; assembly: GCF_001411555.2. Taxonomy (NCBI): domain Eukaryota; kingdom Viridiplantae; phylum Streptophyta; class Magnoliopsida; order Fagales; family Juglandaceae; genus Juglans; species Juglans regia. The sequence goes on from NC_049904.1 coordinate 29,971,885, forward strand.
AAAAAAAAGATTTGAGGGTTAAAAACTATTTGTTGACTTTTTTTTTAAATAATAAAAGACTTTATTGAGACGAATATATAGGTGAAGCCCATGTAGACATAAAGTATACAAAAGAAAACACTTAAATACATTCTAAAAAAAGAAAGTGACATCAGAAAATCATGAGCAAAAAGATCGATATTTCCTAAAATTGCAAACCAAGCCAATAAGGAATGAACAAAAAATTTCCAGATTTGTTCAAAAGAACGAAAAAAAAAAACTGATCATTCTTTTACATCCAAATACACCTCATAAGACACAAGGGAATCATCTTCCAAAGCTTGCCCTCTTCAGAACAACCATGAATCTCATTCCAACAAGCAAGTAGTTCGACCACTCTCGACGGCATCACCCAATCCAAGCAATTTTGCGAAAAACACCATTCCACAAAGCCATTGCCACCTCACAATGCAAAAGGATATAATCCACTGTTTCTTCATTCTTTTTGCACATGCAACATCACTCCATAATAATAATACCTTGCTTCCTTAAATTGTCTAACGTCAAGATTTTCCCAAGAGAAGTTGTCCAAATGAAAAAAACCACCTTAGAAGGCACATGTGACATCCAAATACACTTCCAAGGAAAGGAAGGCCTGTCTATAATACGAACGAACAGTGAATTTTCTGCTTTCCTTCGAAGTCCATAACATCCTATCCAAGGCATTACCATTAATCCTCAGTGAGTATAAAAGCTGGAAAAAGTTGAAACTCATCAATCTCTCAATTTTGAATTGCTCGAGTTAAATAAATATCCCAATGAATCACACCATTAAAGTAAGAAAATAGATCTAAAACAACATCAAACTTATCTGAAACCAATATAAAAATAGCTGGAAACATACTATTGAGAGCTCGCTCACCACACCAAATGTCAACCTAGAAATGGATCCTTGATCCCTCGCCAATGGCAAAGTTCACATGACTAACAAAACTCTCGCAATTCTTTCTAATAAACTTCAAAAGCCCTACATCATAAGTCCCCCGAACGGCGTTAGAACACCAACCCCCCATGCACTACCATACTTTTGATCTATGATCTCCCTCCAAAGCGACTCACATTCTAATTGATATCTCTATAGCCACTTTCTCAATAACGCCTTATTGAAGGCCATCAAATTACAAACACCTAGCCTTCCAACTGAAATGGGAGTACAAACTTTATTCCAACTCACAATATAGAATTTAGTAAGTTCGCCATACCATCCCATAGAAAAGCACAAAACAGCTTTTCAAACTGGTTTGCCACTCCTGTAGGTAGTGGAAACAGCGATAGAAAATAAGTAGGAATATTAGAGAGAGTACTCTTCAAAAGAGTGAGTCTACCCCCTTTAGATAAGTAAAGATGCTTCCAACTAGTCGACCTTTTCTCAACTTTCTCGACAACCCTATCCCAAATAGCACAAACTGTAAAGGACGCCCCTAATGGGAGACACAAATATTTCATAGGAAGTAAGGCAATCTTATAGCCCAACAATCTTGTCAAGCTGTTGATGCTGAGCACCTCCCCCCGAAACCAACTCGGACTTGCCCAAATTCACCTTAAGTCCCAAAATAGCTTCAAAGCATAATAGTATAGCCTTTAACGCTTGAATATGGCCACAATCCACATCACAAAAGATGATGGTGTCATCTGCAAAAAGAAGATGCGAAAGAGTAATAGACCCGTTAGTTTCATTACCAACTGAAAAGAAATCCCCCCTTACAGCAGCCTCCACCCTCTGACCCAACGCCTCCACAACAATGGCAAAAAGGAAGGGAGATAAAGGGTCCCCCTGTTTCAATTCACCCAAACTATGGAAAAAGCCAGTAGGATTACCATTGACCAAAATTGAGAATCAGGGAGTTGAAACACTGTGCCTAATCCATGAACACCACCTTTCCCAAAGCCACATCTCTCAAGCATATAGAATAGGAAATCCAAATTCACATGATCAAAAGTCTTTTCCATATCCAGCTTACAAAGGACACCGGGGGTGCCCTCCTTAAGCTGACTGACAAGGCATTTATTAGCAATAAGCATCGAATCAAGGACTTGTCTACCCCGAACAAATGCATTTTGGGACATAGAAATGATTTGTTCCATCATCTTGCTTATTTGATTAGCAAGAACCTTCAATATTATCTTGTAAACCTCACTCACAAGACTAATAGGTTGAAAATCCTTGAGTTAAGAGGCCCAGGTTTCTTAGGGATTAGAGCAATGAAGGTGGCATCAAGAGATTTTTCAAACTTTTTAAAAGAGGAGAATTCTTGAAAAATCCACATCACATCTTCTTTCACAATCTTCCAGCAAACTTGGAAGAAGACCATTGAAAAAACATCCGGTCTAGGAGCTTTATTTTTGGCCATCCCACTAACCACTTGAAAAACCTCATCTTCATCAAAGGGTCTCTCCAACCATCTCACACTAAATGGATCAAGAGAGTAAAAACCATCCCATCAAGCTTAGGCCTCCAAGAATAAGATTCGGAGAGAATGTCTTCATAATAATGAACAAAAAGATCCTGAATTTCAGGAGGAGAAGAGATCTCACAAGCATTAGAATGAAGCATCTCAATGACATTATTCCTGCAATGCAAATTGGCCATATTATGAAATCTTTTTGTACATTTATCCATTTCTCTTAACCAAATGGCCTGTGACTTTTACCCCCAAAAGATCTCCACCATCAATAACACCCTCTCAAGGTAGGTAACCACAATATTTTTTTTTTCTCAAAAATGCCTCCTAAAAAAGGACCCCATCTTCTTCTCCAGACTCCAAAACCTGCAACTCCTCCAAAAGAGAATTTTTGTGGCCATTGATATTCCCAAAAACTTATGTGTTCCACTCATTTAAATCAAGTTTCAAATATTTGAGCTTACTAGAAAGAATAAAGCTAGGAGTCCTTGTGAACTGATAAAATGACCACCAGCTTCTAACCTTATCAATAAACTCATCAGTTTCCAATCACATATTTTAAAATTTAAAATACCTTCGATCCCCATGAATGCCCCCACCGTCCAACAAGATACGAAAATGGTCCGAACATACTCGGGACAATCTCTTTTGGCATAACTCTAGATAATGTGCCTCTTAAGAAGGGGAAATAAGAAAGCGATCCAGTCTCGACTAGCCACAACCATTAGACCAAATAGAGATGCCACCCACAAGAGGAAGGTCCAAGAGCTCCATATAAAAAATGAGTTCAAAAAAATCTTCCATAGCTGGAGAAGAGCTACAATTACTTGAACGTTCGCTCGAGAACTGAGTAATGTTGAAATATCCACTCATACACCACAGAATGTCCCAAAGAGAGTATAAACCAACCAATTCCTCCCACAATAGGCACCTTTCTCTATTTGAGTTTGGGTCATAAACGCCCGCATAGGCCCACTCCTATCCATCCTTTGCATTTTTAAAGGAGCATGCTACAGTAATATTCCTAATACATTCCTACAAGGACTTTACCACCCTCGTGTCTCACATCAAAAGGACACCTCCCGAAGCTCCCAAAGATGCTAAATAAGCCCAACTCACAAAGGGATAGCCCCACAAGCTACAAATTAAACATCTATCAATGAAGTGTACATTTCTTTCTTGTAAACAAACTATATTAACCTTCCAATTACGTAACAAAGACTTGATATAAGAAAGTTTGTTAGGGTCACTAAGTCCCCTAACATTGCAAGAAAGAATCTTAGGTTTCATAAAAAAGGTGAGATCCCCTCCCTTTCATTCTATCCCCTCCTCCACTCCCATCCTTGATATCATAATTGATAAAGCATTCTAGTCTAGTCCTTAGCTCCCTTTCTATTTTAGAATTAGATTTCAAAATCGAGGAATGTCCAGATTCAATGGCTATAAGAAGTGCCTTGAATTGTTCTTCGAAACCATCACAAGAAATCCCAACACAGGCCAAAATCTCCTCTACCTTTCTAAGAACCCAATCTGACACAACACATGAGGGGGGAAGAACATGTATAAGAATCTGGTGATCATTACTCTCATAAGCACAATCCCCTTCACATGAAACCAGTTGCAGGTTTGAAACACAAGAAACCTCCCAATCCACACCATATATGTTGCTTCATATCAGAGTTAAGCATCACTCGTGAAAAAGCCCCAATCTCTTTCCCTGTATGCAATAAAGCCTCCACTGGAAATAAATGTTGAACAACCAACGAGACAAGGTCTACTAAATGTGACTCCTCACATATGGGATTAGAGACATTGGCAGAAATTCTCCATCCTCCAATTTCAACAACATTTTCGGTGTACTGCGAGGTTTGTGCCGGTCCTAACAATGGTGAATTAATGGTCGACGCTGCAGGTAGGGGTGAAGGCATCACGCCCGATAACCCCAAAACAAGCTTAATATGGGGCTTCTCTTGCCAAATGTGTAACGGGCTTTTTGCCAAGCCCAACCCAATTTTTTTGTTTACCCTTCTAATCCTCACCCAGCTTTGGGCCCATAGAGACCGGCCAATTATGTCATCAAACCCCTGCTTATCCACTACTCCAAACTTGCAACCCCCTCCATCCTTCATTGAGCACAAGATCATTTTCACCCAACTTAACATAAAACCGATTTTATCCTTCCTGTCCAGTAATGTGCACTACATGGACTATCCAAGCGTCATACTTGGGTTTAGGAGGATTGAATTCCATCTGCACCACCTTCCCACCATCCACCCCAAGGATAGTCCGCTTGCCCCTCGAGCAACCATGAGCCTCCGAAGAAGAGGACGGCTTCTTCACTACCTCTGCAAACGACCTCTTCAGACCCAACACTGTTTGGGCAAAAGGAGACGAGGTGTTCCTCTAAAACCTGCCATGTTTTTCAAGCTCGAAACTGAAGAGTTGGAGACTGCCTCTTCAACATTGCAGCAAATCACCTCTATCCCTCACCCTTCAATCCTTCTGGGATAATGATAAAACCACGACTCACCTTTTTTTCTGTATTCAGATAGCAACTGAAAATGACCATATTTGTTCTGGCAGCACTAGGCAATCAACACCTAATTCCCAATTCGTCTGGACTTATAGAATTCTAACGAACTAACCGGCGCATCACAAGCAGACACTACAGTGGCTAGCCATTCCACGACCAAAACATCCATTGTAATAAGCATAGTAACCTTGCGAGGATTTTCTTAGTGATCTTCCACCACTTGTCGTTTTCACGATGAAAGTAAAAAAATTTAGAATCAATGGACAACTTCCTACTAAAATCCATCTCAAGATAAGGAAGAAAAGAATAAAGGGAGTGAATAAATTAATAAAGAGATCTCGAAGAAGAAAACAGAAAGGCTATTTCCGGTGAGAAGCACTGGAAAATGGGAAACAATAGCTCATGAGAGAGGGAGAGAGAGAGAGCTCATTTGGCCCCATTTGGATACAAGAAGTGTTTTATCTCATTTCATCTCATCATTACAACTTTCTTAAATCTCCACATAAAATATAATAAATAATTCAACTTTTTCAAAATTAAAAACGATAATAATATTAAAAAAATAATATTCTAATAATATTTTATTCAGCTTTCAACTTTCAGCTCAACTTATTTCATCTCAACTCATTATCCAAACGGCACCAATAAGATATTTTGGTTTTTTTTTTAGAAATGTTAAGAAAAATTAATCTAAATAAAAGATATTCGAATCTTGATTCCTTTTATTTTTATATAGTCCATGTAAAATCATCACTTGTCCAAAACATTTAAGAGAATGAGAAGATGTAGATTTTATTATTTATTAATTTATATCTTAATACTCACCTCAATAAATGAGTCCAACACGTATAATATTTAATTAAATTGAGTGAAGTGTGAGTCAGGATTTGAACTCAGAACCTCTGATCTGACACCATCTGAAATCACTACTTGTCTCAAAAATTTAAATTAATAAAAAAATATAAATTTATATATTTATTTTATATTTTAACATTCATCCTCGTGGAGTGGATCCAATACATGAATTAGCACATTTATTAATATTTAGTTTATACGTTAACAATTTTAAACAAATGGTGCATGTCAAATGGTGCACGTTGGCACGAAGCCCACGTGTTCGTGTATCATTCAAAGCTTATGCCGCGTCAACCCATATCCGCGTTTGATCTTTACGCTTCATTTCAAGTTCCCACTTCCCGGCGTATGCTGTGCTATTCAGTATTCACCAAATTAGAGTTTGACAGAGTATATCATGGAACAAAACAACGCGAAACAAAAGCTTTGATCATATGAACAAGCTAGGAAGAAGTACGTACGAATCCTTGGACATGATGAAACGTTTCTCTCACTTGACAAGAAAATTAAACTAACAACTAATATCTTTATACAACAATGAAAAATGCTCATCATATATAAATGCCGTAACAGTAGATGATCACGGCATGTTTACAGCCAAAAGGTTAATATAGAGAGCGTACGTCCGTATGTATAATCAAATCAGTCAAAAGTGTCTGAAAAGAACAAACCGTATATATATATAGATCATGAAAGTAATATTGATGAAACTAAAACCTGTATCATGATAGTAAAGTATGAATGCATGCATGTTCGCTGCAGCCATGCTCGCTGCAGCAGGAAGCATGCATGCACCTCGATCTGTACGTACAGTTCAAAAAATAGAACGCCGATATATAGTATATTCCTTCCCTGCACAAAAGAACTTCAGAACTGTAGTACTGCTACTTATGGTCAAATTAATGTTCTATCCCCATGTTTCGGAATCCATTTAGCTTATTGATGCCCTTCGATCCCAGCTTTTCACATTGAAATCTCAATCTAATAACTTATTTGAGACTAATATTATACAGTAATATTGATAGCAGCAGCCATATTAGGAGTAGTTGTCATGATTACTATGATCTCATCCAATATTCACTATTTTCTCTCGAATTTTCCTTTGCTTGTATCTGCAGCTAATCGAAAAAAGGAAGACCCATCACCTTGGACAACCAAGTTGGGAATTAGTTGTGGTGTGATTTCCCTATTATGGCCCCCTTGATCATAGTTGATAAAAGAAGGATTGTCGTACCCCACAAGGGCAGCATTCTTAGGTAAAAGACTGTTCTCATGAGCACTTTGGTTCTTCAAGCTGCGTGTGTCAAACGAATCCTTAATACTCGAACCACATTGTCTAGGCTGGGTTTGGTAAAAAACCTTTGAAACCACTAATTCCCCATCTTTCTCTTCCTCATTATTGCCGAGATGGTATTGGTGCATCACCCAGTTTGTTTTCTCAGGCTTTCTTTGTCTGCCATAGTTGGTGTAGAGAACTAGGATCTTTTTGAACCCTTTAACTGCACCCCCAGTAAAAACTGGCCGAGTCTTGCCAGTTTTATGCCATCTGGTTTCGCTCCCATCTTCATCAGTGTGGACCTTCCTGCGTTTCCTAGTTCCAGTGGTGTATGCCTTTGAGGGTCGATGAAAGAAGTGACGGATTTGGCCATCTTTGCCGACTCCTACACCAAGAATACTTCATAAGAGAGTTTTCTTATTAAGAGAGCTGGCATTGATGATCAGCAATTAAAATACTACGTAGAAGCACAGAGAATATCAGAATGATCAGATATATACCATCAGAAGAAAAAATGATTTGCAACTCTGCATTTCTCACATTTATTATTTTTCTGGCAGCGACTTCTACCAGAGCGAGCATGTACGTGAACGAATAAGCAAAGGTACTTGCACGCAGTTAGACATTCAAATAGTGTCTTTCGTGAAAGATAGCTAGAGTTCTCTGGTGTCGTCACAAGGCCGTACTGGCCTCGTGTTTTTGTCTTTTTCTTTTTATTTTAATGCCATTCAAGAAGCTGCTCTTGGAAACTCAAGCTAATTAATTAATGACGTTGATAACCAGCCAGACCAAGCATCAGCATTAGTTTTTCAATACAGAAGCCTGTAGAAGTTGAAAGACAAAGGCCTCTAGAAAACCCTAAAAATATAGGTGGACCATATGAAATTTTAAAAAGTGAAAGTGCAACATGCATGTATGATGTCTGATGAGTTGCCAGCTAGCTAGACCAGAAATGACTAAGGTATGATTTAGATAGTGACTTGAGATGAGATAAATTAAACTGAAAGATAAAATTTAAATAAAATATTATTTTTTAATATTATTATTATTTTATAATTTGAAAAAATTGAATTGTTTATGATATTTTATATGAAGATTTGAGAAATTAAATCGTAATGATGAGATGAGATGAAATTATTTTTATATCTAAACGGACATAAATGAGCAACGGTTGCTTCAACTCTAATACGTGTCAGCTAGCAATACTCATATATAGCCGACTTAAGTTTTTGCTTCTAACATACATAAATTATTCTTTGGTTAAGATAGGTGAGCAATCCACCTTGTGCATGTTTTTTACGTTTCTCTCAAAATGACATCTCCGAATGCATGGAGACGTATCCTCAGCAGAGAAGATTTCCATATTTTCAAATAAAAACATAGCAATAAAAATGGCTTAGATTTTGAGGAGTACTTGATCAGTTTGTGTGAAAAGCTAGTTTGTTCCAATTCCGATAAAAGAACGGAACAACAAAATTAAAATATTATCATTGACACTATATATATATAAATATATATATATATATATCGAAGGTATAATTTGAAATCTCCTGCATGGTTAATTTTTCTTCTTCGATCATTAAGGAGATGTTTGGATTCGTAAGTCATCTCAACTCATCTCACTACTATTTATTACTATTCAGCAACTTTAACTCACAAATCTCACTACTATTCACAACTCATCTCATTACTATTCACAATCCATCTCAAGTCATCTTCAAATCTAAACGTCTCCTAAAGAGATCGAGGTGGCAATTATATATCATTCTGATCAAGTACGTACGTAACTTTCTTCCTTAAATAATATCTGGAGTCCCCTAGCCTCCAGATCGAAGAACCAATTCTTAAATTAATAATTAGCTCCGTAACAGAGTTATCGACTCAATGTTTATATATTGTCATTTAATTAATTACGTGATCATGAAAGAATAATATATGTGATAATTAAATAGCTAGCTAGGGTACCAAGAATCACCTGGCAACTTTTCCGGGTGAGTATAGCAAATTCCATTCTCTCCCTCTAGTGTGGGGATGAATTCATCAATAAGAGGATGAAGCTTCCGCGTATCAGACAGCACCTTCGCCTCTAAATGTTCAAGAATCTCATGGTCTGTCGGATCAAACTTAACCCCCGCTGGTAGTCCCGGTAAATCATGAATTCCCGTCTAATTCACATTAATTGTCCATGACAAACATAAGTACTACAATACTAGTCATGAAATAAACAAAACAAATATATATATATATATATATATATATATATATGAAAACTTAAGGAAATATAAAAGGACAAACATAGGCTGAAAGATATATATAAACGTATATTTTTTTATATAAAAAATAATACCTGATCTTGGAATTCGATGTCATGGCCACATGATGGGCATGTTATGGTCCGGACCTCAACCGTTTTCGTGTCGAGAATACTGCTCTCTTGTGGAGTGGTAGACGTGATTATCTGAAGAGCCCTCTCATCGTCTGAATCATTGCACCATGTCATCTCTCCGGTTTTGCTCTCAGGCCCAATATCCCATAAATGGATTTTCCGTCTTGTTTCCTCCAGTACTTCTAGTGAATAGAGCGAACTAGATCTCTACGAGAATACGCAATAGGGTAACTAAAAAAGAATAAAACCCAAAATTAAAGAATAAAAAAGAAAGAAGAGGGAGAAGATCGAAGGAAAGCAAGATGATTTGCCGCTTTTAGGCACGTTTCCGTTATAATAAATTAATTATCACCTTCTTCTTGATGTCAGGGAAGGAATTTAGTTCACCCTTTTCCTACGATTAATTTGTGTTGTTCTTATTTGCTCTTGGGGGCCGGGCTTCCTCAGACAGAACAAAGAGAACTCTAGCTATGAGAACGAAAGCTATAAGAGAAGGGAAAGAAAGATCTCTCGAATTAATAGTAAAGGTTGCTTGCACGTCAAGTACTTTGGTTATGTTCGTGTGGATACGGTTCTAGCTACCATACGCAAGGAGAGGATAATGGCGGTTTGGTTCGTTTATTTATTTATTTATTTATTATTTTCTCCTTTTATTTGATTTTGTGTCTAAAGAATGTTGAGCTTACATAATAACTTAATTAGGAAAGTTAAACTCGATGTGAAAAAGGTTATAAGCTAGAGTGGATAGGAGGCAACCGGATTCCTGGAGACATTTCACCTCTTCAGAGAGAGAGACAGACGGACAGATGGGATCTTCAGATGCAGTGTCCACCTAGAGTCTACTCAAAGCTGTTGTAAGTAAAAACTTGGGAAATGTACGTACGAACCAACAAAAATGAAAATAACAAGGCATATTACACCAACAACCTGTATATTCTTCCTAGCAAATCCCTTCCGTCACGTAGACTTCTTCTCATGCCAAGCAACGAATCATCCTCTCTCTCTAGATCTCTCTCTGTGCGTGCTTGTTTTGGCTGGTGTTTACAGAAAAAACTTGCTGCGTTAATTCTTTGATCCAATGTATATTAATTTATCTCATGTTAATATATGCTCCAGTTATGCGAGACAAGACCCTATCACAACTCAGCCAGCCGCCATTTTTAGCATTTTACGTCATGCATGAGTTCTTATCGCTGTTGACATACGATTTCCACTGACGGGGAGCCACAAATCAACCAAAATAACGCGTACGTACGTTCTGATCAATTAAGTAACGCGGCGCTTTCCTTCTCATTCTCGCTTAATTTCTCCCTTTTCCTTTAACGGAAAAATACGACGGTCTGCCTTCCTGAGAAAGATTCAAATGCGAATTTTATGTTGAAGTTAAATATCCAAAAATAAATTAATAACAATAAAATAAATCTTTTTATCGATGATTTTAGGAAAAATCTTATATCTGTGTTGAATTCTATTATTGGTGGAGGGTTGGCAATCGCAAGGTATAGAAAAAGAACACGCTTGTAGATAAAAGTCTCTTCCTTTATTATCTGTTGCTTGTAGTAGCCGACATGTCGTAATTGAGCTTCTCAAAGAAGCCACGCAAGTGACGCAACAAAAGCTTAGCCTCTAAGCTTTAACACTTAAAACGTCAACGTATGAATTGGGGACCGTCTCCAACTTGTTTCGTGGCTTCATTTATTATTTTCAGATCATTAATACACACTCTGATCTCTCCCCCGAGCGCTTTTGCACGTTGAAGAGTATATATTATTTGCTAGGAGAATTAATAGTCAATTCACAAATAGTTCTTATAAAAGTGAAGTTCATGAATTACTTTACAGTAAAACAAACTTTACTTTATTATGAATATACAGTAAGTCCTGGTTTAGATAGTCAATTCAGATCATCGAGATAAAAATTAAATAAAATATTATTAAAATATTATTTTTATTTTTAAATTTAAAAAAATTAAATTATTTATTATATTTATTTAAAATTTTGATAAATTTATAATGATTAGATGAGATGATTGAGATCATGATTTCATTATACAAATTACAAGGCCTAAGTGACATTAATAGTTTGCGAAACTTACAGTTTTGAGATTTGTAATTTGTAAACACGATAACATGACTTCTATATTATTGTTGTGTATATATCTATATATATATATATATTCAGTTTCTACTTGTTAGCTAGGTTTATTCCAAAATATGTAGTTTATATGAACAAAGAAACAAGCTCAAATTATCGCTCAGTTTGTAATCACTCCCAGAGCATCAATAAATTGTAATTTGCTCCCTACCTCAGAAATCTGAAAGAAAAAACAGATAAAATAAAAATAAATCAATCAATCAGATACAAAAATTTGAAAAAAATATATGAACAGTTTATATTCTCAAATAAAAACTAGTGTATTTTTTTATTTTTAAATATATTTACCATTTCTTAACAAATTAATTTTCCTAGAATTGGGAATTTTGTATTTTCTTACAATTTTTAGGGATAATTTTATCTCTTGAAAAAAAATAAAGATATATATAGCATTATTAATTATTTCTTAATAGGACAAATTAATGGTGCATAGAGACGGTTTCCAAAAGCAGGAGGTAAGGGTAAATGATGTATGAGATCTTACCTTTTTTGAAAATGAGAAGCTCTCACTCTTTATAATGGGTTCAGTGGAGTTTCAATTGTATAATTGATTACTTCTTTTGGAGTATGGTCCCAGATGTGGTTTGAGCCTCCTGTAGAATGTTACAAAATGGTATTAGAGTCCATTTGTGATACCGCATACTGAGTGATAAAGTTATCTAGATGATGTATGAGATCCTAGCTATATTGCTTGAGAATTGAAAGTTTTTGCTTTTTATAATAGGTTCGATGTGACTCTAATTGTATTATTGATTGATCATTTTAGAATATAAATTAACTACATATAGCTTGGCTCTGAAAAATTAAGAGCAACCAGCATAGACATTGGATGGTCATGAGGTAATCGATGGAGGTGACAACAGTAGTATAGTAGTGGTAACAATGAGCGAGAACATGAAGATATAATGGTGATAGTGAGAGTTTAAATATCAATGATAATGGTGATGTGAAAAATGGTATTATTGAATAGAGTTTATTCGAAAATAACGTCCACAATTGAATATAGGGTTAGATAAAAATCTGAAAATCTAACTCTGCCTCTGATTCCGCACCTGTTCATCGGAGTTGGAGTCGGAGTTTTTTTAACTAAAAAAATTAGAGTTGGAGTTTTTTAAACCAAAAAAGTCGGAGTCGGAGCTTTTTTAACCAAAACAGTCGGAGTCAGAGTTAGATGTGGCGATGTACTAGCTAACTCCGATTGTCCGACTCTTATATTGTACATATTTTATAAAAATATATGTATTTTTTACATATTAATCATATATATTTTATATAACTATAACTGATGTAGTTAATTAAATTCAATAATATACTAATATGAGTAAATTATTATAAAATAATAAGTTTATACTATAATATAAATAGACTAAATTAACTAATTAGTATATGTAAACACCATACTATTAACTATTACTACCATGTAACACTAATGTATAATAACAACTAATGTATAAACAATAATGTATAATAACATATAATACTAATGTATAAGTATTAACATATAACAACATATAATGCTAATGTATAATAACAACAATTTGTACAATGATTTATTTTTTCAATTTTGGTTATGTATTAATAAAATTGAAATTGAAAAAATATTTTTTTTAAAAAAAGATTGAAATCTAGAAACCTAAATCTATTTAGTGAGAACCCATGATTGTCGAATTGAATTTCAAATGAGTTCAGAAAAAAATTCAATAAAAAAATCCAAATCCGACTCCGCTCTGACAAGTCAGATCGGAGGCTATGTGAATTGGAGTCGACATTGTCGGTGCTCAGCCCTAGTTGAATATATGTATACATGCTAATTAATCTAAAACGTACGTACAATATATAATAGAATTTCAAGAAGCATAAACATAACAAAACAACATGAGATAATTTGTCATCGCCATGGGAATTTGAAGGCAGTTGCAGTCAATTCCAATAATATTGCCATTTTCAGGAGACAACATTAGTAATTACGTCTAAATTAAAGATTGCATTGGAAAAGACTTTTGCTCCCAGGGTTACTTTTTGCAACATTATTATTGCTAAAGTCTCACGATGAAAATCCACAGAAAATGTACTATTGAATCCATGGCTAATCACAATTGACTAAAGTCGCGTGTGGGTCAGTAGGTGGGGTCAAAGATCGTTGATTGTTAAGGCATATATAAAGCATAAATATAAAGTATAAATTAAGTCGTTAAAGGTGAATTTATAGGAGACTTGCGTCGAGGACTCCTTTAATTAATTAGGCAAATTAATCCTCCAATTGTTATAAAGCAAACAAAGCATCAAAATAGTTTCAAGTTATAACAAATTATATAAAAATAATTCTATAAACATCTAACGTGCATTCGTATGATATTTTAAATTTATTTTATAATAAAAATAAAATTATAATATAACAAATCATTTTAATTTATAATATTATTTATATAATCTCTTATAACAAAAATATTTCTCATATATTATCATTAATGATACGTCAGCAGCTTCCGCCATATATTTTAGTCAAAATTGAATTACGTGTTATTCTTGAAAATGTGGTTTTGGAAAGTATTCCCACTTCCAAGGTTTCGGAAAGTTTTCCACGAAGACTTCCAAAATTGAATTACGTTGTTATTATCACTAGGGGCCTAGGGCCCATTAATTATATAAAAAATCTACTCAACCTCCTACTATTCACACAACCTCCACACTCCACATTATTTTTAATTTTTATTATTTTTTTCTTTTATTAAATATTTATTATATGAATAATAAATAAAAAATTTGAAATAATTTAAAAAAAATAAATTTTAAAAAAAATTTAAAAAAATATTAAAAATTTAAAAAATTTAAAAAAGTGTGGAGTGTGGAGTGTGGTGGAGGTTGTGTAGCAAAACTCTTAATTATATGTCGACTATATAGATTTTCCGACATACGTCGGCGTTATTATCACTACAGTTACGTGTTTTCCAAGGGAGTTTCGTGGAACATTGATTATTAAAGAAGTACTGCCGACGTAACTAATAAAATTAAATTTATAAATTAATATGATGAATAAATTGGTTTAATAAAATTTTTCATCACCTTGAAAACATAATTTGGAATGATATCCTACGTATTTCTTTTCTTTTAATATTACTCGTGTTTTCAGAGAAGTGAACACTCTAGCAAATAGCCTCGCTACTCATGAAGTTTTAGGCAGTATTATAAGATCTCATTTAGATATAAAAATATTTTTAATATATCTCATTTCATATCATTATTATAAATTTTTTAAATTTTTATATAAAATATAATAAATAATATTTTAAATTTTTAAATTTTAAAATAATAATATTAAAAAATAATATTTTATTCTACTCATCTAAAACCATCGAATCTCATCTCACTATCCAAACGAACTCTAATTTTAGGATTTAAGATGTTGTAATCCACCCTTATTCTTTTTGTGCAAGGTATTACTTCACCATAATTGAAGTTTATTAATAAAATTGGGATTCCATTCTCTTTAAAAAAAAAATCATAAATTGATATAGTTTCATGTGATATATCAGATTATTTTATAATATGATGTACCATATAAAAACATTTCAATTTATAAAAGCAAATTAGTCTTCCTTTCTATTTAGTGAATTGGAATTTCGCTTCGGCTTCCTGATCAAAAGCCTTTCAGTGCTGGAAGGCTTTCGACAGACCAAACCAGTTAATAGATACATATTGAATTCGGCCTACGTACATATATGGCCTTTATCCTTGGATTTATCAATTATTGACAACGTAGATTTACCGTACTGGCCCAACTATATCTCCGTTTAGATCCGTTTAGATAATAAGATAAAATAATTTTAAATAAATTTAATAAAATATTATTTTTTAATATTATTATTATTTTGAGATTTAAAAAAATTGAATTATTTATCATATTTTGTATAGAAATTTAAAAAAATTATAATAATGAAATGAAATGAGATCGTTTATTTATCCGAATAAGTCAATTTCAACTTTCAAATTATATGAGATTTCTACTTCCAATCCCATGTATTAATACTTTATATAAATATATAAATATATATAATTATACCTATCAAATAAACTGATTTCAAAGATCGAGCATAAAAAAATGAAAGGAACAAATATACCTTCCAACCATAGATTATAATGTTGGCCCTTTGTGAGCCACTATATAAATCATGTGAACATTTAGTTCTTTTCAAAGACACAAATCTAAAAGATGGCGAAGATCATGTTTAAAACCAGGCCACAAGAATTCATGGTAACTGAGATGGCAATATCATTTGTTCAAAGTCAAATCTCCAAATTAATTAGTTTTCAATTTCTCCATTTGCACGCTTCTTAGAAAATTGTGGAGAAATATTAGTGAAAATACAATACACCATCAACCTTTTTAGACCACTAGTACTCGGGAGTTTTGGTCCCTACCGATAACTTAAAGACATGCAGACACCAACTTTTTAATACATATATATCTGAGTTCAAAATCGATAACCACTGTTTCGTTGGTTGATCATTTTGGATAGACTCTGAATCAAAGACAAACCTCCATCTCCAAATTGTTTAAGATTGCTGCAACTTGACCCATGGATAGCCTGCTTTTTCTCGAGTTACCAACACAAGCTGAAGCAGCTTTGCCCAGTCTGACAAGAGATCACTTCATTTCAGAAGGAATTACAAGTCGTGGGTCTAAAACTTCATGAAAACTCATGTCCTTAATCAAGGGCATGCGCAATGCCTACTTAACAAGTAGACCTTCTTCACTTCTCCCACTCAAAAGTTCCAACAGAAGAACCCCAAAGCCATAAACGTCACTTTCCTTGCAAAAACTTTCCCCTCCATCACCCCAATACTCATCATCCACATACCCTAGTACTAGGCCATTCTTCTCTTGGGGAGCCATAAAATTAGATAGCCCATAATCACAAACCCTAGCGCAGAACTTCGCATCGATCAAAATATTTGAGGCCTTGACACAACCATGGACTATGCTTGGTGCCTTGCCCTCGTGCAGGTACTCGAGTCCTCGGGCGGCCCCGGCGGCAATCCTCAAACGATGGCTCCAATCCAATACAGACGCTCCATCGTTGCTTTGGCGTAAATAGAACTCCAAGTTTGCAAAGCCAACAAACTCCATTAATATTATTCTCTCACCTGGAGCTTCCGAAAATCCTATAATTGGCACTATATTGGGGTGTTGGGCAAAAGATAGCGACTTGATCACCGTTGAAAATCGGAATCTTGCATTGCTCATCAACACAAGCCGTGGATGTATCCGTTTAACGGCCACTGGTCCTCCTTGTTCTAGCATGGCTGCATATACAGTTCCTAGACGGCCCTGACCGACAATCCTGCGGGTGTCAAAGCCATCGGTGCATGGCAGCATCAATATCCGTCAATGTGTATGCACGAGCGGAAAGCTTGATGGAAGGTGTTTCTTGATATTCAACAGGTCTCTTTTTCCAAATGAAGTAGAGGAGAATACCAAGAACGATGAGACAGATGGATAGCCCTACCAAGACAAAGTAATAAGCTATATTCTGACCTATCAGACAGATGGATAGCCCTATCAATTGATGATGATGATGATGAGGCCTCTGAATATGAAAACAGAGAGAGGTTGGATTGTCAATATTATAACACGGTGTTGGAATATTGGGTTTATATATGGGATTTCAAGGAAAATTGAGGGTTTGGGGGATGGATTTGGTGAGAAAGTTGGAAAAATAAAGTTTACCGAATTTTAGTTATGTGCCTTTCGTTTGTTCACGACTCCTTTACCGAAGTAAAAGGATTGATTTAACATGACGTATAATATATGTTAAAATAAATATTTTTTAAATCCATTCATTAATAACTTCATCAATTGATTTTTAATTTCATGTATATAGGTTGCTCTTGACTCGGGATTGGATTTCTGCAATTTCTACAATTAAATAGAAGTAGTAGTTTTGTCTTGTCAAGAATTGAGATTATATAAATAATTATAGAGAAAATATTAAAATGGTCCTTGAATTCATCCTCGAAACAAAAAGGTTCGATCCTAGTACTTTTCAAAGTCGGCTTTTCAGTCATTAGATATCGGATGTAAAACAGCTTCACCCAAAATTAAAATTATTCCTAGTTAATCAACAAAACTATAAATTGAGATTGAAAAAAGATACAAAATAGATTGAAAATTTTTAAAATATTAATTAGAAATAAAACTCAAAATTATTTAATGAAGCCTACAAGCCAAACTTAAACAGCTTCAAAATTTGAAATTATGAAGATTTTTTCATTTTTTAAAAAAATCTAAATTATTGCCTGAAAATTAAATACATAATTAAAATATAATCCTACCAGAAATTCGGTCAAAATTGAAATTAGAACTACTTTCAAAACTTGAAATGAAATATTTTCTAAGTTGAAAAAAATGAACACAAATAGATGATTTGGAAGAAAAACAACAGATATTACTCAAATCTAATGAAGATTCAGAGTTCTTTGCTATATTTGTACAAGAGAAATGATACTTGCAGTCGTAAGCATGCAGTCGCCGTGCAGTCGTTTTGAAAAAAGTGAATAAATAAGAGACCCACCTGAAAAGAAATTAATTTTTTAATAGTGGACCCCACTCTTTTTCAAAGCGACTGCACGGCGTTTGCGCATTCCACGACTGTATGTAGCATTACTCTTTGTACAAATTTACTTCCTTAAAATAGCTCAACACCATCAACCGTAGAATATGCGCCTACATACCTCATGTATCAATTTTGACTTTTGATCATCATCTCCGTGGTTATTAAGACTACCTAACGAAAAAAGTATTGATGTTAACAAAAAGGATGGGAAGACATTAGTACATGTGACATACCAAACCTATATATCTGATCATGTGATAATTTTCAAAGATGTAAAAACCATTTTTAAAATAATGGATCCTCCACCACCATCCTGACAGCAAGGCCACCCAGCAAGTGCCATGCAGCCAGTGGCCGCACCATATCTTGATCTAGAGGGTGAATCGGTTTGGTGGGATAGAGGGAGAGAGTTAATGTGTGGTAAAAGAGAATTGGTGGAGTGGGGATGTGTAGAGGGATATTCGGTGGGAGAGGTGTCTAAAGGAGATGATTGGGGGGTGATGAAAGATGGTAAGCGATGAGGGACGGTGCCTGAAGTCAGGATTAACAGCCTTAGTCGGCTTTCCTTTAGAGTCACAAACAAATTGCTCAGGGCAGGTAGCAAGTCATTGCTATGTAAAACAGGTAGCAACTGGGAGACCCAATTGAGATCATTGGTACCGTTCATCTTAACTGAAACTAACTGGGAGAAGTTTGGTTGAGAAAAGACCGATGGAACGGTAGAGTTAGCAGAAGCCATTGATGAAGAACAAAGAGAACAGGACGTTGGAAGCGTGAGCTATAGGGGCTCTGGTACAATGAAAGATTTGTAAAAGGGTATTTGTTCAACTTACCAATCCCGTAAGAGATATTTCATTTATATACTGATATACATTTGGTTACATTGCGATCTGTACAAAGAAGGAATATTGACTAGAAAGGAAAGGATACAACCGTAAGAGAAATAAATAAAGAGGAGAAAAATAACCAGCTATGTGCAGATCAGAGAGCACCGAAATGTCATGGGCAGAGAATGTCGAAAAATAAGGCAGCCTAGGCTGCAATCACGTTGCTTCCTCCAAAATAATGTATTGACCGATCGACTTGGTTCATTAACAGGAGAGGCTTACTCAACTCATATTCTCAATTGTAGGACTCTAGGCAAAGTCTCTCAACAGTACCGGCCTACTGTCTCATTTTTAAATTTTTTAGTTTTTAAGTAATTTTTTTTATCTTTCTGCAGATATCTTCATTTTATTTTAATTTATTTTATTTTGCGTTTCATACTTTCACTTTTTACATGTTTTTTGCATTATTGCTTTATTTTTTTCTCCTTTTTTTTTTTAAATGGTCTTTCTTAATTGCCTTTTAAACTGGGACCATTTGCAAACAAATGGACATTTTTTTAATTTCCCAGATAAAAAGAATATCTCAACCTAATTAGCAAGTAGGTGGTTTCTGTTCACCCTTCCAATTGTGCCATGTTCGACTATATCTGTCTTGTTTGGAAAAGGTAATAAGATATTAAGAGTAAACAAATTAATTATAAAGTTATCCAGCACAGGTGGAGCTTAATGCATGCAGGTCATTGACACTGAATATTAAGACATTAATTACTAGTTTTTACCGCTCCATATTAGCTATCCTAACTAGTAAATTTTATCAAATTCATCATCCAGCTTGTTCCTCTCTTATATATGCATGCATGATTTGTGTGTCACACTCACACGATATGGGTATCTGATCCGTTTGCACAATTTACATACAACCAAATATCAAATCTGTTTAATTCTACCCACTTGACTACTTTACTGTTTTTCTTTAAAATTAAAATCAAGCTAATATATATTTCTATACATATAGAAGCACATCCTCTTAATTTAGTACTACTTCATGCAGGTGGACGTTGATTTAATTGCTTTTATTATTGAACTTTATTAGATACTTGATTGGTACTTGTTAATATATAAATTAAAAGTAATGTTAGATACAAGTCTTAAATAGACAAGTCTCATACAAGCCTTTTGTAAAACAATGAGTCTCACTAATAAAGAATAATTTTTTTTATACTTTTTTAAGGTGGGGTCCACTTTTTTATAAGGACTTGTATGAAACTTGTCTATTTGGAACTTGTACAAATCATTTATCATAAATTAAATAATAAAATCTACTTATTTCTATCAATTCAAATTTTTGAGACAAATGATGATTTTATATAATATCATAATAGATGTCTTAAGTTTAAATTCTGACTCTATACTTGTTACACTCACTCATTGAGAGTGAATCTGACCACACGTGAGAGAAGTATATATTCACATATAAATTAATAAATTAAATAATAAATTTATATCTTTCCATTAAGTAATTTTTGTTTCGTATTTGTCACCGGATTTTTGTTCAAGAAAAATGTTAAATTAACACCAACCTGTCTACAATTTTTCTACAGTCACTTAATAAAATAATAATTTTTTTAAATTTCTCTTCACTTCTCTTTAATTTTATATGATTAAATTCTAAATAAATAATATTATATTGAGAAATTGTGATTGAGGTGTAGATGAGTTGGCGGACTATCACTTCTCATGATGCTCTTGAAAAAAAGATGCTTTCCAAAATTTTTTATAAACTAAACATGACGTAAGGCTTTTAGTTATGACAACCATAGTACAAACTACAAAGTGTCAAACCATGCATGCAACTCGTGACGATCCATTATAACTGGCATAATCCATTATAACTGCGTGGCTTTGACCAAATATTCAAAGAGTGGGGCTACAGCCCTTACCCTCTTTTTTTTTTTTTTTTTTTAATACATTTAAATATTTTTAAAAAATAAAAAATATATCAATATATTTAAAATTACTTTCTTAATTATTAAATAAAAAGAAAAAAAAAGATATTAACCAGCAGTCAAACGAGGCAAAGTAGCTTTTCTCATATTGAAATGGGTACATTACGTTTTAACTTTTCAATAGAAAATTAAATGCGGATTTCTATATCACATCAAATGTTTAGTATTTTTCCTAAAAACTTAAAATTTTAAAAAATATTTAATTATTTATATTATATCGTGAATAATATTATATCGCTTTAAATTGTCACTGAAAATTCACTGTAGAAATCACCCGACGAAGTAATTGGATCGTGAATAACAATTTTGAATTCCGTTAATTGGAGGTTAATAGAGTATCTCAAATCATCTATAAATAATAATAAAATAATTTATAAATAATAATAATTATGTAAATAATAATAAAATAATTTAAAAATATCGAACAACATTTATATTTTTCGAACACAACCTGAAAATATCAATTTTGAACCCTTTGAAGAGAAAAAGCGGCAGAATTATTTAATTTTGACCATCACAAGTCGCAGGGTTTGACACATCTAGACACGAGTGTCTCGAGAAAATATTGGTTGTTCCAACAAGAAAGAGCTCGGGTAAAAAAAAAAAAATCCATAAGAAAACGCAAATCAGAACTGGGTTGATTTAAATTGACAACCTCGCGAGAATCATGCAAAAAGTCGTATACCCGAGGGAAAAAAAAAACAAAAGAAAGAAGGTTGGGCATGCAGGATGCAGTACTAAGTACTCCCATATTACAAAATTATCCCTCATAAAATAATATTTTTTCTCATTTAATAATATGTTTATACATGCAGTCTCCATTTCAAAACTGTAAATAAAATTTCTCCCCATTTAATTAGTTATACACTGGCACTCATTGAGCTGGTTTAAATAATGAAATCAAATAAAATGAGATGGAATGATATAATTTTAGATGAATTGAATTAAAATAATATTATTATTATTTTAAATTTTAAAAAAATTAAATTATTTATTATATTTTATATAAAAATTTAAAAAGTTTAATAATAAGATAAAATAAATTAAAAATATTTTTATGTTGAAACGAGGCCTAAGAATTTTATATAATGTGACAATAGCATGTCTATCAATACGTAATATGCATGATATTACCTAAAATTCCTGTGCAACTCGTCGAATCATAAAATTTTACATAAAACTAATTTTTGTTTGCAAATTGGTATTGAGGATGTGTCATACTATTAAAGTAACAGGATTTAAGTTTTTATTTAAAATTCTCTTATAAACCAATTAATACTTGCATGCCAAAGTGGAGAACACATGTTAGATCCATACATTAACAATATCTAATTAAATTTTGAGAAATTATATTTATAGTCATAAAATATCTAAGCGTCGTATAGTTTTTAAAAAAAATAATAATTAATTTCACATTTTTCAAAAAGTCGAATGTTCAAAAATTTACAAAACACATTACTGTAACTAATATTATTCTTAAATAATCTCTCACCAATCAAATCCTATCATAATAACAGTGTAGAGTCTAGACAATGTGTTTTAGGGCAGATTTGGGGGGTGAGATGAGAATTTTATGTTTTGCTTTGAAGTTTAAAATATTATATTTTAATATTATTATTATTTTGAGATTTGAAAAATGTGTATTGGGATTTGAAAAAGTTGAATTGTTTATTATATTTTGTATAGAGATTTAAAAAATGTGTAATGATGAGATAAGATGAAATAAGATGAGATGAGAATTTTATGTTTTATTTTAGTTACCAAACCTGCCCTAAGTGATCCTACACACTAGCCAACAAATATAATTTTTCAATCCACGTAAACAAAAAGAAAAAGAGTGAAATAAAAGAGTAGTACTACAAACATGAAGAGCTGCGTGGGGCACATCCGCACATGTATATTAGAGAAATGATATTTGTAATCGTGAGTGTACAAATATCGTATAATCATTTTTAAAAAAATAAATAAATATAAGATTTATATAAAAATTAATTAATTTTTTAATAATAAATTTCATTCTTTTTCAAAACGACTATACGATATTTATGTATTTTATAATTATATATAGCATTATTTAAAAAATATTAATGTATACACTTTGTGGGCTGATAAGCTTAATTTCGAGATTTCAAACAGTACTAATGTGTACTAATAACAGTGCAATATTGGATAGTTCAACAGAATCGATTTCAAGTTTGAGAGAATGAAGGGGTCCCAACTCCCTTAAACCATTTGCCTGGCTGCCAAGGAACTTCAAGTGAGATATTAAAAACACTGAACACAAGATCATTTCCTTTCCCATCAGAATACGTATGCAGGGGCCATGGTTTCTGCAAGGTGGTCAGAGGATGCAGTGAAGTCCGTACTGATCATCTTGGAATCATGACAATAAAAACACACACCCAGAGACAGAGAGCGAGAGGTTTGGAAAATATAAATGTATGGCCCGTTGCGCGTGACTCTCCGACCAAAAGACTCGAGAAACGAAGCGTGCATTAAATGGTATCATAGAGAGTCTGAAAGGTGAAGTTGACGTTTGCCTTCTTCACAGACTAACCTTAACTGCCACTGTTCTCCCACAGAGAGAGAGAGAGAGAGAGAGCGCATTTATAACGAGAAAACAGCTCAGAAACTCCAAACACGTCTTTACCAGGAAGGTTCGGGCTGGGTTTGACAAGTGGACGTTATAATTTTTTAAAATTTTTATATAAAATATAATAAATAATTTAATTTTTTTAAATTTTAAAACAATACTAATATTAAAAAATAATATTTAAAACTTTAATTTAAAATTAAAAATTCTCATCTTACTATTTAAACTTATCCATGACTCAAACCTAAAAAAATCCACTGTCCTAAAAATAAATATTTTATCCACAAATAAATCTAATAAAAAAAACTTATAAATTAATATAGATACAATAGATTATAAAATTATTTTTATTATAAACTACATCTAACATATTATATAAAGTGATATCAATTTATGAGTTTATTTTAATAAAATTTTTATAGAAAAATAATAGAAATTTCACAAAAAAAAAATACGCATTTCAAAACTTTATCTTCAAAACTATATTAAAAGAACTTACCATTAATTCTAACGATGGAATTGGTTCTATAATAAGTGGTATTTAACAAATAGTATAACCCCATTCCAACATTACGAATAAATTTAGGCGATAATATATTTGTGACTGTTAAATAAGTTTGACAATGTTTTTCAAAAACTATTTTTGATATTTCATTCTTGATATAATATTTATTTTATTTTTACATGTGATTTTAAATATGCCTTATTTTTTAAAATTTATTTTGCCAACCCTCAATTAATTCGATTGAGCCGCCTGAGGCGATCAAAGAGGCAATTGAGGTGGGCCAACATGTACATCTGGTATAGGAGGATGACAAGAGATGACACCCTGCTCAGGCTTCTTTAGATCAATGGGTGAGCCATTGGATTGGGCCACTAATTTGATGTGACCGCAGATTTTGATTTAAGATTAGTTTTACACCAGATCATAGAAATTTTTACAGCGAGCAAAGTCCAAATCACAGGCTAGCAAGTAAAATTGAGTAATGGGTTGTTGATAATGATGCCAGTGAGTAGTAGTTCACCATCGAGAAACAGTGTCAACATCAAGGAAAGTTTACTTTTAAACCGAAAACAACCCACTCTGTAACTCCCCTTCCTTTTTTATCTGTTCTTTAATTTTCCCCACTCTTTGAAGCAATACCAACTACCAAGTGGGTCTAATAATGTGAAGTTAGCTTAATTAAGAAAAAGTAGAAGATACATTATCACTCACCATCCCTGGATATGTTTTGTGAAGCAGAAAAAACTTGAAGACAAGCTGATCGGAAGCTCTTAAGCCACACTTCCATGATCTGAGGCATCTTCGTAGTAATAAGGAGACAATTTGCCATCTTTCTTGGCCGTCTTGGAGTGGTTAACAGGACTCACTTCTCGCAACATTTTCACTACCCGTCTCATGGATGGGCGATTGATAGGGAGAGGGCTGGTGCAGAGAAGGCCAATGTTAAGCACCTTGCACATGTCTTCCTTGTAACAAGGATCAACTTTGGGCTCAAGTACATGGTCCACGCCTTTCTGATCCAAAGTGGTGCACACCCACTTCACCAAATCCTTCTCCCCAAACTCTGGGTCAACCGGCAGTCTCCCTGTGACCAACTCGAGCACAACCACGCCAAAGCTGTATATGTCGCTCTTCTCGTTCACTCTAAGCGTGTATGCATATTCTGGAATAATTTTAAGCAAAAGGGTCACTTTAATTTGAGCTAAAAACAGTTGTTTCATACATGGAAACTATATTTTAGGTGCAAACAGATGCCCGAAATATAAATGCAACGACTTTAACTTGCAACCAGTGCATAATTGAAATTTAGCAGTAAGAGGAAACGTGTGTGAATTATCATGTGCAGAAGTTAAGAACTCGCTAACCTGGTGCAATGTATCCACAGGACCCGGCAATGACAGACATAGACTTAGGACCCTTTCCGCTAGAATCAACCACCTTAGCCAGTCCAAAATCTGCCACTCGTGCTCCAAAATCTCCATCCAACAAAATATTGTTCGACTTCACATCTCTATGGACTATTGGAGGAACACAATCGTGATGCAAATAAGAAAGCCCCTCAGCCGCATCCAAAGCAATCTTATACCTCGTTGGCCAATCCAACAACCCACCTTTACTGCTATGCAGCAAATCGCCCAAACTACCATTAGGCATGTACTCATAAACCAAAAGCTTGCAGTCCCTAGTCGTACAGCAACACCATAGCTTAACGATGTTCTTGTGCCTAATCTTTCCCAAAGTCTCAACTTCTGCATCAAAAACATTATCCCGAAACTGACCTTTCTCAACATCGGCACTCTCGGAATCTTTCTTCACCCCTCCTGCCCAAAGCTTCTTCACCGCAACAACCTCGCCATTCCTTAACACAACCTTGTAAACCTTCCCGGAAGATCCACTGCCAATCACACTATCTTCATCAAGGCAATCCAAGATCTCATATTCACTAAAGCCCAGTTTATGAAACGACATCAACGTCCATTTCGACTTATCAATTACTCTCTTTGCCTTCTCGAAGTTCCTGTACTTGAAGTAGAACCAAACCACGCCAACAATAAACACTAGCCCAGCAAGCACAAAAATAGTCCGGAGCAACCAAACATAACCCATGCTCTTAGCTTCGCTTTTCCCCTCACACAAACCTTCCAAATCCCCACATAAACCAGGATTACCCACAAAGCTATTCATATACGCTTCTTTGGCAAAAAACGGCGGAAGCTCACCCGATAGACGATTGTATGACAAATTGAGCTGATTGAGCTTCAGATTCTGCAATCCAAGTGGGATGTTCCCCGAAAATCTATTTCTTGAAAGATCAAGGTTATTAAGCAGAGACAAGCTCCCAATCTTCTCAGGTATCTTACCTGAAAACTTGTTATTCGCTAGATTCAGCTCGTTGAGCTTCTTCCAAGATTTAATTCCACTTGGAAGCTCACCAGAAAGCTCATTGTTGTGAAGATCAAGAATCCCAAGCTGCTCAAGGTTCTCCATACTCTCCGGCAGTGACCCGCTCAGACTGTTATCGCTACCAGAAAAATCAAACAGGTTTTCCAACCATCCGATCTCTTCAGGTATCGGACCCGAAAAATTATTCTTCGACACGGTTAAAATGGAAAGATTTGCCGCTCCTGCAATTGTTTTCTCGATTCGACCCGAGAAAGAGTTTCCGGCGAGTTCGAGCAGATACACATGTGGGAGTCCCCAAAATCCAGCCGGGACTTCGCCCTTAAAGCGATTGAAACCCAAACGTACACGACTCAAACTCTGGCACTCGCCAAGACTCGCCGGGATTGGACCCGAAAATTGATTGTTTATCATCAAAAGCTCTTCCAGCGCTCCCTTTTCACACAAACTAGCCGGAAGTTCCCCGGAAAACTGGTTGTTCGAAACATCGAGCCATTTTAGCGGCGAGTTTCTGCCAAGATTTTTGGGTAACTCGCCGATGAGTCCATTCCGGAACAGTCTGAGTTCGTATAAGCCCGTCGAGTTGGTAATACTCTCAGGCAAGCTTCCCACCAATCGGTTTTCGTAAAGATTGAGGCTTTCGAGAGGTAACCCACACAACTCGTCCGGAATCTTCCCTGACAACTCGTTCATCGACGCGTCGAGCAGTCGCAATGCGGTCAAGTTAGACATCCCGGGAGGAAAGCCGCCGGACAAAGAGTTGTTGTAGAGCTCAATCTGAACCACGCTACTCAACTCTGCGAGCGACCTCGGGATCGGACCGTCTAAAGCATTCAGCGCCAGGTCCAAGTCGGTGAGTTTCTTTAGTCGACCCAGTGAATCAGGAATCTCCCCCACCAAGTTACAGTCCGTGAGCCACAGAACCTCGAGATTCGTCAAGTTCCCGAGTTCCGGCGGCATCCGACTAGGGAAAAAGGGGTTGTAAGAGAGGTTTAGCATTTTCAGGGTACTTATGTTTCCCAAGAATGCAGGAATGGTCCCGTCCAAGAGATTGTAAACGAGGGAGAGAACCTCCAGTTCTCGAAACTTCCCAAAGGTATCCGGTATACCTCCCGAGAAATTATTACCAGTTAAGTCCAGGTACCGGAGGTTGGGGAGGTCGGCTAGGGTGTGTGGGAGCGCACCGGTGAGGAGGTTCTGGGCGAGGTCGAGGTGCTGGAGACTTGTACAAGTGGAGACGTCGGGAGGGAGGGTGGAGTTCATGGAGTTGTTAAAGAAGGAAAGGAAAGTGAGTTTGGGGAGGCGGCAGAGGAGGGAAGGGAAAGGGCCGGCGAGGTTGGTGTTGGAGAGGTCGAGGGAGACGACGGAGTGAGAGTTGGGGTCGCAAGTAACGGCGGGCCAGTTGCATGGAGTGTCGTCGCGTTCGTTCCATGCAGAGAGGGCAGAGTCTGGGTCGTCGAGGGCGTGTTTTAGGCTTTGAAGGTAGACGCCCTCTTGGTTGAGAGAGACGATGAGAGGTGGAGTTGAAAGAAGGAAGAGGAGGAGGAGGAGGAGGTGCGGCATTGTTGTATTGATTCTGGAAAGAAATTGAGTGAATTTTCACGAAGATAAACGGTGTGGTTTGGCGTGAATTTATGTGGGACAGAGAGACCGGGAAGGAGAGACATACATTTGAGTGCGTTAATGAAGACTGTAGGGGAGAGAGTTACAGGGGAGGGATACAGGAGAAAGGAGAAACATGGATGTGGGAAGTAATTTTAGGATGTGGGGAGCCGTGGTAATTCAAACATACTTGGCAATAATTTTGTTTTCCTTTTCGGGGAAACGACAATAATTTGCAGAAGAGAGATTTCAATATTTACAGCGCTAACAAAGAGAAGGGGGATGGAGGAGATGATTGAATATGGAGCTAGATACTTTGTACTTTTAGAAGCCTAGCTTAGCTAGCTATATAAGTATGGCATTTGTCCTCTTGAGCAGGCCAAATAAATAAATAAATAAATAAAAAGTAGTTGTTCAGAAGCTATTCGACAGAGCTTAGGACGACAGAGCTTAATTCAGAGATGCTACACTTCCTTAAGTAACTATACGTTAAATGATTGATAGATTTTTTAAAAAAAATTTAATTTATCAAAGGTAATGATCTTCTTACAGTTTTTCTATTACCGATTTACTATTTAGTTTTTTTTTTCTTTTACCATTTGAATATAGATTAAAAAATCTCAAAACATGAATTTCTTGTATAATATTAAAAAAAATTAATTCAATCAACTAACATATAATCATATAATTTAATTAAAAATAAATCTAATTTTATAAAAATTGACATTCTTTAACTTTTTGAGTTTTAAAAAACTCTAATAAAGAAATAGGTTCATTTATTACATTGGTTGAGTGAATTTATTTTTTTTTTAAATTATATAAAAAAAATTATTTTCTGATACTTATAATCAAATTAAAGAGCAAAAGCAAAAAAACAAATAACTACATAGTAAAATAATAATAAAAGAAGTATAAGAATATCATTATGATCATGTATCAAATATAATTTACAATAAATGCCGCAAAATAGCCTCTAGATAGATTTGGAGAGATGTTCTCTTTTTTTTCAACGAACGGGGGAAAATAACTTGTTTTCCAAATTAAAAGAATAATTATAGTCTTACTATTCTTTTAGGATCATTTTATTAATTTTTTTAATTTTTTTAAATTTTACTAAATTATTAAAAAAATAACTATTAATGAAATTGTATATTTTTAAAAAAATTTATAATTAAAGATATTAAAATAAATACTTAAAATAAATATAATAAAAATAATAAAATAATTATAAATCTATCATTACACAAATTAAAATTGGTACCAACTTAGAAACCAGCTGGACATTGTGAGACTGAAGTTGCGAAACATTGATGCGTACACGCGGCAGATCATAATAGATTCGTATAGGCTTTGGACTTGTCTCGTGTCCTCGATTAGATACTTCTAAAACCCGTGTACATGGCAGAGCAGTTCCTATTCCTAATCCACAATCCGATAAAATCGACGGCCGAGACAAATCCAACCGTATCGTGACCTGTACAAGCCAATGGGAACCTGCGTGCTGATGTGGAACAATTCAGGCCCAATTTTAGATAATGAAATGAATTTTTTTTAAAATATTTTTTAAATATAATTTAAATACAAAATATTTTTAAATTTTTAATTTTTAAATTTTTCATTTAATCATTATTTATTTATTACAACTTTTACAAGTTTAAAAATAAATACAAAAATCAATACAACTTTTTCAAAATTCAAAATAAAAATTATATTAAAAAATTATATTTCAACAATTTTTAAAATTTATAATATTCTTATTTAACTTTTTTTCTATCATTTCTTAAAACTTAATAACAAATTTTCACTCAAACCATTTTAATATTATTCACAAAATTCTAAATCACTTAAAATATCCAAACGAGTCTTTAAACGTCAGAATGTTCCTTTTTTATATATAAATGATATAGCCAATAAAAGTAATTTTACATTTTTTACAAATTGAATTGTAGATTCAAAATCTTATAAAATTGATATTTAAATTTTAGAAAATTTCTAATAAATATTTTCTTGTTAAAAAACATATACAGTGTTTCCATGTGGATATTATTATTATTTATTTAAATTTTATCATTGTAAATCCTATTTATTCATGTGATGCAGTTTAAATTATTTTGTGTAAGCTGCTTAAATAACAATCACTTAAAATATATCGCATAACATTTGTGATTGGAAACAATAAAATCATAAAAGAAGAATACCAACTATATATATATATTCGAAAATGTTATTCAATAAAATGTTATAATCATTTGTTAATCATCTATTAACGTGACATCTAATAATCCTATAATAACTCCATCAATATATAGAAGAATAATAAATAAATGCATACACCTATATATTATAGTACTTGAAAAAAAATATCTGCAGTCTTAAAGTGTACAAGTCTCGTATATTTCCTTTAAAAAAAAATTGATAAATCTGAGATCCATGTGAAAAAACTATTTTTTTAAGGACGGATTTCATTTTTTTTTCACAAGGAGTGCGCAAGGCTTATACTATTGGGACTTTATCTAGCATTACTCATTTTGTATCTAACTTTACTAATTTTGTATTTAGCATTACTCATTTTAGTCACTTCATTGACCTAAAAAATGGTTGTGTTTTTAGGCCAAAAATCCCTACACTCAAATGGTATCGACAAAAAACTCGTCTGGGGTAACCTCTTCAGATTCTTGGAAGTTCTAAGAAATTACTCTGTTTCGATAAACTTAAAAGGGAGGGAATTTAGATGGGGCAACCCCACCCATTTTTAAAGCAAATGTGTAATACTTTGTAAATAGATGAAAATCCACATTCACACCTCTCTTGGAATTAGGGTTCGCAATATGTGACACAACTCGTGAATACAACACGAAAACGATACGAAAATACTGGGTTTGAGTTTGATATAAATGAACTCGGGTCAATACGGATTTTTAATATTAGTTTTATTATAAATTAGAATTTGAAAAATGTTGATATTTTTTGTTAGTAAATAGTCTTATTATTATTATTTAGATATTGTGACTACTAATAAATATAGACTTTATTTTTTATGTGAAATTATGTTAATCAGGTCAAATGAGTTATACTTGTTAGTTCAACCCCTTTACATTAAACGGTTAATCGTGTCACATTAACATATTTTAATTAATTATTAAACAGATCAAAACGGGTGACATAACCCGTTATTTAAATATGTATGGTTAGAGTTTGATACGTTTGACACGTTTATCTTAACGAGTTTGGGTCGGGTTAACCTATTTAGTCAAGTGTCCATGACTTTACATGGTCTGCAAACACGAATTGCAACCCTACTTGGAATGTCTATTTTTATATACAGACAAAAATCACATTTCTAACGTTCTGTAATTACATAAATAATTTTATTTATATAAGCATTATACATACCACTTTCACATCCCACCATGATGAATTGACATTATCCATTAACCTTTAAATTTTCTTTTAGGTAAAAAATGATGATCGAAAGTTTTTTGAAATGTCACATTTACATAATGACATGTTGTATGTACCATTACTTATTTATATGTATAAATAAATATGCTTGCCGTTAGTGAATTTTGATAGATGGTGAATGGAGAGAGTTAATTGCAAAAAATTGTAAACTCAATAAGTTAATTGCTACATGAGAAACCTAATCATCTATTTGCAAATTTTAGAAAATTCAAAGCCTAATTTCGAAATTAACAAAAAAAAAAAATCAACGGACACAAAAATATTTCACAAATTGACGTGTCAACATGCCACTTGTCCCGTATTTTTCCTTTTCTTTCACTGGTACTGTACCATGTCAAATGAGAAGCAGCTGCCGATCTTGTCAAGTTATGCGCACACAGTGGCGATATGATGAATTTTGCTAATGGACAGTGATAGTCGGCCACCCAGCGTTTACCGCTAGGTGTACCACTAGTGTAAATTTGTTTTAATCATTTTTTAAACATTTAAAAAAAATGCACAAATTTATTAATAATCACTTATTTAATCATTAAGTATAAATAAATTAAAAAATAAAATAAAATATATGAATGGTCAAAATGAGAGACAAAACCATGAAACAAGATAGCATTTTCCATTGTTAAATTCATAAGAAGAGAAAAACACACTAGCATCTTGCCAATTGTGAGTGACCAGGTGAGATCAAATCATCCAATTTCTTGAAAAATCTTGATTGGACAGTGTAAGTACCACTTCATTGAGGAGAGCCTCCTTCCACAATGGCATGGCAAAATCCTTGAGCCTTAACCTCAGACGACATAGCTAGGGAACCCGGCCTCGCGCAAGGATTTCAAATGCAAATTAAAAGCGTTGTCTCGGGGTAAACAGCACATGCATAGCAACGTATATACCAACACCTTGAAAAAATAACAATAAAAATACCCGGCCATTTTTGCAACGATTCTTGTAGAGTTCAATTTTCAATACTTTGAAGTTTGAAAGCTTTTAAATTTCTTTTCGTTTTTCTAATTTGCATCCTCAGTTCTTCAAAAATTTTTAAAAAAAATTGCATCCTCATTATTGCAGAACAGCATGCCAGTTTTTTTACACAAAATGAACAGTACTCTGTGAACACGTTCTAAATTAAACTGACATGGAGAATATCAATTATCAATTTGACCGGCCATGCACTCAAGACTTGGTTTTTTTTTTCTTTTTTCCTCCTTACAAAAAGTAAATAACAGTCAGCATGATCTCAGCTGATGTGAGCACTCAGAAAGTTATGATTGTGATCAGATCAAAGGGTCCATGATTATGAAGCGGCTTTAAGACGCAAAATTCATGATCTAGCTAGGAATTAAGATGATCAGAGGAACCTACTACACGCAGGATTTCATTAGGTTCGGACACTCAATGCATGGGTACTGCAAAATGATTAGATATTAATCACGTTGGAGGAGTACTTTTAGGGCATACGTTTTAATTTGTAATATAGAGCTTGCGCAAGTACTGTACGTAAGATACATAATGGCGATGGATGATCTATAATCTATATTGATGGAAGACCACCAACTTTCCCACTAATCTGTGTGTATCTTTAAAGCCAAGTTTGTGATCAAATACCAGCTTGAATGGTATTCATTCCGGTCCAAATATAATGATTTCTGAACATAATTAATGGATGGAAACGGCCATACACCCAACTCTTTTGTTTTTTAAGTCAGAGAATTCATGCGCGCTAGCTGCATGTTTGACGAGTTTCTGGGGGGAGTGGAGACAAGTTTTTTTTAAATCATGATGTACAATATAATAACGTTACCTTCCAATGTCATGTAAGCTGCATGTGTACGTACGTGATTTATTATTATTTGGTCAGAAAATTAAATAAATTTAGATACTGATACATAATAATTAATAAAAGTGTCGGCCATGTACACCTCATTAACTCATTGAAAGTGAGGCTGCTGGCATTCCCATGCATATATGGCCGAGCCTCCTTAATTAATAGCTGTTGCATTTGATTTTGTTTCTACGTACTTAATATGCCAACTAACAGATTTGACAGTACTTACTAGCTATCTACCATCATTTACTTCTGATGATGTCTGACTCGATTCAGATGCATGCATTAATTAGCACAAAAAAACATTAATTCATTCCTAGATCTTTAATTCTCGATAAACTAATTCGCATATAGAAAGATGCCTTTTTAAAAAATAAAAATCATAAAAGAGATAAAAAAAAAAAATTATAAATTGATGTAATTTTTTATTATTTATATGAGTTTAAGATTTTTTTTTTAACTGATCTGAACTCTTTTCAAAAATAATAAAAATAAAATATCTTGATTATGTGCAGATTATAAACTATATTATACGGTCCATTAATAGAAAGAACAATTAATAGCAATACATAAAATTCGAACTCTTTATAACTAATTACATATATCCACTTTATAACCAATAATATTTATTAAAATGCAATTAATTACCACTACTTTAAGGTACTGGTTGTACTTATAGGTGCCTGTCCGGATTAACCTATTTAATTCTGGACTTTTCATCGTTTCGATAAAGCTGGTCCATGCACACAGATACTGTACGTGTATTATTTAAAGGGCAGAGAAAACTAGCATCAATCGAATTAACGGTTCAGACGGGGTGGGTGTTTCAATTTAAGATGAAATTCAGTATTCACACATTATCACACGGCCCCAGTACTAGATCATCGAGTTTGTACATGAGGTATTCCCACCCAAGTTCCAAGTCCAACCCAAGAAGATTTGAACTTTGAAGTCTTTAAACATCATTTAGACGACGTACGTCAGACGTGCGCATGCAGAGGGTCACCTGTGAGTAAGTATATATTAAGCGTGAAGAAGCAAGGCACCAGTTATTAAATTCAATCTCAATTTATTATTATAATTTTTTAAAATTTTAATATAAAATATAATAAATAATTTTAATTTTTTTAATATTAAAATAACATTTTAATAATATTTTATTATTTCAATTCAATTCAATTTTACATACGCACGCTTATATTAATACCTAAAATCATGGACACCGACAACTTATAACTTGGGACGTGTTGATTTTCTCGAGCATGGCCGCATGGACTTTGCCACCAGCTTGTACATTAATAAGTGTCTGCCTATGACTGGGTACTGCTGCGATTTTGGAGGATGCAACGCGTGTGTACATTAATTGCGTGTAATTTATTTTGAGTTGGTTTTGGAAACAGTAGGTACGTACACGACGATTGATATTAGTCAGTAATTCACCACAAAAGTCAAAAAGTTCTTTTACGACGTGCATGCATGGAAAACAAACAAGTAATTACGACTGAATTTCCGCGATTCCAAATCCAAATCAAATCAACCGTTGCCGTGTCTTGAATACATTGCATATTAACTGCATGGCTAGCTAGCTAGCCAGCCAGCTAGATGCCTGTTAACGTGATACATAAAATATTAAACAGTTATTTAATATTGAAAATGATAAAATGACATCTATATTATAATTTAATTACAACTGAGAGTGAAAAATTAATAATTTTTATGTGATTTAAGGTACTAATTCGATGGTAATTTTGATTTAAAGTGAAAAATATTAGTTTTTTTAATGTGAAATGATGTTTGAATTGTTAATTAGTTATTATATAATTTATTTTATTTTATTTTTCTTAAAATAATTAAATTCTTCTATTCATAATCTATATATTATATATTTGATACGAAATTTATAAATAAAATTTTTATTTCTAATAATATAGATGGTAGGATCTTATTTATAATAATATATCAAGAAAAGTACACGACAATCAATTAAAAGATTCTGAAATGTATAAATTCATAATAAAATGCCAGCAAACTTTTAAATCAGCAATTAAGGAAGCTATGTATAAAGTTAACTGATTTGCCATTCCGTTGCCTTCTTTTCTCCGAATATTGTTTTTGTATGGAAAAAAATTGAATTATTAGAATCATATCTTCGTCCGTGATAGATTTGATTTTGTTGCTACTTGCTATAAATATATATATATTTATATATATCTTCTATAAAAAAAGTGCCTATCCGCGTATGAACAGTAATTTTTTATCCAAGTCTTGTTTTCCCATTTTGTCCTTCTTTGATATTGCTTTTTCTCCAAAATAAATTTCCCATTTTGACCCTCTTTATTCTAACTTTTCCCTTTTTATCCTTGTCATTGTATTTCTTCTATTCAAAAAATTACGTTTTTATCTTTTTATTTTATTACTTAGAGCTTATCCTTTTTACACTCACTCATTCCCTTCAAATCGTTTAAAATTTTATTTTATAATTTTCTTAATACAAATTATGAAACAACTTATTTGAACTAATCTATTTTTCTTATAATCAACTCTAATAAATGTAAATAATTTGGAATCATTTTTATAACGATCTTCTATTATTTTATTTAAATTTTATTTACTTATCTCATTCTCTTGGGGACAAGAGGAACATCCCAGCTATTTTATTATTATTATTATTATTATGACAATATGTGTTATTTTGTTTGTGGGGAATGGAATAAGTATTTCAAATTATATAATCTTTTTTTGAATGAATCATTCTACCTATTTTTTATACTTATCTTATTTTATTTCTATATTAACGTTGCAAATTGTCTAAATTCATTTCATACAGCAGCATTTGCGTTATTTGTAACACATGACAAATAAAACTTCTAATAAAGAATGGATCATTCAACTCACTGCTGACATGGATCAATGAAAACAACAACGGTACAAAAAATTTAACATTAATTGTTTCCATTCATGCCGTAGAAGAAACAACAACATAGCTAGCTCTTGAACGAATGCATCCTCCAAACTACACAACAGCCACTTTGATAGTCCTATAAAACATTTACATCCTATGCACAACTTTTAAGATAAAATCTATAATTTCACTTCCTATATGTTGCTTATTTTGCTAAACTTATGTTCAGTGCTTATAATCTATTTTGAACTATTTGTCTTTTGTTTAGTACTCCATAAATAGAATGTAACTATTATATATGCATCTTCATACAATAATTACTTATTGCTTAAACATAATAGTATCACAATATTTTTTTCTTGACTAGAAAAACGTTCCTTGCACGTTGCACCATAACATATATATATATATATATATATATCCTAAACATGTCAAATAATCAAAATTGACTTTTGTGACTTTATTTATGTAGCATGAAAGAAAAACAGAAAAGAGAGAGGTGCCTTAAGAGCAATATTTCGCAGACTATATATATGCATGGTTCAATAGTTTATTCAAGAGCTAGCTTGATCTAATTTATGTTAGAATTAATTTCGTTGAATGTGGGACGTACACGTAACGAGACACAAAAGACATGTGTCCGATATATCTATAGAGTCCATTAATAATTTTAATATAAAGTAAACCGACGGAAACCAGCTTGGCGCTGAAATGAGTAGAGGGCGCCTTTAGCTAGGTTAAAAAAACTTAATACTTTTGTATGATCAAACGCATGCTATAACTTGTAATTTTCTAGTCTAATAAGTTATATATATAAAATGATGATCATGATATATATATATAAAGATCATTAAAACCCATATTTCTGGTCTTTAAAAATACCTCATGATCAGAGCAAGAGCTTTTCTTACTCTTAAGATCAGCCCAGGCCGATTCTGTCAAGATTGGGTGCTATATGTGGGGTCGTAGTCAAGGCTTTTTCCTACAAACTTTGAGACATATATGTGTGTGTGTGTGTGTGTATTGCCCTGACCAATATAATAACACGTTGATAAAGATTAAAAGCTCAGTAGAGGCAACGGTACTGAGCTTCTATTCCCATTCAGAGTGACCTTGATCTATTCCCAACCAAAAAAATCATGATTGTGCGAGTACGCTTCAGCTCTTCTGACTAGCTAGCTTTCTCTTACGCCACTGAATCTCACTTTTCTCGGACCTTTTTCATGTGAACAAGAAAGTTTGCAATGCATGGTTGGTTGTTGCTTTCCTTTGTGGATGTTACTTTCTCTTAATATTATTATTATTATTTATCGAGAGAGTGTTGGCCTTTATTAATTTGAATCCCAATATAAAATATAGTACCTTCGGAGTTCTTAATTTTATTATTATATATTAATTAAGAAAAATATTGTCAAAAGAGCCAAAAAGGCCAATGGACAGGCGTGATTGATGATGGATGGATATATGGCTACATGTGCATGCAGTACTGGATTGTTGTTGATCGGGGTCGTTTGTTGTGGCGAACTTATCCTCTCGAATCAGGAGAAGAATCATGTGAGGTGGAATCTGCATGGGGCAATGAGCACTAATCTCATGGCTAAAACACGAGCTATATACATTAATTATTAATATATGCCTGTTTTTCCTAAGCTTTTGGCATATACCTATAGATTATTTTCAAGAGCTATCATGTTGGATTATTTTTATAAGTCGGATTTTATCCCCCATTTCTCATGCGGGGTAATTGGAAGACCTTTTTCCTCGATAGCATCACAAAATTTTTTATGAAAAATGCGTCTTGTATTTAAGAAAAACTTATAAAAAAACTTACTTTTTTACATATCAGTTTAAAATTATAAAATTTGAAATTTAAAATTTAAATTTAAAAATAAAACTGATAAAATAAATCTTGTAAGTAAAAATTGAAAGTATAATAACAGTATTACTCAATTTTTAGAAGATATGCGAGCTGGGAAGAGATCAGAAAGACAACAACAATGTTCTGAAAACATCACGCATATACTGCGCGCCCATCATATATGCAAGCAGCGGCGTGATCAATGTGAAATCATTGACATTTTCCCTACCTGTCTTTTGATTGAGGGAAACTTGGCCAACAAATCAATTGGAACCAGAAAACAATGGGAACCAATCGATCAATATAAATCTAAGGTTCAGGTTCTCAATTATTAGTGAAAAAGGGTCGTAAAAAGATCTCACTCGTATCCAGTCAATCTCCATGCTTGTCTGTACAGATGAGCTCTGAATGAGCTGTATGCAAAAGCTTGGCTTGATCTCCTTATTGTAATTGAGGCCATTCATCATCATCACCCCCTCTCTCTCTCTCTCTCTCTCTCATGATTGGTAATTGAATTGAAAGAGCTTTTGTGCTGTAAGAAATGTAATTTGTAGATGTGGGTATCTATTAATATTTCCTAATTGGTGAAAATAAACAGAAACCATTTTGATGGCTTTGGATTAATCTATCTGCCTATATTTTAGCTATTCTCGAAAACATAATTGTGAAGTAACTACTACGGTTTGCAGTCCTAATTACTCTCCAAATTCAGTGTCAAATCAACCTAAGAAAACAAAACAGCATCAATCAACAACACGACAGAACATGATTATTATTATAGGTGACTTTGGATCAAAGGAAAAATCTACTTTTTTGCCTCCCAATTTGACCGCATCTTACAATTATTTATTTATTTATTTAATGATTAAAAAAATAATTTTAAATATATTTATGTATTTTTTTATTTTTTAAAAACACTTAAATATATTAAAAAAATATAAATTAAAAAATTAAAAAAATTAAAACAACTATCAATCAAAATGAGTAGACTACTTTGGACGGCAGAATAACTCGACTATTGGATCAAAATAACATCACTAGCACAACAGCACCAACATTGACAAGTCAGATCTCTCTAACAACATTAATGACATATATAAAAAAAAAAATTAATTATTAAATATATATAAATCTACTAATAATATTTTTTTAATTATTAAAAAAAATTAAAATACACGAGTGAACATATTTGATAGACACATTTGGGACTATCGTTTTTCTATATAAAACTTGGCAAATATGTGGCAATCAAAAGAACACATGTGTGTGGCATTTGGTGGTTGCAAATGACAGACTCTGAGAGTACTCTTTCTCAACCTAAGCTTTGGCTCTAAGCAAATATACTTAGTACTGTGTAAATAAGTTTTTTTATGTGATTCTAAAGAGACTGTACGTAATTTATACGTTCTTAAAGCTGTACAAATTACTTTTCCAAAAAAGAAAAAGGGAGAAGGTCACAAAATCCCACTTAAATATATGCTTTAACCTTATAAGACTCAGGATTTAATAAGTTGATAACCCCAAAACGTCACCGGATTAATAAAATTGACGGATTAAATGTGTGTTAGGGTTCAGCTGGAGACTTTTGGATGGGTTTTACAAACAGCTCAAAGGCCCAACTTGATAAGCCCTTTGAAACGTATTTAGGCGTAGGGCCTCGTTTTGCAATTGTTTCGTGAGT
The DNA here is from genome assembly GCF_001411555.2 of Juglans regia. Taxonomy (NCBI): domain Eukaryota; kingdom Viridiplantae; phylum Streptophyta; class Magnoliopsida; order Fagales; family Juglandaceae; genus Juglans; species Juglans regia. The sequence continues at coordinate 30,011,802 of NC_049904.1, forward strand.
CATTGGGTCAGTATTTCTCGAAGATAGAACGACTCATTAAAATGATTATTTTATCGAAATGAGAAAAAACAAATAAGGATATTCTGAAATCGCCACCCCCATCAAATAATTTAAAAAAAATATTATTTCTTCTTTCTCATCCAACAAAAATAGTATTTATTTTATTTAAAAGTCGGTACCATCCACATCATTAATGTGGCATGATTGATTTGCAATGGTCAAATTTGTATTTAACAAACTAAAGCATGATATATCAACAGAATTTGAACGTAAGAAGTGTGTTTTCTTCTCAAAGTAATATTCTTCTTACAAACATTTTTTTTCATAAGTTCATATAAAATGATATTATTGCACAAGAAAATAAAGCAATGCTGCAAAAATGATGCAATAACATAACACCTTCATATTTTTTTTAGTAACCTATATTTTTGTATTTTTGAACTATCATTTTTTTAAAATTTGAACCCTAAAGTTAATCCCAAGGGGTTGGTCCAAGTGGTGAAGGCTTTGATCTTGGGGTACTACTCCTTTCAAAGTCTAAGATTTAACACCTCATGGGTGCAAACTATTCTTTGAAACCACATTCCCTAGTGAAAAGTCAAGAATTTAACCAGTTTTGTGTAGAGAAACTTTCGAAGGTGCGGCATATGGGACTAGAATTTACTCTGCAGAGATGGATCCGAAAGACCCTGCATTGGAGAGGTTTCCCGACAAACAAAAAACAAAAAAAAATCCTAAAGTGATAAGATTGACAGCAGACATTCTAAGCTATCAAATTTGGATAACTTATAAATTTGATTAAACTGTAACTGTTTAAAGAGACTAAAAAAGGACACGTGGTATAATCTCAACAGTAAAATTTTAGTCGGGAAGTAAATTGTCAATTTTCCAAGTTTAGGACACATTGTAAAATTGGTGATAATTCAAGGCTATAAAAGTGTGTGTGTGTACATGATCTCATTTCCTTAATTTTATTTGATTTTAGGTAACGTTCATATCTGTTCATAAAATTGTGACGTACAAGAGATGTCAATGACCGATGATACTATTCCATAAAAATATACCGACTCTATGTTTGTTATTAAGGTAGTGGACAATGTCAGAGGCAAGATCTTCCCTATACGATTCATGAAAACAATCGCGTAGACACCATACAGCCAAACTGCTTTAATTTGGCAACTAAAGAAAGTGAAAAAGAAAATGCAGCCTCCCAACTCCCAATGTATAGACTATTATCTGGATAATTAGGAATTTTGGTCAATCATGACTTGTTCATATCCATTTGTGTTTTTTTTTTTTCCTTGAAAAATAATTAGCTCCATCTTTTAAAAATTCTGTCTACTGTAGTCAATGGAGAACATGTGATTATGATTATCCATGATGGCCTCAGCTCAGCTACTACCATGGGATGGCAAGGTTGACCAAAAATTCCTAGTCGAAACACAGCTGGGGTGGTTGACAAAAATCTCTAAAAACTACTTACAAAGCAAAGTTCTCGGTTTTATTCATTGCGTGAAAGCAAAACAAATGACCTGAAACAAGCAACAAAACTCTCTGGATAACTGGAACCGACCCTTGGGAAGCTTACAAGTTTCATAATGGTAACTAAAACTTTGTAGACATTAGACGGCCTCTATAACTCTTGTAACTACTAACTCTGCATTTCACATGAAAGAAAACTTTACCTCCCAGAAATCTGGAGAGAGCTTTCTTCATCCTCATCTCAGTTTGCTGTCTTGGTTTCTCTTTCTTGCAAGGCATGCCAAACCAACCTTCCCAAGCCTTTGCCTCCCCCTCAGCTTCCCTTTCTTCCAACTCTTATAAAGCTGTGCCTCACAAGAGGCATGCTGAATGAATGCTGATACAAATTCATATGAGATCAAAACAAAGGGAAAAGAGAAGTGAAAGATTCTGTGATATGGAGATTAAGGTACAATCTGATTCCAAGAATCACGATGAATCAAAACTTCCGCTCTTGCGAGATGGATCTGAAAAAGAGGAGAAAACACCGATACAGAAAGCCATTAGCCAGACATTTCAGAGCACAGCTCATTTGGCCAATCTTTTACCGACTGGATCAGTCCTGGCTTTCCAACTTCTATCACCAATTTTCACAAATGAAGGCAATTGTGACTCAGTAGGCCGGTTCATGACTGCTGCACTTGTGATTCTCTGTGGGGTCTCATGTTTCCTACTGTGCTTCACAGACAGCTTCAAGGACAAAAAGGGAAATGTTTGTTATGGGTTTGCCACTTTCCAGGGCCTGTGGGTCATTGATGGAACGGCCAAGCTTTCACCTGAACTTGCTGCAAGGTACCAGCTGCGCTTCATAGATTTCATGCATGCCTTCATGTCAATACTGGTATTCATAGCTGTAGCTCTCTTTGATAAGAATGTGGTGAGATGCTTCTTCCCAATGCCATCATATACGACCCAGGAGATTCTTACAAGACTGCCGGTAGGAATCGGTGTCATTTGCAGTATGATGTTTGTTGTGTTTCCTACCGAGCGCCATGGAATTGGCTTCCCCCTCTCTGTAAATTAACAAAAGTTCACCAATTATGGGCCTTCTATCTCCATGAACATTGCTCAAGGGATAGAATACTAATTGTAAATCGCAACACAAGCACTGTTGTATTAGAACTTTTGGGGATTAATACAAATTCCATGCCTTTGAAGTACATTCCTAATGTTTCCCTGCAATTAAACCATCATTAAGGAAATGTCCTGTTCATGCTTGTCAATGCTAATATTGACAGTGTAAGGTGATCGAAACTCCCCATAAAAATCAAACATGCATTTGAGCATACTGAAACTAAAAGGATTGCGATAGGATTTTAGAATAGAATTATCATTCCAATGCAAATAATGGGATGTCAATGTGTGCAGTGCAAGTTTGAACATAAATAATTTTTTAGTCAGATAATTGCAATTAATAAAAATCTTGAGGTAAAACAACAACTCTATACTGAAGGATATACCAAATTTTAGTTCAAATAATAAGACGACGGAATCTCAGTAGTGTAAATCAAAATTCACATGCACACGCATATGCATATGCAAGAACTCATGAAAGCCAGTGGAAGTATTTTTCTTGAATTTGCTATTACATCTTATGGTTGGGAAAATTGTGTGCTCACAATTGCTCCAATAAGGACCTTCACAGTTCATATAGCAATTTTCAAAAGAAAGGAAAAAACAAGTATTTACAAAATGATGATTTGGCTGTGTCAATACTCGATACAAAGCCATAAGCACAGAATAGGACACTGAAAATTATTTCACCGCATTCATCCATGGAACTCTATACAATCAACGTAAAGGCCGTTTCCATACTCAAACATACCAAAGTGATAATCATGATTATCAAAGACAAAATATAGCAGTTAAAAGAGTAGGTACGAAGGCAAGATTAGCAACATGCCAGATACATTACACTAAAGATTGGTTTTCAGAAAAATGGAGCAAGAAGCTAGCTCTCAGCTCAGTGTGGAAAAGGCAGATTTGATTTTCAGAATTCAATATACACAAATATATATGGATATCATTCCCATTGATGTCATCACTATTTACTAAACAAGGATGGGAATATCCTAACTACCTTTTTAAGACCTCATGGGGAACCAACACTAACTAATAGCCTCCCTTACAGCTCTATGGGCTATAGTGCTCCCTTGAGGCACGTGCCCTGAATTCTTTGAGGCACAGCTAACCTGTCCCACCATCCTCCCCTCTCAGTCATTATGAAATTTTTATAGACACTAAGTTGCCTCTGTATACTTTCCAACTACTTTCAGCATTGAACATGAAACAAAATTCTCCTTCCAGAAACCTGAAAAGGCTTGCTTATTTCCATACGCTGAGTTTTTGGGAGATTTAGGTACATTCCCAGCATCACGATGAATCGAAACATATGCCCTTGAGAACCATGACTGAAACAGAAGAGAAAAAACTGATAATACACAATTCTAAGTCCTTGATCAACTAATTTTCCCAAACCTTAAGCCCACCAAAGAAGGAATGAAGAGATTCTCTAAATTTGTCCTGCTTCATGTAACTTCTTGTATACAGATCCTACAATGCATTTGGCATTTAAACTTCAGAAGTTTATTCATCGACCGAATGAATGATACAATTTAACTTAGTCAGAAAATTCAAAGTTCAGAAGGAGACACAATATCCTGAGCCAGTAAATTTACGCTTTAATTATAAAAAAAAAAAAAAAAAAAAAACAAAAAATTATGTGATTAGGAAGAAAAGAGTCCATAGACCAAGAGCACTTACTAACTCATAAAACTCAAGCTCAGAATTGTAATTCTGGCTCAACAATTTCACTCATTAGCTTGTCTTGCAAAAACTCAGCATCTTCCCGCACCTTCCTTCGATCCCAAAATCCACCAAAAACTGCACTCCACGTTCCCTCAGTTGGAAGACACCCATCAATCACCATTTCATCGATGATGCGAGCAGCCTTATGTAAGTCTCCTCTCTTAGAAAAACACTTAATCAGAAAATCAAATGTTGCAGTATCAATTGAGATACCCCTAGTCCGCATACTAAGGTACAACTGAAAAGCTCGATTTGGATCACCATTAGTACAAAGGCCTTGGACCACCATGTTATAAATCTTAACATGAAGGCTCCAAGTTAATCGGTTCGGTGAGATTCCCCCAAGGACCATTTCATCAAGGAAGTTTGCAGCTTCCTGGAACTTGCAGATGTCACAGAAGCCACTAATGATCTTACCATACAACCCTGCATCTGGTTTCAATCCGTGAAGTTTCATCCTGTCAAGAATCTCCAAAGCTTCTCGAAGCTTTCCATCTTTACAGAGTCCATGAATTAAAGTACTATAAGTTATCATATTGGGCCTATGCCTTTTGCTAATCATCATCTCCAGGAGCTCCATGGCTTGTGAAGAACGCCCACCCTTGCAAAGACCATCCATTAAAGCACTGTACGTAAACACATTTGGCTCAATTTCTCTGATCTTCATCTCTTCGAGTAATCCAACAGCTTCATCCAAACTTCCAGACTGGCACAAACCATGAATCAAAGAAGTATAGGTCACAACACTGGGCAAACAACCCTTTGTCTCCATCTCTTTTAATAACTCCTTTGCTTCTCCAATCTTTCCCACTCGACACAACCCATTAATCAGGGTACCATATGTATATGAATCTGGAGTACAACCACGATTGGGCATCTCTCGAAATATCCGAAAAGCAGCTTCCATTGTCCCGCTGTTCTTGCAAAGGGCTTTAATCAAAACATTAAGGGAAGCAACACAAGGAGGTATACCCATGCCTCTCATATGCCTATAAAATTTTATAGCCATCTTTAACTGGTTTTCTTCAACAAGAATTGCAAAAACTGTAATGTAAGATCTCTCACTGGGTTTGCACTGAAATTCCTCCATCTTGTTAAAGACCCTAATGGCATCCAGGGGCCTGTGAACCCGACCGAAGGCTCTGCACAGGGAGAGGAATATATCTTCGGTAATACTACACTTTTCCTCCTTCATTCTATTAAGGAGCTCCTCTGCTGGTCTGAACTGGTTTGCGGAAACAAATTTGGAGATCATTGCACCAAAGGTATTATGATCATGCCGAAACCCATTAACGTACTCAGCTGTCCCCGAATCAAATATTAGAGCAGCTTTCTGTACGTCCTTTTCTGCCCGTATCAACTGCTCAACTAGGGAAGGTGTGATTTGTTTCGGCCATTTAAACATACTTTTACTACCCATTACTGGGGATTCTCGCTTGTTAATATCACCAAACTACAAAATGACGCGAGCTTTAATATTTCCACACTCAGAATGGAGTAATCTTCCCAATCTTCACGAAATTATCGCCAAAACCAGCCAAACAGTCTGTATACGAACTAATCAAACTGTCAGCAATAGTTTTTTGCAGTGCTAAGATCCAGATTAGAAAAACAAATGTGTTCGTGTGTGTCCGCGTGATCTGTTGCCCATTCCATCAAGCAGATGGCGGCCGCAGTGAAAAGGCAGCCTGATACGAAATAAAGGCAATGCGAGACTCGATTTCAAGAGGAAAACTTGATAACAAAGAGAAGTAGTTGTGCATATATCGGATCAGTGTGACATAGGTTAAGACGAAATTACATGAAATTACCACTTCCCTCCAAGAGCTTGAGATTAACCTGCAGAGCGGAAGCATCATACTCGAGTAGTGGTGCCCACTGCCCAAACTCAAAAGAAAGGACTTCAAACTTTAAAGGGGCATTTCTTTGGGCTTGCATTGGCTACTATGGGCTGTCTTGTGGAGTTTGAGCTTTAAAGACTTGAGAGTGGTTTCTGGACCTGGGTTATTGCGCTGCTAATAATTGACTAAATCGACATTACTCATTGTTTTATGCCAAGCCCACTGTGTCGTGGCCAGATGCATCTCAAACTGAAATCAAACAAAGCATCTCTAGTATCTATATATATATATATATATATATATATATAAGCAGTGCTTCAACGTGCTATGCACGTTTGCCCTGTTGGAAGAAAAAAAAAATTATTTTATAAAATATAAACATGTTTTGTCTTAAAAAAAAAAAAAACATAATCATAAGCAAAATATTTTTTTTATCTAGAGATTGAGGAAGTATTTTTTTAATAATGTTGTAAATTTTTTATTTTTTAAAAAATATTTATGATGATTAAAAAAATACATGAAAAAAAGAACAGAAAAATAAAAAAATGAAATACACATTCAGGACATATTTTTGAACTATGTTTTCGTTAGTTGTAGCAGTTCTCTTTAGTCGGTAATGATAGAAGCGTCAGATTTGCCAGACGACAGTAATTAATTAGTTCATATTTTTTTATTTTTACTATACAGATCGGCCACATCTGTCAAATTGAAGAAAAAATAAAGTGTAATTTCGAATATTAAAATATTTTAATGTATAAGAATAAAATTATTATTTATATATGTTCATCATTTATTATGAAATTTAAATTATATTAAAAATTCAAATTAATTAGATAGTTTTTTTCTCTTAAAAATGTACAATAAAATTTCATCATTTATTTAATGATGAAAAATTAGTATTTTATAAATTAAAGTTGATTTTTAGTGTATGATATAATAAACAATAATAGGATATGCGAAAAGAACATGTGAAGAAAAAAAAAACAGCTTCTTTATTGTTCATTTAAAACTCAAAAATCAATATTTTTTTTCCACTTTTCCTTTCTTCCTCTCTCATTTCCTACACACGATTGCAGTATTACGTTACACATTGGTATTCACATGGACAAACAAAAAAAAAAAAAGAGAGGAAAAAAATATACTGTTCATACTGTTCATCATACTGTTGATGAACAATAATAGAATATGTGAAAAAACATGCGAATAAAAAAAAAGTTATAGAGAATTTTTATGAACTCAATTTTTGCACCTAACAAGTGAAAAGAGATGCGAAGAATTTATGTAATAATGATAGTACTTCACTGCATAAATCGAAGCAATCCAACCGAAAAAAAAAAAATAAGAAGTGGTAAAATGAAGGGTTGATTTAAATCTTAAAAATTTTAATATTTTATAAATTAAATTTGATAATTTATTTATGATATGATATTTATATGTTAATTAATTAATTTAAATCAATATTTAAATTTTTATTATTAGATCAAATTTAGAAATTTATAATGAAGAATTAGATTTAAATCTAAGAAATTTTAATATTTTATAAATTAAATTTAATAATTTATTTATGATATAATATTTATATATTATTTATTTATTTTAAATTAATTTAATCAGTGTTTAAATTGTTACCATTAGATCAAATTTAGAGATTATGATAAACGGTTGGATTTAAATCCAAAAATCTTTCTTTTTCTCCTTACTTTCTATTTCTCCCTCTCTCTCTGCTTCCGCTCAGCCGCGTCCCGCGTCCTCCCTCTCTCACGCGATCTGCTCCCTCAAGCCACCATGCGCCACCGTGCTCCATCGTGCGGTGTCACCGACCGCATCATCGGCTTCCGCTCACGCAGACGATCAAAACCCACCGTCGAAGTCCCTTGGCATTTCCTCCTATCCCCGCGCGTCTTCCCTCTCTCTCACCCGATCTCCTCCCTCAAGCAGCCCAAAGCCGCCGTGCGCCACCATCCGACGTAACTGACTACGTCACCAGCTTCTCCTCACGCCGACGAGGAAATCCTACCGTCGAAGTCCCCTTCGCTCCTCCCTCAGCCGCACGCGACCAACCCGAAATGGGTCTCGACGCACGGGTTTCTCCCCGTAGCGCCGCCGTTGGCCACTCCTACGCCACCGCACCACCAGCAGCAGCCTTGTCCTTCGCCGACGACCCCTCCTCTTCCTCCTTTCCTCCAGCCGAAGCCCCACTCCTGCCTTCTCTCTTCACGGATCTGTTGGTTTGTGATTTGTGTGTTGATTTTGTGATTTGAATAGAAATTTGTTCGGTAATTTTGTGATTTTGTGGTGAATTGTGAATTGTTTGGAAATTTTGTGATTTGTGAGGTTATTTTGTGGTGAATTTGCAAAGAGGGACGAAGGGGAAATTGTGAATTTGCTGTGAGGTAGAGAGGGACGTTATTTGTGTGGTTATTTTACGGTGAATTTGCAGAGAGGAACGTTATCTGTTAGTTTGTAATTTGTGTGTTGAATTGTGAGGTAGAGAGCGACCCGAGCGGGGGAGAAATCGTAAATTAAGTTACTGTTTATTACTGTTGATGTCATTGTTCACAGAGCGATAGGCTCTTTTAAGTATAAGGATATATATATATTTATAATTTTACTTACATAACTATATAAGTACTAATGTATCTGTCAAGAGCTTATAGCCTGATAAAATACAGTCCAGTTTTTTAAATGGAAAATTTGAGTTCGAAACTCCATTCCCCTATTATATAAAAAAAGTATTAAAAATTGTAAAAATTTTAAATTTTAAAATTCAAACTAAAAAAAATACTGATAAAATAAAATTGATATGTAATATTGTATATAAAATTATATGTACATGTAGCACTGATCAAGTGTGTCTATAAAAGAACTTGCAAATAAATTTATTTTCTAACTCAAATTTATACAGTCTGTCGGAATTATGCTTACATTATTTCCAAATTTTGCTCTTAACATACGGTGTTCTTGACATTAAATGGCAAGTTTAGTAGGTGAGATGAGACATAAAATTTTCATCTCATATCATAATTACAATTTTTTAAAATTTCACATAAAATATAATAAATAATTTAAATTTTTTAAATTTTTAAATAATAAAATATTAAAAAAATAATATTTTAAACTTGCATCTAAAACAAAAAATTTCAATCTCACTATCTAAAGGACAGGCAGGCAAAATGTATGTGAAAACGGTTGAGAACTGTAATAGAGTAACTAATAACTGAACACCAAAGTCATTTGGCATCCCATATCCCATCATTATCATTGGAATAAGGAGTGATATGGCTAAGTGAAAAGGAGTCGGAGTCGGAGTCGGAGTCGGAGTCGAAGTTGTAATCAAGTGAAAACCATATATCTTAATAGAGTAATATCATACTACTATCTCACTTTCATCCTACTAAATAATATGTGGTACATTCATCATTATTAGATGATAACGAAGTATGTAATAAATAATTATTTAATGGTGATAAATATGTCACATCTTACTTAATAGAATGAAAATATGATAGCAATATGACGTATAGAATTTTCCATATTAATAAGAGATGAAAAAAGGAGTGATAAAAACCAAGTCAAAACACTCAAAAACCGAGACAAAAATAAAAGCTGAATAAGAGAGGAAGGTTTCTGTGCAGAGTGATAAAAAAGAAGTTAGATTTCTCATGTTTAGTTTTAATATTATTATTATTTTAAAATTTAAAAAAATAAATTATTTATTATATTTTATGTAAAAATTTAAAAAAATTATAAAAATAAAATGAAAATTTTATATCTCATCCTATTTGTCAAACATACATGGAAAGGTTTAAACGACGCCAAGACTAACCATTTTGAAGTAAAATGGCGCCGTTTAACCTCTAAAAATGGCAACATTTTACTTTGATCGAGGCATATACACGGCTTGCACTAGTCAATAACTTTCTAGGATTATCGACTTATTTAGCATTACTCTTTCTATATCAATTATTCAAATTAAAAAATTATTTAAAAGATTACATCATCCACGTACTTAAAAGAGCAAGATCTTATTTATAATATTTAAAATTTAAAATTTATCTTCTAAAATTAAATTATAATATGTAAATACTTTATGAAGTGTGTTCTAGAGACCAACTTTATAATATAAATTTTCTATATTTATTGTGTGAAATATTTATTAATGTATTCTTATTCTTATATTTAATTACAGTACGATTTTTTTATTGAAATAAATTTAAAATTTTTGAAGAAACCAAACTTGAAATGGTTGTGAAAAGAAAAAAAAAAAAAAAACTAGTAAGTTATACCTTTAAAAATTTTTCCGGAAATTCGTAATTTTTTACATAAAAAATCTAAAACTATTAAAATGGACAAAAAAAAAAACAGCTTGGCCTTACCAAGATAGAGAGGCAGAGACTTTATGTGGTCGTCACCACGACATCACCCGGAAAACGACGCCGTCGTCGTCCGATTAACGGCATCACTGCCACTAGTATCCGCGAGTAGAGTGAGACTGAGAGATGGAAAGAGGTCAGCGCTGAGGCCGACGGACGGCCTACATCGGATTTCCGCAGAGCTGAGCAAGGCGGGCAACTATGGCGGTTCATTTACTTCCATTTCTTTTTCTAATTTCCGGCTTATTCCCCTCTCTCTTTGCTCTCTCCGATACCACCACTTGTTCAGCATCAGCCCCACACTCCCACCAGTTGATGTGCGAATTGCGCGACCTCAAACTCAAGGTCTCTCAATTAGGTATCGAATTAACTTCGTTTTGCTTTCTACTTGAAGATCATCATTATTTTCATATTTTCTTAATGTTTCTTGTACGGTCTTAAGTTGTTTCATGCGGAGGCACTTGCATTACATGTAATCTTACTTACTCTTATTATGACCATTGAAATCGAATAAAACAGAATTGATTCTTGAAGACTCCATGCAAAACCTAAATCTGAAGAGCCTTTACATTGAGAACCGCGAGAACGTGATTGAAGACTTGTCACGTAGGATCCATTCTCTGCAGTCTACTCTCGACGGTTTAAAGGTTCATTTTCCGTCATGAAGATAAATCTTATGTCGTTTTAACGTTATACTTCGCATATTTATGGGCCGAATTTAAATTTTAGGGGGAATCATCGCGGACTGATGAGAGACTCATTGCTCTAGAAAACGAGGTTTAATTTGTTTTTGTTTGACTTGCATTTTCCTTTATATTTTAATTCTGTTCAGGAAAAAAAATATTATAATAGAAAGCAGAGTTGGTCTGTTGCTTATGTGAAAATTCAACTGATTCGAGAAGTGGATTTGGGGATTCAATTAGGTACGGCGTCTTTGGGCTGTGTCAAGAAAGAACAACTTTGATATTCATGATTTAGAGTCTAAAGCACGGGATGCTGAGGAGAGGCTGGAAAAGATTACCTCACAAGTTGAAAATGTCAGTACGTCAACTTGTTCCATTTATTTATTTTTCTTGTTTTCATAACTGAATGAGTTGAACCCATCGATCTGTTCTTCTTTGAATGGCTATGCTGATGCTTTTAATCCAACTATGCTCACGTTTTGGGGTGTGATGAAGAACTGTGTTTACTTGAAAATGATTCCACACTAGTAGTGCTTCAGAAAGGTATCCTGTTTGTCTTGATTGGAGGTCTTTCAGTGGATAGGAGTAGTACTTGTAAATCATATGAATGAGCTAGCCAGCTTGTGATAGGAGAAAGAGAGTTCCTTGAGGACACAGAGCTCGTTAAAGCAAGTAACGAATTGTTACTGTTGTATATTACTAGCATTTGTTAAAAAAAAGTTTCTACTGCATAACTGGTTTCGGGACTGTGCAGTGAAAGAAAGATTGTTCAAATTAGAAACAAGAGGCAACTCTGCAATCATGTCATTTTAGCTAACTGATATTTTTTTCCACGAGTTGAGTGTGGGTGTTGAAGTTGCAAATCGGCAATACTGCATAAATATTGGAAGATTGAGGATTTCCTTAATTGATTGTATAAGATGTTTATGTTGCAGTGATATGTTATGTGCTAAATAATAAATGAACCAACTCAAAGAAGCATGGGTGAGAAGTGTGGAGAACTGATTTCCTAGTTCCTGAAGATATCAAACCCTGCATTTGTTTTCTTATTTTTGTCAGGGGTAATATGTTAAGTGACTTTTGTAGGTCCATTGAAGAAGAAAAAAATATGTGCTTGTCTGTGAAGTTTGTCAGGTCTCTTTTGCTTGTTCTTTCTGAATATTTTTGGCTCATTATTTCATTGCACTTGCTCTAGATGGCTGACATTGTTACAGAGCAATGGATTCAAATTCAGCGGCTTGAGCAGGCTCTTCAAATCATGGAGGTATAATCCACCAAAAGTGAATTTATTTATAGGATAAAGTCATGAGTTTTTCAAAAAGCCTAATTTACATGGAAAAGTTTTGTTCATCCCTGACGTCTTTTTTTTTTTTTTTTTGGGGGGGGGGGGGGTGTTAAAAGAGGACTCGAAGGCAAGTTCGCGCTACAAGATGCACATTCTTGAAGGTAAAGTTGAACATTTCTAAGTGGTAGTTTACACTTTGCTCTTTGTCAGTGTATTCATATTCTGAAATTGCTTGAGATTTGACTGAAACTTCAAATACAACTCATACAATAATGCGTCAAGTATTTTCAGCAACCTCAAGAGCTTCTTATATTTGCTTGTATCTTTGCTCATCTTGGTCTTAATTAAGTTTTTTATGTGTCTTGTAGTTCATCAAGAACATTTTTGGTAATCATCATCAAAAGGTTTTTGGAGTGCTTGATCCTTACTTATTTGGTGAGGGGCCTACCGTGACTTCTTATATCTCTCAAGCTAAGCGCCAGCTGAAAAGACTATTCATAGCAGCTAAAAAGCATCACCATCAGGTCTGTACTAAGTTTTATATTTCATAATGTTCACAAAAGAGATTTCAGTTTATAATAATATTTCAAAGCAGTCCATAAAATGAAATGTGTTAGTGTTTACCATATATGAGCTCAAAGTCCTGCATTATTCTTGTCATTGAAGCAAAGTATGAAGAAAAATTATCCATTCTCTCAAGGCCCAAACTACTTGACTTTAACGGTAATAGGAAGGTCTCATTCCAATCAATGCTAAGTGGTACAGCTCTGTGAAACTGTGGCCATAAGATTGCTAAGTTTGTCCTATATTTTCCCTTAAGCCATGGGCTTTCACGGCACAAGTTCATAGAGAGAGCCTGTGATGAAGGTATTTTCCAATAGGACTTCAGATCTAATCTGCAACATGATTAGGCCAAAAGCTAAAATCATGTATTGCTAAGCCTTGTACTGTGCTATTTGATCTCATTCTGCTGGCTCGCACACACCATGATTTCATAAACTGATGTATTAGGCATTCCTCATTATTTGAGATTCCCACGCCACAGAGTGGACACTGGCTTGTTTGCTTGTCATTTAGTTAAACTTATTTCCTTTACCTCACCTTATTTGGACTCTCCCTTTTTTTTCCTCGGGTCATCTTATTCAGAGTTGGGTCTTAATATCTTGTTATCAATAATAATCATAATCTAGCTGTACGAGGCAAATGAATACACGAATACAGTACGTGAAAAAAGGAAGAAATATTTTGCTCTCTAGATGAATCAGCATATGACTTATGAGGACCTGTATGGCATAACATTTTCCTGGCATTTCAAAGCCTTATACACCTGACAAAATTGTACCCATTTGATTTCATTCTTTCACAATGCATCCATTGTTTGTACAAGTATATACAGATATATATATATATATATATTTATAAATAATCGATTGATTGCACAAATATTAAATATATTTGATGACATATGAATAAATATTAGACATATATGATGTTAAATGCATAAGAATACTCTGTTTGCCAACAAAGCAGGCATTGTGCCATCTGTATACAGGTTATCATTGCTTAAGCAAATATATAATCGTGGAGATGGATTATGAATTCATAATTTCCTTTTGCAGTTGCAAGGATTCATCAAACAAGAAATGGAAAGAAATGAATTCACTGCAGCTCTTGCCAACAGTGAAGTGGTTTTCATTTTGGTATGTTTTTATTGCTTCCTCCATATTGAAAATTTTCTTAACGTGAAACTTTATGGAAGTCGAGTCATATTCTTAGTTTTTGCATGTGATATTATTACCTTTCTTAATCAAATTTGCAAATTTTCAGGCTTCTGCTCTAATTACTTTCCCAATAATGGGGGCTTGGGTTTTGCTCTCATCACAGTTCAGTTAGTTGGGGAACTCCATGCCTTGAAGAGGAGAATTTGGTTAATCCCTGTAATATTACTACTGCTCTTGGAGATACCTGGTTTCTGTTTTGACAATTGCCGACCGAAGTGAAAGCTACGTTGATGAGGACGGATGATGTAACTGTCTGAATCTCGATAGCAGCTGCAGATTTATGATTCTGAAATACAAGTACAGCAGCTTTATAATTCGAGTTGGATTCCACCAGAAATGGTATCCAAGGATATTCAATGAAGCTCTCTTTTTTTTAGCTCAATAAACATGTACACTGCACTTCGTTAGTGGGTTTTACAGCGATGCCATTACCTACTGGCCGTATGAACTTTAACTTGTTACTGTTTTGTGGGCAGTAATTCAGATCTCAGATGGTCTTAAAGAAACTGCTTGAACTAATGTTTTGCTGCATTTTTGCAGAAATACTGTTAAATTCAGTAGAAAATATACCCTTGTGCTTTAGGATTGCCGAAGCAAAATTGATCCTTCTCAACAAAACAAAAGAAAAAGGAGTAAAACTGATGGGATAAGTTTGATTTTCTGTGTTTCAGAAAAAAATTGTAAAACCCTAAATGTTGGATCTCATCGTTGTCATTCAATCTTAAAATGCCTCGGTAAAACTTTGACATTTATATATGAAAATGCTGCGCACCCATGCCCGCCGCTTTCGACTGGGTCAAAAGAGGAAAAATGTTTAAGATAAAGAAGGAGATTATGCATTTCTGCTGTGGTTAATTGGCAAAAATATTCAACTTTCGGCCCTTTCAGCAATTTATCTTATCCTCACGGTCCGACCATTTCTAAACCTCATCTTGTTGCACTCTCAGATGGCGAGAAGATAGCCCATCCATATCAATGGAAGAAGACACAACATGGGAGCAAAGACTCCAAGCCTTGACCCATATCCTAACCAGCCCCACAACCACACCATCTCTCTACTCTCAGTTCTTCATTTCTACCCAAATCCCTTGCTACCTCAACTGGGACTATCCTCCAATTCTCTGCAAGAAGTTCTCCTCGACCTTCCCTCCTCTTCATCTAAGGTGGGCTTTCGCTCTTTTCCTCAAAAGGGTCTCCAGATTTGGGCTTCCTGAGACCTCATGGAGATCCAAGTGCCCATTCCAACAGCCTCCACCATTGATTCTTGCCAGGGGACTGGAGGAAGCTCAGTGGGGAGAAGAACAAAGGAGGAATTACGTCAGGAAGAGGATGACAAGGAAACGTATGGGAAGTAATGTTCACCCGCTGATTCCTATTTTGGTTCCAGATCTTTTGCTGTTTGCTCTCTTGATTTGGAACCCTTTTCCTGATTTAGATTCCTGAGAATTTTTTAAGCAAAATATTAAAATGGGTTTTTGTAAACGTAGAATCTTCATTGATTATTTGCATTAAGTACAGCCACATATGGTTGCTTCGAATTTCCATAATTTTGTTCACAAATTCTTCTGTTAAGTCCAAATCTGATAGCGAGATGCAATGAGAATGGGGGAGGGTCGATTGTCTCCAATAGCATGTGGCGTACGCGATGGTGGGGAAGGGCATGCAACTTGAGTTTTATAAAGAATTCAGGACGGAAAGCAAGAATTTATAACCAGATATCCAGATAATATGTTGTCGTTAACGAAGAAGTGAGATTTATCTACATACAATATTCACAATATTTTATACAATTATATTTTAAATGTGAAATATTTTTATAAAATATCTTATAAAAATAATATTATTTAATAAAAATATTCTCATTTTATAATATTGTTGTGTAATATATTGTACAATATGTTATATGTATATCATTATTAAAAAAAAAAAATCGTAAGCAAGTTAGGAACTCTTTAATGCTACTCATCATTTCGATTTTTATTATTCTCTCATTATCTCATAATGTGATATTAGATGATTGAAAACTATTTATTATATTCTATTTGTGAGTCTATCATATAATATCACATTATGAAATGATGAGAGAATAATAAAAATTAAAATGATCAATCGATTTTTTTCACTTTAAAACCCTTATAATTTGGAACAGGAACACAAGATAATCGAAGAAAAAGAAAACAAAAAGAAAACGTAAACTGGTAAATAATATGGAGTTCACAGATAAAGACTTTGGATACTATGAAACAATCAACTTTATCTTGGTTCTTTGCCTCCTTTATCTTCTTTTCCTTTCATCATTTCCCTTTCACTTTATTTGTTTCTAGACAGAAGTACAGAATCAAAACTAATCCCTCAAAATACAAAATGAAAGATTGAACTAAAGAAAAAGCAAAAAGCAAAAAAAAAACAGAAGGTTGAATATTGCTGATTGGTCGGAAACAAACGCTGACAATTAAGGATTGCTACATGGTTTTATCTTCTCTTTCTTTTTTCACCCCTTCTTTTGGTTCAAACAACTATTGATCTGCACAATGATTATGTAATTCATTTGGTTTGCTTTTAAAATTTTGAAAACTTTTCATTTTATTATTATAATTTTTATAAATTCTCACACAAAATAAAATAAATAATTTAACTTTTTTAAATCTCAAAATAAAAATAATATTAAAAAATATATTCTAACAAGATTTTATTCGACTTTTTAATTTTAATCTCAACTCATCTCATCTCTGAAAACAAACGAAGCCTAAGTTCCGAATGAAGAATATTTTGTGTTTTGTAACTTTCTTAAAAAATAGTCCTAACATTTAAGTGCCTAGCTCTTCTATATATATATATATATATGAAAGGTGAATATAACATATAATTACATTATTTAAACAGATTCTTAGTCAAAAAAATCACTAAATACATATTATAAACACACGGACTCACCATAGAGAGTGGATTGTCATAATTCGGAATCATTAAAATGGAAGAATTTTCTCTCAGTTTCTTTTATGAACTTTTTAAATTCTCTCTTAATTTGATTATATCTTAAAATCTATTTTGGGCATACAGTGGTCAAATCCTACTTGTCTAATGATCGATAAAATTAAAGCGAAATTGCATGTTTTCCTTTGGGGAACCACTCTCATTCCCTTTGTTTTTTTTTTTTTTTTCCTAGGGTTCTACTACCTTGGACTAGTACTCGTGCATGTCCGTACGTAGTAATAATAAGCTTAATTTTGCTTTAGGATTTAGGAAAACCAAAGCTAGCTCAATATGTTTGATATTCATGTTCATATTTACTTTCTGGTTCCATCTCTTTTTATGGGTGTAATTGGTAGTTAAGTTTTAGGTGGACAGGTGGTAAATGCACTAAGGCATCCACAGAAGTTTCTTTTACACCTTTCAACGGTTTAACAGTAGTCAGGCTTTCTTGTAATTATTCTGAAAGTAATAATATACTTACACCTTCTTTATTATTTTTTTTTATCTAATTATTTTTTTCTTTTTTTGTTATTTGAATCTGGATTAAAAATCTCAAAACATAACTTTTTTGTATAATCTAACAAAAAAAAAAATCAATCAATCAATAAATCATGTAATTTAATTAAAAATAAATTTAATTTTATAAAACTGATTCAAAAAGCATACCCTATTCTGAATAAGCTTAACTTTAATTCTCTCTCTCTCCTCTTTACTTTTTCTTTTTTTTTAGCTCATCGATGATCAATTTCGTAGTTTTTATAGAATTTTAGAATTCTCGAAATTAAGAATATTTGAATTCAACATGGCTTAGCTAGCTAGCTATAGCTTTTGAGGCTTTTTGACTGACTTTGTTTGTTTGAGATAGGGAATATAGTAGATCATAAGATATTTTGACAACACTTTTATAGATTGATTTAAAAAAAAAAAATAGAAAATCTCTCAAGTTTTCTTGTTGAGAAATCGACATGGAATTAAATATTTTTTGATCGTTTATGGGGGCAAAATGCATGCCACCAGATCAGAGCAATATCTCATCGATCGATCGACAAGTTGAGCGAGCATGCATGCCTAGTCATGATCAGCAAATGAGCTACTGCATTCTCATCTCCATGTTTTTTTTTTTTTTTGCGTGTATTATCTTTTCATGAATGATTACAAACAAAATATCCATGCATCGTGACCAATCACAAACATAAATGCAAAACTTAATTAGAACAGCAGCAACTACAACCAAATGAGCAAGCAGGAGCCAAGAAATAGGCCTGTGGGTTTGGGTCCCATACAATTAAGAGTTCATGTGTTTTATGTGAGGGTGGGAGTGGGGGGGGCCATCGTTCCTAAGGATTAGGCGAGTCCTTTGCACCATCCTTGCTATTATTCTACATAGACAGACGGCCACATGCTGCGTGCACTAAATACCATTATTTGCATGTCCCACCCACTCCACAATCTACCCATTATTACTCTCTGCCTAATTCCCATTGTTTTCTCTGTAAATTTCTGTCACTTAAGGGCTCTAGCTAAGAGTAATCACATTTTTTTCTTCCTCATAAATGAGAGTTTTTCGAATAAAATAATGGGATACAGTCTATATAATATGCACCTTAATTATAATAAGTGCATGCGTAAATGTGAAATTATCACTTTTTCTAAAAATTTAACCTGATGGAAAGAGGTAAATTTTATTATTTATTTTATATCTTAACACTGCCCTCACGTGTGGGCTAGACTCTCCCTTAATAGGTGATCCAATACGTGGAATATTTAATTAACAGAAGTGATAGTTGCAGTTGTAAGTGCGCAAGTGTCGCTCAATCACTTTGAAAAAAGTGAGTATATATGGGATCTACATGAAAAAATTTTAATTTTTTAATAGTGGACCTCTTTCTTTTTCAAAGCGACTGTACGGTACTTACGCACTCATAGCTGCAACTAGCATTACTCTTTAATTAAATGGGACAAAGTGTAGAGTCATGATTCAAACTCAAGACCTCTGTTATGATATTATGTGAAATCATTATTTTTTCTAAAAGTTTAAACTGATAGAAAGAGGTAAATTTTATTATTTATTTTAAACGTACCATGTCTGTGTGTGCTTCTCATTGAAGTCTGCATAAATTGCAGTCCATACAGATACAGCAACTGCATTGAGTGATATTTGCTTCCCGATCCCTTTTTAATTCATATATAGCAACCATCCAACTCCATTAAGTAACATAAAAAATGAGAGTAATGAGTTGTTTTAACTCATTTAATGTTTGTTTGCTTGGAAGAAACCAAATAATATATCAAGATCAAGCCGATTAAATAGTTATAGCTGTGCCTATTAAATTAATCGGCTACGCATGAGCGAATCTCTGAGTAAAAAGATTTTGCACATAATTATGTTGATGCCATAATGGAGTACATATATAGGTTCAGAACAGTAAAAAAAATAATGCAATACATTAAAGTTCTGCCAAAAGAAATGTTATTTTTATTTTTTAATCTGATGTTCTGAGACAGTCGGTAGAAAGGAAAGAGCTCTTTGTTAATGCTCACCCATTCAAGGGACCATCGCAATCCTTACAACCATTTGCACCTAACCAGTGGAAACAACTGGATAGAGAGAGAGAGAGAGAGAGAGAGAGAGAGAGAGATCAGTTCTCTATATATTGGACCTTGACAAGCCTCACTAGCTCACTATACAATCCTTAATCAATAGATACAACATTATCTTTATCTTCCTCTTGCTATCTATGGCTCCTGCAAAAGACATCTCTTTTCTCTTCCTCCTATGCCTCTTCTTCTCCATGCAAATTCATGCTAGAGAAAGCCAGTTTTTCAGCAAAGTCCCTAGTGTCAACACCAATGCCCAAGAGACAACAGTCATACCCAACAAAGAAGAAACTCTGAGCAAACAAGAGCAAGAGCCAACATTCACTCCAGAGAGCAGTACCCAAGGCAGCTATGGACTGTACGGCCATGAGTCCAACCGGCTGCCTCCCGCCACCACCCTAACCAATGTCAACGGCGCCCCCTACACCACCAACCCCACCAATGTCCCATTCCAAACGGAGTTTGAAGATGACGAATCCTTAAACAAGTACCTCGACACCAACGACAACAGTTACGACAACAACCAGAGGAACTATAATAATTACTACAACAGCAAGAACAGCTACGAGGCCAACCAAAATGGTCTGTTTGACACGAGGCTGACAGAGAGAGGCCGGTACCCCTCCACGGCCAACCAGAACAACTACTACAATGGTGCCAACCAGTACTACAATGTTGAGAAGCAAGGAATGAGCGACACGAGGTTTCTGGAGAATGGCAAGTATTATTACGACATCAACAGCGAGAATTACAATCCAAATCAGTATGGGAACTCAAGATCAGGTGTGAACTCGAGGATTTGGTACGGTAATAAGGGTTATAATTATCATGGCAACAATGAGAACTCCTTCGAACACAATAAGCACTCCATGGAAGGGTACCAAAATGAGGAAGAGTTCCAGCAGGAACAAGACGAGTTCGTGCCTTGATCAATATGCTTATCGTGACAATATTAATAGAGTTCAAAGAACGAGATTGGTTCAAAGCATCTTCAGGGGTCTTGTGTTTGATACTAGCTACTTAATTCAGTACTGTTTGTTTGGGGAGATTAAGTAGAAAAATACTAAATATATATAGGTTAATTTATGCAGTGTTTGATCTTATTCATGTTACCTTGTTTCTGAGTTTGCATAGTCTTCTTCATGCTTTGAAAAGCTAAAAGTATGAAAGCATAATTTTGCTTTTCTTTATGAAGACATAATCAATAAAAATGTATATTAATTGCAATAGTTGCCTATCCCAAAGCATTTCTATTAGGTTGTTCATAAACACTTTTTTCCTATAATTTGAAGAAAAATTTAAGAAATACTCCCAAAACCTCTCTCCATCCGAATCTTTATTTTAGAAAAAAGATTTAGGAAATGAATAGTAGTATAAATCACTTTTATCAATATTTTATTAATTTTAATTAAATTAATTATTCTTCCAATCATCTACACTTTCTTTCATATTCATATTTGTTATAGTTTTAAATAATAGTTTTAAAAATAATTTAAATAACTATGAAAATATAAAAAAATAATAATTTTAAAAATATTAAAAATAATTTTTATTTTTATTTAAAATATTCACTAGAGTAATAATTTAAAACATAAGAAAAAATATTGAGTAGTTAAATTTGTAAATGGAAGTAAGAGAAAAAAGTAATAGAAAAATATTATTTTAATAGAATAGGGAATTGATAGGGAATGAGATGTAAAAAGTTTTTTAAAGATGAGTAAAATTTAAAGAAAAATTTTAAGAAATGTACTTTTTAACTAAATTATAGGAAATTTTATAGGGAACCAAATATGAATGCTCTCATGCACATTCCTCTCCATCCTACAGCTTATGGGGGTTGCGGTAAAAATCTAAAGAAGTGCCTAAATAGTTTTAAAAATATTTAAATGAAAAATTCAGTTGTTTGAGAGTTACCTATTAAACCATTTTTAATCTCAAATAAGTTATTTGAGAAAAATTATAATTTTCCTGAAACGTGCTTTTTCGGATAAAGCAGAACGTAATTCGAATTTAAAAAAGATTGTCAATGGACTAAAATACCCACACAACTTTAGATAATTACAACTTTCAAACTTTCAAGAATATAATCATAATTTTTAAAAATTCAAATAATCATTATCTCTGAGAAAACACTTTTTTTATTTGTTTCCAAATAAAAGTATTTTAAACATATAGTTACTAAACAGTAAATAATTTTTTAATAGTAAAATTTTTTAATTCAGTAATTATAAGCTATTAATCCTAAAACTATAAACTATATTTGATTATTTTACACCGCAATCATGCACCATTAATCAAAACACAAATATATATTAAGAGTTCAATTTCAGGCCGAAATGTGAGCGAAATTACGAGGGTTGCTAGTTTCTTAATACTTTGTGGGGGCCCTACAATACAAATTAACTCAAATATCACCCATCAAAAGGACAGGAATTCAAGCGCGCCAGCTGATGAAGCCAATTACCATTGTGGTCACGAGGCATCCATGCATGGAGATAGATATTGCATGCACCATGCATAAGAGATGAGACCAATTAGAGTAATTCCACTGCAAGAAAATTGTTTATTTGTGACCAGTTAATTTTAGCAAAATGATTATTTACAGTTAAAATGAATTTGTTTTTATCATAAATAATTTTTTCGCCGCAATTAAATAGTCACAAAAATCTATTTTTCTTGTAATAAATTTTCATGGTCGATCGAGGAGACAGTAGTAAGGGGCCGGAGAATGCATTCACGATTAACTTAACTACAGCACATGCAATTATATATGGGATTTCCTTAATCCAGATTAATTATCCTTAATTAATTAGCATATTGCATGTCATGGCGCATTGCTGTCCGTTATCCCGTTAGTCACGTAATAATATTCAAAGATACGTAAATGGGAAATAACGAGAAAAAGATAAAGATAAGATAAGGAGACCGAAGAGTATAAAAAAGGAAACAGTACCATCTGCTGCATTAAAAGGATAGAGGTGGAAAGTAGTCCTAAATTATTTTATTTCTCGAAATATTAGTTTCTTAATTACGTATATTTTTAGGTATGTTTAAAAATTAAAAAAAATGATATATACAATTTTTAAATTTAAAAATTTGCATAAATTTTTTATAAAAAAGTAAATCAAAATATAAAAAAATGTAAAAAAAAAATTACTTTTTTCTTGATAGGACCCATAATTTTACAAAAATCTTGTGTAATTTAATTAGAATTATATTAAGAAAGGGGCGACGGGTTGAGACTTGAGATAGCTTTTTTTTTTTTTTTTTTTTTTAGTAATTTTGGATTTATAACTTCGGAAGACAAGCTCTATATATCTATTTCTTTTTGCATGCACTGTTGTGATAAATGATACATCACAAAGGACGCCTCAATGACATAAGAAGACAACGTATTTATTATGTCGCTGGCCCATTTGAGGTAGCTTCATCTGCTTGCTCTATTAAATGTCAAAAAAAAAAAAAAAAAAATCAAAGACATGAGGTCGAAAAAGCTCATAGTATAGACCGACATCATATATGGAGTCAAAGATTTTTGAAGTGTTTGTTTGTTTCAATTATAGAACTCAGAGCTAGCTAGCGCAAGGAAAGTAGACAAATAAATGAGTCTATCTATATTATTAGTTCTTATAAGAAGAATTTACATAAATAATAATATTATAGATCCTATAAGAGCTTGTTTAGAAATATAAATTATCTCATCTCATTTCATCTAATTAAAATCTCTCATGATTTCCTTCCCAAACACTTTTCAATTTTATGAAATCTTCAATTTTTTCATCTAATCATTACAATTTTTTCAAACTTCTAAGTAAAATACAAAAAATAATACACATTTTTCAAATTTTAAAATATAAATTATATTCTAACAATATTTTTATTCAACGTTTTCTCTTTTCATTCTCAAAACTCTATAAAACATTTTAACTCAAACCATTTCATTACTATTGACAAATAATTTTACTACTATTTACATATTTATCATCTCATCTCATTCTCTAAATATCTTTTAATTTTAAATTTTGTTTATAATTTTTTAAAAATAGTAATTTTCTTTATATGTGGAGTTGAAAGTTCCCAAACCATTAAGATAGATTTAGATTACGTTAAATTGGTACCATAGTTGTATTTCTTTTTTCTTTTTAATATAAAGTGGAAAATTTGATAAACCTTAATTAGAACCCATCTTAATCTCCACAATCAATTGATCTCCTTATTTCTCTTTCAACCTAGATTTGAATTTTAGTAGGGAGCTGATAGTTAGACATATATAATGAATTTTATAATATTTATTAAAAATTTAGGAAAATGATACTATATTGCCTAAGTTTGTTCCCTCAATTTAACAATTCATGTATTTTATTTTATTTTTTAAAAATTACTTAATTGTTAAGGAAGTACTTATTAGTATATTGATATATTTTTTTAATGTTTAAAGATGTTTTAAAAAAATTATAAAACAAAAATCAAAAAAATAAGTGTAATTTATACTAAGGGCATGCCAAGCAGGTAAATTTGGGTGGCATAGTAGTAATACTAAACAATTTAATATTGTCCAAGAAATTCGTGCATGCGGTTATAAAAGTTATGGAATAAGATCATCTATAGTCCACTTGAATTTGATAGTATTGATTCGGATTGGTTTGGTAAGTGGGATGAGACATAAAATTTTCATCTCATCTTATTATTACAACCTTTTCAAATTCTAAAAAAATAATAATATGAAAAAATAATATTTTAAACTTTGATCTAAAACCAAAAATTTTTATCTTACTACAAAAACATGAAATATCTCAATCATTTCATAAAAAAATAATTGACAAGTAAAATGATAAAAATACACTATATTTTATAATAGATAAATACAATTTAAATCCTTATCCAAATATCGCGAAATCTTTATGTGTATAAATATATATATATATATATATATATATTTATCTTGATCCAAGTGATATTGATTCCTTTGCATGATATCATTTACAGCTTACACCCATTTAAAACCCTATTCCCACTTGTTGACATCCTACGTACCCATAGAACCCAATCTAAAATGCTCCGTCCATCGATCGTCCACCCATTTTTTCCTGAGCAATGTTAGATACAGTCTCCATTTAGAGACTGCAATACAAGTTTAGGTAATTTTATTTTTAAATTTTTTTAAAATTACAAAACTATCTCTCATGAAATGATGATTTTTCTCATTTAATAAAGAGCCTACACATGCAGTCTCTAAATGAAGACTGTAAATAAAATTTCTCTTTTCTCCTACTCTCCCTAGCTACTCACCGGCCTCCCCTTTCCGGCCACTAGCTAGCTAATTCAATGGCCTGGTTAATGGTTGGTAACCTACTGGCACTAGGATTGGGTAGGGAGTAGGAACTAGAGGCATTGACCTTCGTAAATAAATAAAAAGTAATAATATATACAAACATCAAATATCTTGCAAATATTTGATAAAAAATTAGATTTCACCTTAAAATAAATATAAAAAATTTATTTTTTTCTTAATCAGATCTATAGTTTTATAAAAAATTTATACATTTAAAACTTATACCTATATATATTGGCAATGGTACCATAAATGTTGAAAGTGACCCATCATGGCACTTTGCCGACTTGGATTGTCTTCCACGTGTTTCTGGATTACAATTTCTCGGTGTTATATCGCTGAATGCTGATCCCGTCAATTTTCATAGCCACAATATTGCTCATTGTGGTCCGTGCAGCGCCCTCTTTCCATCTTTGAATTACAGCACTTTGTCTGTAATTCTCAGCCCCCGTCGCAGCATAACTAAAAAAAAAAAAAAAAACACTTTAATGACGTGATTTAATTAGATATATTAAATTATAAAATTATTTTTACTATAAAATAAATATAAAAATATTGATTTATGTATAATATAAAAAATATAACTTATTTAAAGAATTGTTTATAAAATAAATTTCATCCGATTATATAAAAGAGCATGTAAAATATAAATTGCTACAATAACTCGCTACATGTAGTGATACTGTTCATCTTTCAGGCAATTTTTTAAATTTTTATATTTAATTTACTCCATCATTTTCATTTACTTTTACATTTCAATACAATTTTTTTTTTATTATTATCATTTAAAACACATATATTTTGTTTTTTTTTTGAAAAAATATCTTGAAAATATTATTTATCTAATTTCTTCGTACTTTGATTTTCTTTTTAATTTTTATTTAGCTTATATATTTTTATTTTGTGTGTATAGGACTTAATTATATTATATTATATATAATAATATATTATAAATATAAAAAAATATATGGATATTACAAATTTATTGGTAGAAATGAAATGTTTAAAAATAATAAAAAATATTATTTAAATAATATAAAGAAAAAATAGATAAGTTGAAATAATTTATATATATGATATATTATAAAAGTTAATATATAAAATAGAAAAAATAAATATTGATAATATATTTTAAGAGATAAGATAAAAGACTATTGTAAATACTCTAACGAATCAATTGCCATCAAATTTTAATAAATAATACTGATAACTTTATTGTAATTAAATCATAGTACGTACCATCTCCTAGTAGAGAGGTACCTCACGTTAGCACGATTGTATTAAATATACGTGTGTGTGGGTGGACATGAGATTGGGTCCACATTTCACTAGGGGTAGCAGAATACAGTAATGGGATATAATTGCTGAAGTGCTACTTTTGAAGGTTTTGCTGGGGGATTGTATGGCAAATACAAGGAAAAGTGGCCATCACATAATCACACCCACACCTACTTCTGTTCCCCCACATCACCTAAAATCACTTTTCATTCATCATATGTCTAGATCCAATTTTTTTTTTTTTTAAATTAAGGTCTCATTTATTTAAAAAAATTAAATTATTTATTTTATTTTAAGTAAAATTTTAAACAAATTATAATGATGACATGACATGACATGACATGAATTGAGATCGAGGGAATATATTGTCTATTAGTAAAATTTAGTATTGTGAGGTTAACAAATTGTATTTATCTCTTTTCAAATTATAAAAAGTGTTTAAATAAATAAATAAATAAATACTATAGAGAATCTTAATCTATCAATCTGCACACAGTGTGTGCCTACCCATTGCTAACGATAGCAGCACATGCATGGAAAATAAATTTGATTGATGATTTATTGGATTCAAATTAATAAAGCATTATTGATAATGAAATGCAGCATGCCAAACAGTTGGGTGGTGGCTACCTTTAACCACTGATCAGTGCTCAACAAATTAACCTTGAACTCTCCAGAAGTGGACTCCCATTACCACCACCTAAACAAGGTTTTTTTAAGCGGGGTGGTTGAAGAGGTTATGATCATAAATGCATGGGCTCTGCCGCGAAGTTTGTCTCTTCAAGAAACTTAAGGTCTTATTAATAATTGGTTTGAGATGAATTGAGTTTAATTCAAGAATCAAACATAACGTTATATCATCTTCTAAAATAAGGAGTCGCCCCTTGAACTTGAACATTAATTGGAGCCCAAGCCAATGGAGCTTGAGCCTTGACCCATGATTGAAGAGCCCCTTTACTAGCGAGGGCGCACCCAAGTTGCAATTTTTTTACATAAACACGCAACTCAGCATGCAAGAGAAAATCTCTAACCTAAAATGTTGTACATTCACAAGGAGCAGACTAAATTCCAGATCTTCCTTCATTTTGCTTTTTCTGCCAGCTTTTTGCTCGAATGGTCTCAAGGTTGAGCTCCACGGGTCTTGAAACAGTTCAATGGATTTGAAATAACGATAAAGGCCCGTAACAGCGTCTGCATCATAATTGGTATAGATTGCCCAGATTCACACCAAAAATAGCCCGGCCATGCATTGTGATGGTTCAAGCCCAATGAATTTGCAGCCACTCCACATAAAGAATAGAACTGTTATATATATAAAGAGATTACATAAAATAAATCTATAAATTGATATGATTTTATAGGATCCTTTAGATCTACTTTATAATAAAAGTAATTTTAGAATCTGATATACCACATCAAATCACATCAATTTATAAATATATTATTGTGTAATTCTTTTATATCTCAAGTATTTCACCATAAAGAAACACACAACTCTTAAATAAATAACAACTTGAAAAATCTTTGTTATTGGCTGTAAAAGAAAGAAAGAGACAACGAATGTGGCCGGCCTAGTGTTTTCAGCCAGTTTGGACTTTGGAGTCCGGACATCATTTAAATGTAATCTAATGGACCTATCTATTCTCATTCTTTATTTCTCTTTTTTATATTATATCCTTTCATTCGAATAGGCCAATAAAAAAGATATCCGGACATCATTTAAATGTAATCTAATGGACCTATCTTAATTGACACTCCTTCGATTTTAATAACTGAGAAATTATATTTGCAAGCAGATGTAGAAGACATATCATTCATAAAAAACAATATATATTTATAACTAAATTTATTTTTATAAGAAACAGAAGACATAAAGACTCCCCAACATACAAGATCATTTGTCATTATTGTTCAAATTTGACCATAATTTTCATATATAAATTGGTATTAAGAATTGTTAATTATTGTCATTGTTAACGTCGTATTTCGCATAACCTTTGGGCCAGACTCCGACAGTTTAGTTCTTCCGAAACGGGCCCTACAAAAGACAAGGGAGAAGACAACTTGGAGAGAGTGGCTTCGAGACTGGAGAGTCTCCGATGTCAAAATTAGTAAGTGTTCTTAGAAGTTTGTAAATAAGTAACGAAGTCTAGGGATCAGAGAGATGTATTCTCCTACCTGAGACTTATTATTTATACTATAAGTCTGGGAGACAGATCGTGCCTGCCCCTATAGAGTCTGCGTCCGTCGTATTGTTCCCTCTGTCAGAATTTCTTAATGCGATGTGATTCTGCGACAGCGTCATTAATGTGGCGTGTAGTTCGGATAGTAGTGCTATTAATGCAATATGATTTTTTGATTTCCTTCTCCCAAACAATATCTTTGGTGCCCCGTTGATGTTATTACTGTCAAAAGATCAAGAGTTTTTCGCATATTACATCTACTATGCGGATGAGCATTTAAGAACTGAAAACTACTCGAAAGGCCTTCAGAAAATGTCTGGTTAAACATAATAAATATTTTTTTAACTATTTAATTTATATTAAAAGATTATGTTCACATTAAAAAAAAAAAAAAAAAGGAATTGGAGGTGCCGTGTCGGTAGGGATTGAAGAACGGGGCGGTGTCGGCATCCGTAGGTGAGGACTAGGAGGGGATAGGTAGCGACCAAAACCATACTTTTCTGTGTTCAACATAATTAATTGCCACGTGGTGAAAGGCACGTTTCACTTGTCCAACCAATCTCGCTTTGTGTTTATGGCTATGCGTACTGTCTCTCTGTATCTTGGGGAGAAAACTCTCTCAACTAAAGTTAGTAGAAAGAAATGATTGCTGTGAAGCCTGTGACGACTCAGTTCCACCCTTTCTCTACAACAGTCTCCATCTCCTGCTCAATGAATGAGGTGTAATCCACGTCAGCTCCTCACCCTCTCCACGCATTTCCTATCTTGTTAATGTGAGGTGAGATAGTTAGTTGGCCACTTTTTTGTAGTGACTCTAATTAGTAAGCCTCGATCGGTTTCAATTACAATGACAGAATGATTAGAGAGTGTGAAGGAGACAAAATGCTTTCTAATTCTCATCGAACAAACCATATAAAATTGGATCTGAATCCTTGTTCTTTGGCCGAATCTAAGAAAATTAATGCCAGAAAAATTGTTTATACATAGTCTAACTGGTTGATTATAGAACTGTTATTTGAGACTGCAACCAAAAAGAGAGACCATTGTAGCATGTATTTTGTTGTTGTTGATATAGATCTCTTTTTCTAATCATATTTTTCATATCTTTAATTCCTCAATTCGATAAAGTCACGACTGTGAGCTTTACACACCAATCTTTTGACTCTTTTGACGGCTCTTCTAGATGGAACTGGATGATTAATGATGGCGGAGTTGAATGATGTGGCACAGATGAGCATGAGGTGCTCAGAAATCAGGTACCCATGTTCTTATATTTCATGTCTTGTTTAGATACATGTTACTCATAAATCAATCAGATACACTCCCTTGAAGAAAACATTTTACGTTTCAAAGTCAATATCAGTGACCATACAATTTGACACATTACACGCTTAAATCATTTCGGGAGCAACAAGAAGCTGTACCCATGTCTCAGTTTAATCAAACCTTTAGAAAGAAAGTTTAATTAAACCTCAACTGCCACTGATAAGTTAGAAAGATGTACGAGGGACAGCTGAAAAGTCACATCACCCTTCATGTTCTCTAATAAATATTCCCTCTCTTATTGTTCTATCTGATCCCACCTATTAGGCTCTACACTGTTCTGAATGCCCAAAATCTAATCCTGAGAGCTTTTTCAATAAAGATCATTCATTTGAGAGCCATCAATCTGGTGCCCCTAATATGATTTGAAATATGGCGGTAAATTAAAGGTTAAAATGTTGTTGTTTGTCTGAACACTAGTAGTTATCAGTTGCTAATTAAAATCGTTTTCAGAATTTCTCGACGACATTTAAGGCTAAACATCTCGGTGGGACCCAAGCTCCTAAAACCGTGCCCTGGTTAAGGAAGAACATGAAAGACTCCTAATTTCTTCAATATGATTTTCCAGAACATGTTCTTGCACTTTGTGGGTTCTCCTTGATCATCAATTTTACCCACTTCTTTCTTCTGGAAGCCGTTAACGCCATGATCGTAGAGGTAATGTTCATTGTTGGTACTCTTTTATGCTAAGAAAAGCTAAATTTGGTGGTTTTCTTGAATTCTTTGTCTGTTTTCACTTTTTTTTTTTTTGGCGAATGAAAGATCTGTTCCTTCTGGGTTTGTTACCTTTTCTCTTCTGGGTATTACTCTACACATTTAATTTTCATTGTTTGGATTGGATTAACTGGATCGGAAGCAGAAGCTTTGTTCCTCTCGTTTTTCTGGTTTTACTTAATTTTGTCGAACACTGTTGGATTGTCTTCTGAGTGAAAGGCAGCTCTGTTGTCTTTTTATCAGGGGAGGTTTCTTATAGTTTCTCCTTTTGTTGCCGATAAGTGTTCTTTCTAACCTCATCATAATGGAAGTACAACTGATATATGCAGATAGTACTGAATTCTTAATGTTCTTGTGGGTTTAGTCTGCTCAGAAAGTGATCGAGTGAATCAAATTGCTTAATCATCCTTTCCGTTGATAAATAAAACAAAGCAACCCCAATATCTCTTTTTGTAAAATACCAGGAAAAAGGTTGAGGGTTATGATGCATTTGCCTTTAGATGAAATATATGCAGAGGAAATTGTAGTGGCGGGAATTGTTAGCCTGCCTGCAGCCCAAATCTCAAACCAGCATGTATATATACTTGAGAGAATTATCACTTTCATAGAATCTATATGCAGATTTCTTCATCTTCTTCTTTTCTTTTTTATATTTTATAGACATAGATAGTACAATGATTGGAGAACAACCATATACATATTGCAAAGAGTGGAAAATTATAGAACTTTTTATCTATAGAATCAACGGGAAAGGACCCTCTCAAAAGGTATGGTATTGACCACCAAAAAGCAATCATATCGGTACTTTAACCCTCGGATCAGTTCGCTTTTCTTTACTCTCTCTCTTTATCTCTTTTATATATATATATATATATATATATATATAATTAACTGATTTGCTTTCTCTCTGTTGGCCGAGCAATGCAAAATTATGATTCTTTCCACATTATGCAAACTAATCATCCTTTAATGGGATTGATTGGTCTCATAGTATTCTCGGGTTATTAGAAGATATTTTTTGCTTTTGGCTAAATTCCGTTTACAGAAGAAGTTGAACTATTTTTGCTGGGACTTTTTTTGAAAATCCAATGGCATGATGCGAGTAGCAATGTGAGGGTTTGATTTCAGCACCAACCACTGACTAGCAGTCATCTTGTTACAAATCCAAAACCTCTGTCTTGCCTTTGTTATTCTCTTGCAATAGACATGCCCTCATTCAATATACAGGGTCTTGTTGCAATCTTTCCGTTCCTTGAAAAAGGAGGAGGGCTCTCTTTTTTGGGGTGATAGATGCAGGAACTCTCGATTGCAATAACCCAAATTGCTTTGGTTTTTGCTCTCGAAAGGAAGGAAGGGATTTCTTATTTGTGAACAAAGCTCTATCAAAGAGCAGACTTCCTATTTGACAACTATTCCCTAAAGTTAGAGATGCAATGCTTTGGCCATTATCTGAACTGCTGAGTTTCTTTTCTTACCAAAACTTTTTTCAAGTTTTTCTGAAACCATGAATTAACTGATCACCACTCTTGTTAGGAGCATGAGATACCCAATGGATGGCCGCTCGGCCTTGGGACTGTGAATAGACTTAGAGTAGTGGAGAGCTTACCGGCTGCTGGAGTTGAGCCCCACTCTTCACACATGCAATCGGCCAGTTTTTCTTCATTGTCATCCTCCAACCTTGATACTGAGGTAACTAAACTGACCTTATCCTTTTCTTGCTCCCCAACATATGCTTGTGCATGCATTTGCGTTTTATGTAAAATGCTTGGTTGATACATGAATAACATGATGTATACCAGATTGTCCTTCTTTCAATTATTGTGCTTTGCTTTATCCAAAGACAATCTCGAGCTTTGCTCGAGTCTAACTTGTGAGCAAATTTGCAATATGAGCTCTATGAGCTTAAGGCAGAAGGTTAGCTTGAAACTCACTTAAGTTAACTTGGTTGGTTCAATTAAATTTTTGAGCCAATCTTGTGTCAAGTGTTTGGCAGAAAATTCCCTCAACTCTCATTCAAGTGAAATTTTTACTTTTAAATTGGCAGTTTGACCTCCCAAGTTATTGTCCATTGATTTTTCAACAAGAAACACTCAGAGATTTTGCTTCAACTCCTATATTTCTAGACTTGATGTTTAGGCTTATAGAAGAGTTGTGAGATCTACTATCTGGAGATTCTGCTTTACAAACATGCCATGTTGCATCCATACACAATTCCAAATAACCATTTGATGAAAGAATTTTCTAAAGTCTGCTCCAAACTAAAGTAAGTTTTCTGCTGAAATTTATAAATGAATCTTCAACCAAACCGATCACTTGAAGAGACAGACAGATAATTGCAGCTACTGATGATGCAAAATTATCTTTGATTAATACATGGAGAGAACCTTGCATTTTCTTCTCATTGCCAGAGCTGGAGTTGCCTCTATATATGGTGAAAGCAATTAAAACATCTCTGATAAGAACTGATTATGCAAAATGTATGAACGATGTCGATTCCTGAGATACCCTTAGGCCTTGGATGCAAGCCTGTCCAACTTTCCCACTAATGATTATGCTTCTGCTGCGAGATCAAACAGTCCACAGCATCCTTCTTTCAAGACCATAGCGTGACGCTGGGGCGGCTAATTGGACTTAGAACAGGTGAAAAAGGAGGCTTCTATTTCCAAGACTCAATCGGAGGTTTCGAAGAGCAGGAAAATATATGTAAAAGGGATGCACAATCTGAGGTCTCTAGAGGACAAAGAGTGGATATGTCACAGGGAATTTGCATACCGCTGCTACTTGGTGCACTTGTAAAGATGAGCCGAAGTAAGAGCAAGGCAAGAAAGTAATGCTGGCTGGCACTGGCACTGGCACTGGCAAGGCAGCCAATCACATGTTTGTTTGTTTCTGACATGAAAGGGGAACAAACTTCCACGACATGGAACGATGCTGTTATTGATTTGTATGTAAAAAATGAGATTTCAGTGTAATTTGACAAAGTTCATAATGATTGACAAAGTTCATAATAATCGTTTCCTCTTTGGGTTGCAAGTTGAACTCAATTCGACGTTTGTTGGAAGGTATTCCAATTCCGCCGGACCTCCTCGACCCTTTTTAAGCAAGTCGACTTTTGATCCTTGGGGTCCTTGAAGGTCGGAAATCAGGTCAAACTACAAGATTTCTTTAAGCTTGTACTTCAAAAAGTCTAGTTGAGAATATAAATGGAATTAGTTCTAATATTATAAAAGACAAAAATTTATTTCTCTTCAATAACTCATAATGTAAAAAATTATATTCTTTAAGTCCGTATATAGAACATATTTAATAAAGTACTTTTACGATATTATTTGATTTAAAATATAAATTTTTAAATTTGAATTTTATAAATTAAATCTTAATATTTAAATAATGTAGATAGTGTATTTTAAAGTCTACACATCAGATTGAGAATAGAATAATTTCGCATCTTAAATTTTAAATTTAAACAATAAAAAAATTAATAATATATAAATGATGATTTGATAAATAACTTTAAGCATAAATTTATAAGGACTGATATTTTAACACGACAAAGAATTCAAAATAACCTATAAATATAAATTTTTTAATTATAAAATAGATAATCTGTTAAGATGTGGTTGATGAGATTATAAATTTAATTTTATTATAAAGAATTTTGCAATATCCTTTGGTAAGCAGAGGATCTCACAGAAATACGCATTCACTGGCGTGGGACTTCTAAACCCCCCAAAAACGCAAAACCCTTAAAACAAAACGAAGCCCCTCATAGTCCCTATCCAACCCAAAGCCATGTCATCCGCCGCCGCCGCCACAGCCGTCAGGTCCGTCCTTCGCTCCGCCTCGTCCCGAACCACCGCAGCAGCGAGGCTCACCGCTGGCGCTGGAGCCAGAGCCAGACCCACGTGCTCACCATTTCGCATCCCCAAACAAAACCCTCTCGCACATCGCATTTTCAGGTACACGCTAAATACATAAACCCTTTCTGTGCAATGTGTGAAATTTGTTGTCATATATATGGATGTAGATGTCTGAGCTAATAACCATGTGTTTTGTTGCAAAAGATCGCCTGTGGAGATGAGCTTCTGTGTAGAAACGCTGCTTCCGTATCACACCGCCACTGCTTCCGCATTACTCAACTCCATGCTCTCCGTCTCTCGCTACGGTTGGACCCCTGAAGGTAATTTCCCATTCATTTTTCTGCACTATATTTTACTCATTTCCATTGAATTTGGACTTTACATTCTCTATGGCGTTTTATTTGATTGAGTATCGTGTGGCACTGGACCTGCTTTGTTGAACTATGATTTTTCTACTGCTTGTCGTTCTGGTGGTGTGGTTATTGCTTTTTTATTTATATAAGATATGCCGTCGTATGAGTTTTTCAAGTTACAATCTCGTTTGCAGTGTTTGTGTTCTGGGACCTCTGGGATATCAATTTCCAAATTCATGGTTGTAGATTTGTGTATTGCTAAAGAATCATATATGAGAATTTTTGCGTGGTTTGACCTGAATCACTTGATTAATTAATCTATGAGGGGAATCGAGCTTTCACTAAGAACAAAAATATTGCCTTTTGAGAACGAATTCAGATCTAACCATTGAAAGGGTTAAGTTCTTTTTGGTTTATTTAAGCATCACTGTTTGTCAGTAGTGACACCAGCGAATTTGGGAGCCCAGTGGCCTTTATCAATTCATACTTTTCTCCAAGCTCGTTACTTTGCCTTCTTGTAACTTGAAAATCGATAACATTAGGAAGTCTAACTGATTTATTAGGAAGATGCTTTTTAACATTTATGGGCTATTCGTATGAGA
Organism: Juglans regia; assembly: GCF_001411555.2. Classification (NCBI taxonomy): domain Eukaryota; kingdom Viridiplantae; phylum Streptophyta; class Magnoliopsida; order Fagales; family Juglandaceae; genus Juglans; species Juglans regia. Next base: position 30,047,310 of record NC_049904.1, read on the forward strand.
ACCTTCTGGTTAATAACGAAGCCTCTGCTGCCCTCATTATCAGTTGAATGATAGCTGGGTATCAATACCAAGGCCTAAAAATTGATAGTTTTTGTTATTGTCAGCAACTAATACTTGATAGTCTCCATACTTGGAATATGCGATCTTGATATGGATTCGTTTTTTTCTAGTCTTGACAGAGATTAGTTGCAAAACAATCAATGATGATATTGTTTGGCATAGTAATAACACCGTTTAGGTGAATTGTCACCGTAGTATATAAGGACAATGGCATCAACTAGGTGTATATATGTCATTTGAATATCATTTTTACATAAGATGTATAGATAATGGGAACTTTGTGGCACTGAGATGTCAATCCATTGGCACTTACCAGGATGGCCATATATAATGTGTATTTTTCCCCTGGTGAGTTTGATGCATCTTACATACTTTGGATGGAGATTTTGGGTTTGAAATCAAGTAATTTTCTGCCTTATTAGTTTCCCACTTTTGGGTTGTAATTTTATTTATTATATTCAAATTTTTTTGGTAATCCCATCTCTCTCTCTCTCTCTCTCTATCTCTCTCTCTCTCTCTCAATGAAAGAATGCCTACTCTCTTTCCTTTTGTAGGGCAAGAGAAGACTAGATGAAGATCAAGCATCAAATATGGATTTCCTTGGATTTGTTTTTGTTCTGTACTTTGAAAGTATTGGTGAATGTCATCTTCGGTAGATTTTGTGAGTGGAGTCTCATTTGAAATTCATGTAGAGAGATGAGAATTTGAATGCTAATGTTATGGAGTTAGAGAAAGTAATAAAGTTTACAGAGTTCCAACTAGATTCTTGAAACGAAAATCTCATTTGCTCCATGTGTACTTAGGTTGTGTTGTGCCCTCTGTGCTCTTATAAAATTGACTTCCTTATCAACGAAAAAAGATTCTTGGAACAAAATTATGTTCAGCATTTCCTCATCATTTTGACAACTAGACCAAGCATTTATCTTTTTTTTTCTCCCCCAGAAGAAGCCCATAATAGATGGGGAAGGATCAAAAAGCCGCAATGTTTCATATTATCTTGCAGAAATGGCTGCTGTTATGCATCAAATTTGCTTGTTCATTTTTGTAGTGTTGCTTGTGTATCTGTGATGCATGTAATTTTCAGTTATTTGGTAGTAAGTTAATTGAATTATTTTGGTTGCTATAAACTCTTGAAACAATGAATGGAAAGAGAAAGGTGTTTCCTCATATTTAATTTAGGCTGAACCATTTTTTCATTGATATTAATGTTGATAGGATCATGAGGATGGTACTGATTTGTGGTGTTCACTCAGATTGCAATGATGATGTATGATGAACGTCAGAGGGTTCGAGCAAAGTTTTATGTACATGCACTCTAAGACAAGGTGGTGAAATAAAGCATTTTTAGTAGGGATTCTAGATGTTTCTTGCCTGTTTACAAAGCCAGCCAAGGTGTTGAAGGAAAATTTTAATAACTCCAGTAGGCAGTAACTGAATTCATAATTGTGTGCTTACAAAATGATGTTTCTATATAAAGAAGTTGGATCCATTTGGGTATGACAATGATGATAGTAATGCTCCCTCATCAAGTAGTTCCTTCATCTTTATGATTGCAATTCGATATGCTTCTTGCCTTCTGCTTTCCATTTCAATTAATGGGTTCCTAATACTTCCATGGATCCAAAGAAAATGTTTTTCTGCTAATGATAATGATCTTGTAGCTTTACTGGAAATTTTAGTGGCATTGGTGTTGGGTTTACTTTTGTTAACCAGCCTAGTGTCTACCAAAATTTTTTAAAGAATAAATAATAGAGTCAGGTCATAGGCCACCTGTATATGCAAATTTGATATTTACAGTTAAGGTTCTTGACATGTATGGTAGTGCCAAAAGAACACAAAATTCTTGGAAAGCAAAAAAAGTTAAGATTGTTATTGGCGAGTTGAAAAATAAGAAAGTTTAAGAAATTTGCAAATGTTTGCTGCAACTTGTGGACACATGCAAAGACGATATTTGTGTTGACATGTAAAGGAGGGAAAGTGCGAGGAGAAGACACATGAGAGAGTGTCTTTAGGTGGTGAGATAGACATTGTGAATGTTCAAATCTGACAACTGACCCTCCCCTACTGTTGTTTCCTTAAATTGATCACTTTTGCTATCAAGTCTCCAAGATAGAAATGATAGGCAGAATCTGCTACCTAATGAAGTTTGCTTTAAGGATGATGTGATTTTGCTCCCACCTTTGCCTTATCTTGATCTACTTTTCTCGGCCTAGATAGTGAAGTTTAATCTTTCTGGCCATGCATCGCCAGTTTCTGCAGCCCCTACATAATTTATCATCGTTGGCTTGGGTTGTTGCTTTTTTAGGGTGTAATGGTTGCCAATTGACTTTCAGTCTAGAGATTTGCCATGTTCCCTCTGTTTTTGTTTAGTTTGCCGGAAGTTTCTCTCCGGATATTGTACCCATATTCCATACTCTGAAAATAAATATGCTGTTGTTATGAAGTTAATCAACCTTTTTCGTTCTTGGTTGTGAATTACAGGTATAAGTAACTAAGCATTTTGCTCTACCCTTGATTAGTATTTTTCTTGTTCTTGTGTTGTAGATGGGTGATTGTTTTGTTGGGCTGCCGAACATTGATAATAATTTCCTCGAGTTTCGATGGACTTTGCAAGACTTGATTGGGACATTATTCTCGCTGGCCGGATTTGAAAAACACAAGGTTAAAATGTTGCTCATCATAATGAGATTAAATTGTTCTTATATATTCGAACACTTAACATACAGGCTTGATGAACTTTTTTTCCCTATCATTTTACTGATTATCGTTGTAATTCAGTAACGTCTATTAGCATGCCATGCCGCCCATCTTATAAAAGGAAGATTTGATTTTTTTATACAGCACCGCGTTCATGCCTGGCGCTGGTAGGCTTTAAGACAAAGTCCCCCGACCTTCCCTTATGTAAGCAACTAAGCATGGTCTCTAAAATCTAGCAAAGCAAAATTAGAAGTCACAAATTGAGGCGGTTCAAAAGAAAGCTAGACGAACTAGGAAGTTGCCTTTATTTCACTCTTCAGCTACATACACAGTTTCGTGTCTACCAAAAGTTCATCACAGAGTAAAATATAGAAGTATTAATAATCAAGCAACTAATCTAGTACCGGGCAGTCTGCTGCGTTAGGTGCCCTGTTACATTGCTTAAGCCTTAATGACTTACCACCAAGTCCTGAGTAAGTCGAAAGAAAAACAAAACAAAACATCTACTCCTACCATTATGACTGTTACCTAATTTCTCAGTTAACCAGCTCAACATTCCAAGTTAAGCAAAGGCAATGATTTGTTTACAAACTTTGACTGCTCGCAAACACGGTAACACACCCTATTGTCATGAAGAAAATGCAACCCCCATGCCGCAGGACTCTGGGTAAAAATCATTGGACTTCTAAACTACAGAAAACACTCAAAAAAGTATCATGCTACTAATTTCACAACAATCCCACTTCAGTTACTTACATTCACCAACTCATATTGAACCGGGGAGAGATTGTTATCCTCTTTAACTTTGAATTTAGCAGGTTCAGTAACTTCAATAAGGCCCCCATTTGTCAACAGCTAGTAGCCTCATAGATCCCTTAAACATGTCAATCTTTGCGTTACGAAGAATTACAGTGGTGCCCGGCTTCATCAAGTTAACTGCACAAAAGATGCAACCATCATTGTCACAAACAAGTAAAGATATGGCTGAATCAATTCATTGTGGTTTGCCATTTTTCCTTTCCATTTTTCAATGGGGTGGGGGTTGGAGAAGATCTTGCATAAGGATTTCAATCAAATGAATATACATATACATGATCTACATGGGACTCCAAGACACCCCTACAAATCCCAGGATATTCTAAAGCTGTCACACACGCTCTTGCTCACAGGAAGCTGAGAATCCGGAATCACACAATAGGGATCTTAACTGCAAGAATCATAATCAAATTAAGACAAATCAACTTTGAAAACGACAAGAGCTAGAAGAACTGATAATCTCCAGCATGTAGTTCTAGATGTGCCTCCTAAGCTAGTGTGGACTTAGGAGTAACAAATAGCATTATCTAAGGTTAATCAATCAGGAATTACTTTCCAGATAACTAAGAGTGTGAAACATAAGAGTATGGCAAAGAAAATTGTGGAAAAAAATCTCGACGAGAAACAAAATTCCAGATCATAAAGACGTTACAAGGAAAGAAATGAAAAATATTGCCGAGAGTTTGTGCAGTTCCGAGATTAGTTGGTACTTTGTTATCGGACACCGGGTGCCAATCATTAAAAATAAATGAAAAATATATCAGGCTTCATCCTAGAGAGCTCAAACGAGTGCGCCTTTCTTCGATTACTCATGACACAGGTTCGGCTTGGACGGATGCACCAGAGAAACAAAAGAGGATAACTAAGGATCTGTTTGTAGACTTCCCACCGCGCCCCCCCCCTCCCAAAGAAAAAACGCAAAACTATGAGTCCTAAGAGCAAATTAACAAGCACATCCATACAATAACCAATCATTTCCATACACCTAATTGAATATCTATAAACAGATAGAAAGAGGTTACGGTTAGTGACCTTGATTGTTGCAAGCGCTGAAGATGATGGTGGCGGTGTCGTCTCCGATAAGGCACTAGGAAATGCGGGTATGGCGGAGGTTCTGAGAGGCAGCGCGGCCCTTCTGCAAGACTGTGTATGACCAGTCGTTCCTGGTTTGAGATGATCCACTTTCACGAAAACAGGCTTTCTCTTCTCCGGTTTGCTCACGCTTCCTTGTTCTTGTTGTTGCTGTTGTGTAGTCGCCATGGACAGAATCCGAAAGCTTCTGTACTCCGTAGAAAGGAAAACGAGCCGTAGCCCAACAGTCCTCGGTTTGTACCTTGATTCGTGTTCTTTGTTCACGCCCGTCGTCGTTTCGTTAAGATTTAAGAAGGCGAGATCGACGTTTTTTGACTTTTTAGAGCCTCTCAATTTTTGAGCTTTTACTGTTCATCATTTTTAAATATCACATTTTTAAAAATATATATTTTTTATTTTTTTAAATTTATTAAATTTTTCTACTATTTATTCATATATTACATATTTAATAAGAGAAAAAAATAATAAAAAACGTGATATATGGTAGGTTGTGTGTGGAGATAATAAATAAATTTTTTTTAATTTTTTAGAAATTTTAGAACTCGTTTAAATAATGAGATGAGATAAAATAATTTTAGATGAATTAAATAAAATTTTGTTATAATATTATTTTTTAATATTAGTATTATGTTAAAATTTTAAAAAGTTAAATTATTTATTATCTTTTATATAAAAATTTAAAAAATTATAATAATAAGATAAATTGAATTGAAAATATTTATATATTCAGAATAGTTTTTAAAATAATTTTTAATAATTTTTTGGATTGAATATTTTTAAAAGTTATATACTGAAAATAAAAGTAGAATTTTTCTAGAATATATAGTGGCCTGCAGGCCACTTGTGACTCGACGAAAACAGTGCCATTGCAATGTGCGTTGAAAGGAAGTAAAAAGGGCAATAAATACGAACAGCAACCCGACGTTTCCTCCCACAGCGTTTACGTCACCTCCGGTCTTCACCACAAACACCCACCTCCCATCTCTCTCTCTCTCTCTCTCCTTAAACTAATCGTCATCTATGAAGCTTCCTCCCATTAATACAGCGCTCTGAGAAAAAGTCAAATTCGTAGCTCATTGGGAAATTTTCATCGAGCTTTCAATAAAAAGACTATACCCTCTGCGTTTCCCATTTTCTGAAACTTCCTACGATCAACTTGAACAAATATCTAGCCAAAAAGTCTTGATTTTTCAGTATAAAAGCACCCAAGAGGTTCTAGATCGGAGGCCAGTTTTTTATTTCTTTTTTCCTCTTTGGAGGTAGCTAAATAAAGGTCAATTAATAGAGAAAAAAGTGAGCTTCATCTTTGATTCCATATTTTCAATGGATTCTGACTTCTGGACCTCGCGTCTCGCCGCCGCCAAGCGCCAATACACGCATCAGCACAACCATCCGAGTTCCCACTTAGGTATCTTATCCCCCCCCCCCCCCCCCCTCTCGGTTTTATTTTCGGTTTTATTTTTTATTTTTTATTTCTCAGTCTAATTAAATATGCTGTGTGTTTGGATTAGATCGGTTGAGCATCGATGATTTTGAGCTAGAGGACGATGTCCGACCTGATTTTACATGCCCGTATTGCTACGAGGACTTCGACATCGTGTCGCTGTGTTCGCATCTCGAAGATGAGCACTCGTGCGAGTCCAAAGTCACCGTACGTGTTTCTTTAGATGCACCTCCGATTTTATTTTATTTTTTCAAATTTCCTCTACGATGCCTGTTATGTTATTTGATCCACGAGAGTAGACGGTTGGTTTCCTTATTAGATTCATGTTGGAGGGTTACAATCTCCGTTGGTAAAAAAGTTGTGTATGCCTTTTTCGGAGCAATTGGTTGATATATCTTGTTATATCAACCGACTACGCAGGGACCAAAATAGTATTTCCTCTTATATATTTGTAAACATACATATGTTTGTGCGTGTGTTGTGTGTAATAAAACAGATACGGTGCTCCAATCATATAAATATTGGCAGTCTTCCTCAAATTATATCGTTCCCTGTTTTTGAGCTATATTTGTATTGCCAACTTGTCGTTCTGATGTCATAATCCTTCCCCACTATATATTGCTAAAGAAGCTTATAGATTGCTGTCATTGAAAACTTAGATTTTAGTCGCTGCAAAGAGGAACCTGAAAAAAAAAAAACCAATAATATGGAAACTATTGGTCGAATTGGTTGGCTGTTTGAAAAATGTAAGAGGCTTTCAGGAGCTGGTATGGTGAGGTTTGTGCAGGGAAAAAAGAGCTCAAGGTTGCAATTGATATACTAGGGATTTGTGAGAATTTGTTACTTATAAAGTTGTTATTATATTTTTTTTTTTTAACTTCAGGAGCTTCCTGCAGTTACTGCACTAGGAACATTTAAAATGAGGCTGTAATTGCTAGATGGTTCATCTATCTAGGAAGATGTTTTATCACTAGAGGGTGCCATTTAATTAAGTCCAAAGACATAGTGCTGATGAATTCAAATCTTGGATCATATGATTCATATTTGTGCTTGATGCCCTCATTGTGATGGAACTTATTTTTCCTTGTACCGAATTGACAAAGAATTATGTTGGTTTCTTTGATATAGTTACACATCCAAAATGAATCAATGGAAATTAAGGGGAGGGGGAGAATGGAGGAAGGGAAATGAACAAAATGAAAATCTTGTTTTATCTAGTTATTTATTGTCGATGTTCATATTTCTAAGAATTGAGGGTGGGTGATATTGAGTGGTTTAGTTTCTAGTTTTGATTGGCAGTCCATGATAGTAGAGCCTCATTCTGCCTCTTTCCTTGCAGGTTTGTCCTATTTGCTCTGTTAAGGTTGCTCGGGACATGTTAAGTCATATCACACTGCATCATGGACACCTGTTCAAGATATCCTTTAGACTGAAATTTCATCACTGATGTTTTATCTTTATACGACGTTGAAGACAATATGCTTGTTTATGTTCTTGGCTATTTATCGACACAAAACTAAATTGTTATATAAGTTTCCTTTAACTGAGAATTACTTGCAGAGACGTCGCAGGTTACGTAGAGTAGCAATTCCTAATAGTCAGGCACTATCACTACTGGGACGGGATCTTCGTGAGGCTCATCTGCAGGCGCTTCTAGGGGGTGGTGGACATCGGTCAAACAATGCTAATGTGTCTGCTGCAGCCGCTGATCCATTCTTATCATCATTTATTTTGAATTTTCCTGCATCTGAAACAGAAGAAATATCAAAATCTGTGGTAAACAGTGCTGAGGACACTTCTGCAAAACATGCGGCACCAGCACATATATGGAAATCAAGGTACTGGTTTAGATTTATTTTCTGTTAGGATCTTTGGAAACCTGTGATTTCCATTGAATTATCAACCCCTTGTTTACTCATTTAATTTTTTACGTAAGATGCATTAAGTAATTTTCATCTAATAATTACCCTTTTGTAATGTCCCTTCCTCGTTCCAAAATTTCTTGTGAGATGTATTACCCTCCTATATGTTATCACTTTTTCTCCCTTGTTTCCAAGATTCTCACTTTATTTTCTCAAAAAAAAAAAAAAACTGAGTTCTTTATTCTCTTTTATATAAGATTTGAAAATTGTGGCCCACCCCTTTTGTTTGCCAACATTGTCCATGTGGATTAGGGGTTTGGATCGAGATATTTGGACCATCATATGTTGGACAAGTTTCTCTATGAGAATGCAGTACATATTTTGATCTCTTAGGCAAGGTGGTCCATCACTTTTGTATTCACCAAGGAGCACGCCATAGACCATTATGGTCCAATTATTTATGCTCTATGCACACCTAAACCCCTGTAAAAACCCTTCTCTGGATCAAACTGTTAACTTCTCTCTCCCCTTGCAGTTTTGATCCTTCTTTGAGTTACGAAGAACGGGAAAAAAGGATGAGACAAGCTGCTGGGAGAGCTGGTTTTATGCAAGATCTTATTTTCTCGACTCTGTTGAATGACTAGTAGGAGTAAGTTGCGTCATAAATAACTGATTGAGTTATTAAGAAGTCTTGATAAGAGGGGTGTCTTTGGGTGGGATGCTAGTAGTATACATTGTTTGAAGCAGCATTGTTATGTCTGGTGATTGTATCCCATTCGTGTTAATACATCTCTCTCTCTCTCTCTCTCTCTCTCTCTCCCCCCTTCCCAGTGATGTACCTCATTCTGAAGAAATATTCCAAAAAGATCTCAGTTTATGGAGAACTTTAATTCATGAAATGGTTATGGTGTTGCGTTGTAGAAACCTTTTTTTAATGCGGATGAACTCAGGAGGGAATCTTTGATCCAGCTCATTTGATTTTCTTCCATCCACGACAGCTGCGGTGCATCAACCTCCTTTTACCCACTCCACCTATCCAATTCCATGAAAGATAATGAAAAGAAAAGATGGTTTTGGCAACCTACCAAACCGTGTGTATCATTATAATTATATAGACGTTACAGTTGTAGTAATAAACATTACAATAACGGCAACCATAACTTTTGGAATAATCACAACAGAGTACAAGTTTAAACATAACAGAGTTAGGCGTTTAAAAATCAAGTATCCTGGTTTGTAGCGAGCACGGGATTGATATCCCTAACACCTTCCCTCAAATTAGTGGGTAAGGAACAGACTAATAATTTGTCACGCAAAATACAAAACCGATTAGCAGTTTGGCCCTTGGTGAAGATATCTGCAACTTGATTGCAGGTGTTAATATAACGAACAACCACATCTTTGTTAACAACCTTTTCTCTAATAAAATGATAATCAATTTCGATATGGTTGGTACACGCATGGAAAATAGGATTAGAGGCCAAAGACATAGTACTGAGATTATCACACCAAAGTGTAGAAGGTGAAGATAAATAAATGTGCAACTCTCGCAAAAGCATACAGATCCAATATACTTCAGCTGTCGTTAATGCCAAGCTCTGATACTATGCTTCAGTACTAGATTTGGATACAACAGGTTGTTTTTTAGAGGACCAAGAAACTAAACACTGCCCAAGATAGATGCCATAGCCACTGGAAGAACGTCTATCATCTGGATTACCTGCCCAGTCCGCATCACAAAAAGCATGTACGGCAACAGTACTTGGTTTATAGTGAAGACCAAAATCTACAGTATGCTTTAAGTAACGAAGAACTCTCTTTGGCCGAAGTCCAATGGGTACTAGTGGGTGCTTGCATATGTTGACATAACTGATTGATGGAATATGCAATATCAGGACGTGTAATAGTAACAAATTGTAGGGCCCCAACAATATGGTGGTATTCAGAGGGATCAACTAAGAGATCACCATCAAATTTTGACAGCTTCGAACCAGAAATGCAGGGAGCCTTGTAAGGTCGAGCACCTACCATATTAGCATGGTCAAGTAAATCAGCAATATATTTAGATTGACGTAAATGCAACCTTGTATGATCACGTGCAGCCTCTATCCCCAAAAAATAGCACAAGTCACCTAAATCCTTCATCACAAACTCAGATTTTAATTGTGAGATAATAGAGAAAATTGTTGAATCATCATTGCCAGTGAAGATGATATCGTCGACATATACTAATATATAAATATGCAATTTATCTCTATGAAGAGTGAAGAGGGAGTAGTCAACATGTGAACCAGAGAAGCCAAGATCAAAAAATGCCTGTGAGAGACGAGTGAACCAAGCTCGTGGTGCCTGTTTAAGGCCATAAAGAGAGCGATGCAATCGACATACAAAGTTAGGACGTTCAGCACTGATAAAACCCTTCGGTTGCTCCATATAAACTTCCTCATCAAGGTATCCTTGGAGAAAAAGTATTGGAGACATCTAGCTGTCGTGTAGTCCATCGAAACTATACAACCAAAGCTAAAATAATGCAAATAGTTGTCTGTTTAACAACTGGGCTAAAGGTCTCAAAGTAGTCGACGCCAGACCTCTGATCAAATCATTTGGCGACTAACCTCGCCTTGTAACGATCAATGGAGCCATCAAGTTTCTGTTTGATCTTGTAAACCCATTTGTTGCGGAAGATATGATGAGATGAAAGCCATGGACAGAGTGACCATGTACCGTTGTCCAATAATGCCTTGAACTCAGATTCCATAGTTGCACGCGATTCCGGTTTAGAGACTGCCTGTGTAAAAATGTTAGGCTTAGGAGGGATGGCAACCGTATGGAATAGATGAAGTGGATGTCATGAGGAATAATGGGTCACATAGTCAGGAAACTGGCGAGGTCGAGAATGCCCTGTTTGTGAGCGAGTAACAATATGGTGGACATGGGAGTGCTCGACAAATGCCAAAGGAGCAGGCGATTCAACGATAGTTGGAGAGGGCGAAGGATTAGGGGGAACGATTGAAATTTGAATAAAGGATGAGATAGGTGACACATGTGAATCGAGGGGCTCATGTGGCTGGGGTGAAGCATGTGGAGTTGACACGGAAGGCATAGTTGTTACAAGTGGATTTGCGGAAGAGTCTATCCGATGAGTAGGCGGTGAACCCAAAAAATTAGGAGAAATTGAAATTTGAAGTGGAAAAGAAGACGTACCAGTAGATCTGGTAGGTGGTGAACCCAAAAAATTAGGAGAAATTGGAATTTGAAGGGGAGAAGAAGACGTACCAGTAGGGATCACGGCACCAGCAGGGGAGTGATTCGGCATCCTTATTTTGGTTGGAAAATATTTTTCATCAAACACAACGCTACGAGAAATGTAAACACGCTCACTTAAAGGATCAAGACATCTATAACCCTTTTGACTGGAGCAATAACCAAAAAAAATGCACGGGATACTACGATATGACAATTTATTTTCAGCATATGGACGTAACAAAGGATAGCATCGACATCCAAAGTTTCGTAGAAAAGAATAATCAGGTGCATCTTTGTATAGTTTGAAGAAAGGAGTATCATTATTTAAAACTGACGTAGGTAACCTATTGATTAAATATACGACAGTTAAAAATGATTCAACCCAAAATTTCTTAGCGAGGCCAGATTATGCAAGTAAAGTGAGTCCCATATCAACAATGTGGCGATGTTTACGTTCGGCAATACCGTTTTGTTGAGAAGTATGTGGATATGTTCGTCTATGTAAAAACCATTTTCCATGAGATACCGAGTAAAAAGCGAGGAAATATATTCTCCACTGTTATCGGTTTGTAAACGTTTAATAGGGGATGAAAATTGTTTTTCCACAAGTAGCTAAAACTGAACAAAAGAATTGAAGACGTCAGATTTATTTGCAATTGGATACAACCATGTAAATCGACTGAAATCATCAATAAACGTTACATAAAATTTAAAACCGCTAGGTGACACAAGAGGTGCAACCCAAACATCCGAGTGGACCAGATATAAAGGACCTAATGTCTCATGATGAGAGGAGGAAAAAGGTTGTTGAATAGACTTGCCGAGTTGACAAGATTCACATACAAAACTCTTTCGCACCGAACCAACAAGAGGTAAATTAGACTTAGATAAGACATGACGCAAGACAGACTTAGATGAATGACCTAAACGTTGATGCCAAAGGGAGCTAGGTGCCTTGGTTCCCATAAAAGCAGTTAGCCCTCTGCGCTTATTGTGTGATAAATTGGCGAGATTGATAGGATAGATCCCATTTTCACTCGGACCCTGAAGGAGCATGATTCCCGTCTGATTGTCCTAAACCGAATAAGCATTATGTGTGAGATGGAAAGTAACATCATTTTCGACACAAAATTTGTTAATAGAAAGGAGATTGGTAGCAGCTTGAGGGCAATAAATAATATTCTTAAGAAGGAAATGATTGTTATGAGAGTGGACAATGGATGAACCAGTATGTTTAATAGACAAACCTGCACCATTACCTATACTGATAGTCTCATTACCATCAAACGGGCGTTTGGAATCAAGATTCTCAACATTATTAGTTACGTGTGCATTAGCCCTACTGTCTGCAAGCCATTGACAATTCAGAAATTCTGCATTAATATCAGCAACCATAGATGCCAGGTCTGTAGGAGGATGACATCCTTGGTAAGAAAAATCCATTGGTCGAAAACAATCCAACGCCTGATGATTATTGCCTTTGCAAATCTGGCAAGGGGAACGGCCACCAGAGTTGGAAACAGGACGAACGTCCTTGGTAGATATTGAGGGGGCAGGTTTAAGAGAAAAGTCTAGCTTTGTAGCGTCGGTGTTTGAAAACCCAGAAAATTGGAGTTTACGTTTCACAGGCTGAAACTTTGGTCGATTGGTGAATAAAGCAAAGGAGGATGTTTTTGGCACAAGATTTAGTGGAGCATGACGGTTCAGAATTATTTCATGATTCAACAGTTCAGACCTGAAATAAAAAAATGACATAGAAGCTTCCCGAGTGTGGAAGGAGTAAGAGGTAATAAATTGTGTAAAAGTAGGATTAAGACCCCCAATAATAAAGGATATGAGATCGTCATCATCGACTGGTTTGCCAACAGCAGATAATTGATCCGCTAAGAATTTGGCTTCAGCCAGATACGAAGCACAAGTCAAAAAACCTTGTTGGAGATTCTGTAGCTGACGTTTCAAATGGGAGATGCGGAATTTTGATTGAGAAGCAAAACAAGCAACAAGAGACTGCCATGCCAAAAATGAAGAGTCCAAACCATAGAGGGAAGCCACTAGTGCAGGAGAAATAGAGGAGATGATCCAACTTAGCAAAAGTTGGTCACGACTCTGCCAACTGGTGTAGGCAGGATTTACGGACTCATTTTTGGCAGCATTATCATCAACAAACACAGCAGGGCAGAGGTTAGAACCATCAATAAAGCCAAGTAGATTGTGACTCTTGAGAATAGGTTTAAACTGGGCAGTCCACGCAAGATAGTTTGTCTCATCAAGTTTGATAGAGATAAGTTGCGTTGGATTCGGAAAAGCAAAATGGAATGAGGAGGAGAAACCAGACTCAACCATGTTTAGAAAAGCGGAAGCAGGATCTTTAAAGCGTAAGCTAGATTGGCTCACGATACCATGAAAGATAATGAAAAGAAAAGATGGTTTTGGCAACCTACCAAACCGTGTGTATCATTATAATTATATAGACGTTACACTAGTAGTGATAAACAATACAATAACATTCCAGTCCACGCAAGTCTCTCAGCCACGCTTAAAAATAAACTAAAAATGAAAGCGTGCCCAGGGTGAAACATATTACATTCTGGATCAGACACGAACGACAACATCAAACGCCAATGTATGAATGTTTTCTTTTAGCGCTTCATGAATCTTGATGACTGTTTTATTAGTGTTCCAAAATATGTTTGAACGGTTGGCTTCACAAGTTAAATAATTTTCCTTTCAAATTTAGAACTTGTTAGTAATATTGAAGCCCCCGTTTGAATAGTGAAATGAGATGAGATGGTTTTAGATAAAAGTTAAAAGTTAAATAAAATATTATTAAAATATTATTTTTTAATATTATTATTGTTTTGAGATTTGAAAAAATTATATTATTTATTGTATTTTGTGTGAGAATTTAATAAAGTTGTAATGATGAGATGAGATGAGTTAAAATGGTTTCTCAATCGAAATGGGACAAATCTAAATAGATGATCTCCTTTGTACATGGAGTGGAAACTTTAATAATTTATATTTACCTCAGGGATTTTTTTAGTTAGAAAGTTTGGGAATAAGATATTTGCCAATCTTTGTTTGCTAACCAACCTTACAAAATTGCAAGAAGGTGGTGCTTTTTTCGTGTTTTGTTTTATGCATGCAATGAGTTCATAACCATATGTAAACCCATCAATAATGGAAATACAAGACTGCATATGGTTTCAATTTTTCTGTTATGGAGGTGATAATATTTTCAAGACACAATGGGTCATCAGGAAAAAGTTGTGCCAGCAAGATTGATCAAAAGAAGAGAGGTGGTTTCCTTGGAATGAATAATAAAGAACATTATCACGTCAAAATGGCTTTGGGCAAAATAATACTAATGGAGCCTATTTAAATACATGTACACTATCCATTTGGCATTTACAGCAGGGGGGGAAAATGGGTATACTCACATCATCATTATTGAATCCTCTGACATTATGGTCAACAGTGAGTATTTCACTTTGATTGAGATTCTGCCACCCTCTACGCAGAGCTTGGCTCCGGTGACCACCCAATATCCAGGTGGGTCCTCCGGGCCCCTCACCATTTCCTTCGTATTAACGAAGATGGACATTTTTGGTGCCCTTGGTGGTAAAGGTGGCCCCCCTGGATAAACTGCTGAATTCATATCCACTTTGGCAGGCTTCTCGGGTGGATTCAGTCCTGCACTAAATCTTGTGCTAATCATCATTGAGATAAATCCTGATTTTCGAGATGAAGTTGTAGATCCTTCCCATTCTGATCTACGTATTTTTGCAGATGCCACCATGGAGTATCCTAGCCTCAAGAACAAAACTTTCCTCATTCCAATAACCTTAACTTCAAACCAGGCCTTTGTCACAATAGAAGCCGAATCATCAATGTGTGCACCATTGTATTGTACTGGGGCAGTGCATACATGCGAGAATATGCTCCATTTGACAGGTTCAAAGTAGGCTCGATCAGCTGGTTCCTCAAAGGGCTCACAGCTGCGGTCATCTGAGAGTTGGAGAATCTTAGGAAGAGTTGAGAGATGCTGAAGATGAATTGCAAGATGGTCACTTTTCTTGCCTTCCAAGTATAAACGGACCCCTGTCACTGGCCGATTTACAGAGTCGACCTGCAAATTTAAATTTATTGACCAGAATGACTAGCAATTTATTGCTATTATGGCAACATGCTTGAATACTAGAAATATATTCATAAATTTGTTTCGATAATGGTCTAAATGACCAGCGTGCAGTCCTTGATGAGGAAAATAGTATGTAAATATAGTGCAAATATTTTGTACGGTTTCTTGTATGTAAGATCAATAGCTTTCCCCAAACAAAATTAGTTTTTGATAAAATAGAATAGCATACTGAACTAAGTCACGAGTTTAAAATTTTTTTATGTTTAGGCAGGAAGGATCCAATTTACATGACACAGAGCGACAAGAGCCATGCAGCACCTGCATAAGAGCTCATTATATGATTTTGTTCCTAAGCTTAACAATATGCAGCTGCATAAGAGTTCATTATATGATTTTGTTCACAAATGGGAACAATATGCAGCTGTCTTGAATCCCTAATGGATTAAAAAGCAATCAACCTATAAGCATTAATTCTTGCTAGAAGTGAAATGCACCTTTGCAGTTCAGATGGATTTGTGAAGTACACAAATAAACTTATCAACTCAGAGAAATGGTCACTGTTATCATTCTCCAAGACCAAGTATTCTATCACGTATGACAACAGTTTCTGAATGGTCCTTTCTAAAACTAAGGAGTCCAAATAATGAGATCATGGGAAATTCGAGAACTTAAGCTTAATCGTATTATTACTTCTATGAGCTGCAACGGAAGGAATTACCTGAATGGTGTTGACATAAAGCCTGGGGCCCATTAAACTAAACTGAAGGGATGGAGACACTTGTTTTCTGTGCCTAAGAGTGAGAGGTAAATCACCATACATTGGAGCCCATTGCCGAGGCAATTGAAATTCTAGAAATTGATGGAGCTCCTCAATTTGGGGTTTATCTGCATGATTTATCAACCATCAGAAGACCAATACAGGTACTACACATATAAGACTTTCAGAGTCATGCACAGGTTACGACCAAAACATAGCAGAAGCAAAATAATAATAACAACAACAACAACAACAATAATAATAAAGCTATGTTAAGTGCAATAGTCTACTAAAAACTGCAATAACATATAACAATCCTATCTGCCATCAAGTTGGATGTATGGGCATCAAGAGAATTAAGAGATGAATTCAGAACAGCAGCCAACAAAGCAGAGAGCATTAGCAATATAGGAGAAAAAGTTTTGGGTCTATCTAGTGGAAAAGTGTCCTGCTCACACAACAAACTTTCCAGAGAAATAAAGAATTAGGAGTCACCTCCAGTGCGTCCAGCATTGTTTATCTTGGTGCCATAAGTAGTAAGTTCAATAATATTCCATTAAATATGAAATTAAAAAAAAAATATATTAACCTCTTTCTGCGGGTATGGAGCTTAATACTATTCCATCGAATATAAATAGTATCAACCCCTTAGTTTGCACAATAAGCAGGAAAACAAATTCAGAGATAACGATTGCTCCATCTTACAAAATTGGAAGATAAGAGTGCTCTCGTGAAACAGAGACTAGAGTTACATACTCACATCTAAGGTAGAGATTTACTGCATGCATTAGGAATCCATTGCCTAGGACACCACTCAAGAGTGAGGTTATGGGCACAAAGGACATTGATATGACATTAGGAGATTGTGATATGGTTGAGAGCCACTGCTTATGACTTTGATTGACATCAACACCTCCCTTTCGAATACAGATGCGCACTATATCCTGCAGAATAATAAATACATCTCTTAAACACTTTTAACGTAGCCTGCTTCCCATCATGGTCAATAAAAGAAGCAGGGCTAAATTAGAGAGCGAAAGGCTTACATCGTTCTTTGAGTATGTGATATCTGGTGGCCTAACAGAGGCAGCAAAAGCTTCTTTACGGAGGTCCAAGGGGATAGAATGTTCTTCCTGCACAATAAATAGAAATATTAAAGCAGAACAAGGACTCTCCTTATTTCTCAACTTCCTCTTTCACATATCCGTGGTTTAAAATTTTAATATAACGGAAGCCTGTAATTATCATAGAGTATAAAGTAAGTTATCTAACTTGGAGGGAATAAATGTTAGACCCATTTGATGCATAAAGTCATGTTTTTAGCTTCAAAGAAAAGGGGGAAACCAATTGTGGAAATTAGATAGGGAAGTGATGACAAAAAATGCCCTATGCTATCTTAGGAGTCAAGAACTTATTGAAGAATTTGACCATTGCCATAGGTGCAATAGAAATTTTCTGAGAATTCAGGGAGCTGTAAAATCTGCTCTTTGATAAGTGGGAGTGGCAAGAGTCAAGTGTCCAAAATGCTTTAGAAACTAAGAAACCTTATTTGGGATTTTTTTTCCAGAAGTTGATTTTTCATTTCGAGTGTACGGTATTTTTCTCATTGATTTCTGGATAATGTAAAATGCATAAACATCACCCCGTGACTGGAAACTTGGAAATATTAGAATTTAGAAATTAAGTGGTTTTGCTTTACTTAGCAGTCAGACATTACCACGTCCAATCCTTTGGAAATATTCTCTTGCTTCTTTTTATTACTCACCGTTGCAATGCATCTTAGAATCAGTTTTACAATAAAGATGATGCTATCAGTTACCATATGGTAATGATGTTGACCTCATGATCATATGTACCTTTAGTTTTCCCGATAACTCAGCAGTGTTTGGTAAGAAACTTTCATTCTCATCTTCAGAAAATCTCTGATCAGCAAATTTCTTTAACAATTGCTGTACTTCATTGGGCTGAAGATTTGATTTTTCCAACTGCTTTACGCTAATTACATCCTTACCTCCCATCTTTACCCCAACAACCACATGAGTACCATATTTTTCAATGAACCTGAAAAATTATGTTACCAAGCATTATAAATTGAAATATTCTTGGGAAAACATTCCAATTAGAAGTTTAAAACCGTAATCTCAAAGAGACCATTATGCCAAAGACCACAGTGGACTTCCTTAAATTACCGGAGTAAAGCCATTCATTCTTCGAGCTTGTGTTAACTTGAGAATCTTTGGTCCTTTGAATGCAAAAAGTTCTTATAATAAACAAATTGCGAGTCACTGATACATCAAGCATTTTCAGTATAAAAGATCTTACTCGGCAAGGGCCGCAGGATCCCATGAAGAAGGCACTTCTTGCTTGACGTGATTGGATAGTGTCATCTGGGATCTGTCTAGCTCAATGTTATATAGAGCTATGAACCAACCATCGAATGCAAGACTCGTTGTGGCAGCTGCATCCTTCTGCCAGCACCCCTTGAAATCAAACATTGCATTGAATAACCCAGATGGAATTTTGCCGGATAAAGACATTTCTTGATTAAATTGCTCTGACATCTGGCATAAATTAGCAGATAATACCCAACCTTAGACAAAGCAACAAATGCCTCGCACACCATTGAAATAATTGAACCTGCCCGATATAAGGCTGAAAATAATAAATAATAATTTTAAAAGCATGACGATTTCAGCTCCTTCGTTTTCTATGTTTTTCAGTACTTAGTCATCCAGTAAACAGGTGATTTCGTTGAGTAAGAGAAATTCTATATATTTTTTTCTTAGCATATTATAATAATTCTCAACACCCTGCATAATTTATGAAGCAAGTAAGTTATTAGCATCTTTTTGTTAAAGATGTCTATAATAATATGAATTTCTAAATTAGGAAAACAAAACAAAAGAAAAGAGGGTACCTGATGAAATGAAACGACATCGGAGCGAAACCTGGTGCGCTCGCCCTTGTCGCACTTGATGGAGGTAGAGACGTGAGGGACGAGCAGCCCGCCGGGAATCACGAGGTCTCGAGTCTCCGTATGGTCAAGCTCGATCAGCCTCGTCCCGGAAGGACCCGACTTGCAGGACGACAGCCGGATATCGTTGCAGAGATCGTAGCCAAGTCCGATTGCCGCGACAGCCTTTTCGGCCGCGAAATGGGGGTTCAAGCGAGGGCCGTTGAGAGCCATTGATGCCCAATTGCACGGGAGAGGTTGTGCGCCTCTCGATGAATTTCTAGGGTTTTAGTTGAACAAAGAAGAGGAAGACGACGACCCATTGGCGTGGTCTTGGGGTTTTCAGCCTTCACAGCGGTTTTTTTTTTTTTTTTTTTTTTAGTTTTTACTTCATTTCTTTATTACTGATAGCGACAGGTTTTTTTATTCAAACGGTGGACTTCGGACAAAGCTAATCTAAACAAGGACTGGGACTGGGACTAGGAGGCGGCTGTCGGCTGGCAGCTGTCTCGACACATGTCAACACGGTATGTGCTATATCTACTTTCCTTTCTCTTGTCGTTTCGGTTTTTCAAGATGAATAATAAACAGGTTATCGTTATCCAATTTGTAATAATATTGTATTATATGAATGTTAGAGATATTATGCGGTCGAATTTTGAAATTATTTAATAATTTTTTTTTAGAGATATTATTACTATTTTACTAGCATTATTGATTAAAATCATTTTTAAGCTTTTTTTTTTTTTTGGGACGTGAGTCTTATAATATCAAATCAAATAAAATCTTTTTATTTTTTTTTATTTTTAGTTTTCGTCGTTCATATTGATATGCATATAACATTTTTCCAACTCATATTAAATCAACCAAAATTATTAAATAATTTTATTAAAAAATAATTTTAATTTTACATGATTATTCTTCATTAAGTATAATTATAAAATAGTTATAGACTAACTGTAAGTTTATTAATTTTCCTTTTATTTTAACAAGCTATGGATGTATGCATAATTATCAACACTGCCGTCTATGGATGATGGATCATACGATTAATTGTTGGCCAATGCATTGAAAAAATGAACCAACAATTGACATCAACCAAAACTCATTCCATGCATAAACCTTTCTCTCCAACTAAAAAGAAGAATCGGACATACAAAAAACATAAATAAAGAGCTTAGTGTATGTTTAAGGAGTATAACTGTTTTCAGGTTACTTCATTATTATTTTATTAATATTTATAAATTATTTCACTATTATTTACAGATAATTTGATATACTTTTAACATCCAAACAGAATTTAGACTTACTAACCTCACCCTAAAAATTAAAAATAAAATACGTGAACAGTCAAATTAAGAGTGTAAACTTAGACGGAATAATATCATTTTCCAATCAAATATCAGGCCATCCATTTCTAGTATTAATGAATGAAAAAAGGCATCTATTAAGGATATTTATGGGTAGACGATTAGGATTAATTAAGGTCCGGTTGAACAACCGTAGAGAATATAACATTAATTATAGCAATAATTAGCAATAACATTAAAATAGAAGTTATAAGATTATCATTACTTTTTCTTCAAGTTGTAAAGAATTATTGTATTTATATATATTAATTTTGGTAAAATTCTTATCTCTTGAGTGTTGTGTCCGCCACGTTACATTAATTAGTTAATATATACCCAACTTTTGGTTCCTTACGCGTTTGCCAATGACTTTGATCAAAGTATGTTAATTCAGCTTATGGTAGACTTCCACGTCCGACGACAATTGCACCTCTCGCTTTGGTTCTTTACGTGTTTGCTAATGACTTTCAGTTTCTCACAATATATAATTAATGATCAAGAGTACTATATATATATATATATATATATAATTCAATAATATATAATAAAAAAATTATATTTACAGTTATATCACTTATTTTGAAAAAATGAATAAATATAAGACTTATATTAAAAAAAATTATTTTTTAATGACACAGACGTCATCTTTAAAAAAAAAAAAAATACACGTGACTTATACATCTTATAACTATATTATCGTTACTCATATATATAAAGGACTTTCTTTGAACCATCCTACGCAAATCATGCATGCATGAATTCCTAAAGGTTACTTTTTTGGAGTACAAATGGAAAGCCATTGTATTGGGCCACTGAGGTCCAATATATTCATGTGATACTCGGCCTGAGATAGAGTGGCTTCTGAAATCGACTCATGATTCAATTGTTTCCCTCATTTATAACCCAAAAACTATGTGGGTAGTTAAAATATCCACGACTGAAAAAAGAAAAGAAAAGAGAACATAACTTCATATTTTTAACTAGAAAAATTTTAAATATAAGTCTCACACCTTGCACACCCACTTAAAAACATGTGATTTTATTTTTTTATCCTCATATTTCATATTGAATTAATTCTAAATATAAACCCCATATCCTGCACACCCACTTAAAAACATGTGATTTTATTTTTTTATCCTCATATTTCATATTGAATTCAATATGAAATATGAAGATAAAAAAATAAAATCACATGTTTTTAAGTGGGTGTGCAGGATGTGAGGCTTCTATGTAGCACAACTCTTTTAACTAATCCTCTTCTCGCCAATAAGTACATATTGTAAGAAAGTCTCAAGTAGATCTACGGCGCTACGCTATGCATTTAAGGATATGTTTAAAGTCTCAAGTGCGCCACGTGAGAGTAGTCTAAGGCCCACTACAAAAAAAAATTATTTATATATAACTAGTTATTTATTATAAAAATTATTATTTTCTATTAAAATGAACATATTTCGTCATAAATAATTATTATCATCATAAATATTTATTTTTTTTATAATAATGATGTATTTTTAGAATAACGTTAGATATAAATTTAAGATGTTTCAGTCCCACTTTTTCTCAAATAATCTGCATAAGACTTGCACTTCTAGACATGCACAAATGATTTTTTTATGTTTTTTGTTTGCTATGGTTTGCATTAGACTATATATTTATTATGCCTGCGTGTTATAGAGTCTTAACATTTATTTCGCAAAAACATCACAAGTTACACTCTCAGCTCGTTCCTGTCTCACTATGTTGTTGTGTATTGCTCATCAATTGTTGCTACTACTTTTTTTCAAAAAAAAAAAAAAACTAATTTAAAATTATTTTTTTTAAAATAAAATAAAATAAAAGTGTTAATGCAAGGGTACTTGATAGAGAGTACGACATATTATATTGATAGAATGTGAGTAGGACATCAATAATATTTATTGAACTGACTAATTTTCCTCTAATTAAATTGGGTTGGAGGAAAATTACTCTAAACCATTTTGAAAATTGCCAAGTATATATATATATATATGATCCCCTAGTCATGTTATTAGTTGGCCATCTTGTCTTTTTTATAATTACTTAATTTGAAGAAATTAGTTTCCTTCAACCAGGAAAAATGAAGACCTATTCAACGGTTGCTTTGCATGCAGAAGTTCTTGTCTATAAATTTACAAAAACTCTACTTGTACACGCCAGGGGAACTCCCACATACCCGTCCCTCCACGTGTACAAATGAAACAGTGCATTTCATATACACCAAATGATTGCGTTTTTGCTTTCTCCCTCCCTTCCCTACCTCTACCCACAGAGTAATACAAAATCCTTCGAAGCCTTCCTCCCAAACGGCAAACAGAATCTTTCGTCTCTGCAGCTTCGAGTTCGCAACTTCTTCTTCTCAGCTTATTCGCATCTTCCAAACAAAGTCCTTCATCTTCGTAGCATTGTCTTCGCATCATCTTTTGCCACGTGAGCAAGCTCTGGTTTTCCACTTCGTATTCTCCTTTGTGTTCCAATTCTGCAATTTCATCTCCCTTCGTGGTCTCCTTCTTAGCCTTCCTCACCTTCCTACCCCATACGCCTCCACAAACCCACAAATGCCTCCTACCCCTTCGTCTTCTCCACGAACCCACAGCCACTCCCTCTTTCCTCGTTTTATGGTGAAGTCAGACGTTGGTCTTCTGCTCTCTATTATTGTCTTCTCATTGTCTAAAAAGTACACACTAACCACTAAGATATATCTCTTAACATCTCATAAGTAGAAGATTGATATGTAAACATATATCAAAAAAGAAATGGAAGTCTAGTTTGCATAAATTTGAGGTCAAGCTCTTGTCTATAAAATTTAACTTAAAAAATTATTAATAGCTTATTTGAATACATTTTCCTTTCTAAAAATCTTTCTTGGTACATATGGATGATTAATCCACAAGCTGTAAATTGATGTACTATGAATTCTACCACTTGTTCAGTACTCACAATTCACTCCCCTATTAAGAGTGAAGGAACATTTACTCATTTAGTGGGAAAAAAAACTAAACTCAAAGAATGATAATTTACTATTAAAATCACCATTACAGATTCATATTAATTGAATTAATAATAATTTGGGAGGTTCTCACTGATTTGGAGACTCCAAGATCAAATTCCAAGTTGAATTCAACTAATATAAGCCATTTCCTGGAGTGACGGCACTCTCTCTCTTAGAAAAAGTTTTTCTTCGGCTGGATTTATTGAGCGATGCTAGATGTTTTTCTTATTGGACGCAGATTCGGTTGAATTTTCATCTGATTTTGTTTTTTTTTTAATATATTTGCTACGTGGCAGCCGATTCCCCGAAATGTCTCCAACCCGAGATACCTGTAGCAGTTTTGATTAATTTAATAGGTGGCCTGTCATGTTATCTATAAATATATATTTTTTGATAAAAAAAAAAAAAAAAAACGTGCTTGAAATAATTTCCTCAAAACAGTCAAATAGGGTACTAATTACTATCTAATTGGTGGCCTGTCATGCTTAAATATATATTTTTTGATAAAAAAAAAAAAAAAAAACGTGCTTGAAATAATTTCCTCAAAACAGTCCTAATTACTATCTAATTGGCAGCTTATTCTTACGTCCTGATCTTGGCCCCATGGATGGAGTAATGATATAGACATAATATATATTATAATATATTGTATAATAATATTATAAAATAAGAATATTTTTATAAAATAATATTATTTTTATAAAATATTTTATAAAAATACTTCTTATTTAAAATAAAATTATATAAAAAATTATAAAAAATATTACGTGTAAATTATTTTCTTCTTGAATGATATATATTGGGGACCGAAACTTCATGATTGACATTAATGGTACCAAATGCCGATGTTTTTTTTTTTATTTTTTTAGTGGCTTGAATATGTCAAAGACGTGGGCTTAAAGTTTACTCAAAGTTTCTTTTTTTGTTTAGGTCTAGTTGGTTTTTAAAAAAATATTTCATTTTATTTAATTATTATAATTTTTTTAATTTTTAATATAAAATAAGATAAAAAATTTAATTTTTTCAAATCTAAAACAAAAATTAAATTAAAAATATATTTTAATAATATTTTATTAATTTTTTAATTTTAATCTCATCTCATCTCTAAAAACAAACGAGCACTGGGCAGGTTTGATAACCAAAACAAAACACAAAATTCTCATTTCATCTCATCTCATCATTACATATTTTTTAAATCTCCATATAAAATATAATAAACAATTCAACTTTTTCAAATCTCAATACACTTTTTTCAAATTCTAAAATAATAATAATATTAAAACATAATATTTTAAACTTCAAAATAAAACACAAAATTATCATCTCACCTCCAAACCTACCCTTAATCAATCCGAGCCAAAAAAAAAAAAAAAATACGATACCAATATATAGCAAGTCCTAGGAAGCTTAAGATGAAGATTAAAGTACTCATGACTTGATACTTGATAGTCAACACGCTAACTAAATAGCTCTCCATTAGAATAAAGTAAACATAAACCAACATGCAAAATGCGCATTTTGACTACAGCCAGCGATCGGTTGCAAGAAAAAAAACGTACGTACATGCAGCTCCCCCTTCCTTATCATATCCCTCTCGCCTCATCTTGTTTTCTCGGTTTCACACCCTACATTCAATTTGTTTGCCTCGGAAACTGCCAAGAATATATATTAGTACTGTGCAAGACTGCAAGTACCGTTCATTCAAAATACAGACATCATTCCATAAAAATAAAAAATATTTTTCATTCTACATCTTACGGAAAAATATTAACATATTTTATAAAAAATATCTTCACATCTTATAAAAAAAATAAATAAATATAAAATGTAAAAGCGAATAATAGTTAATACATAATACATCCAAAAAATAAAATATAGAGATATCATCGTGCTTTTTTATCGATATTTTATTAGTTTTGAAAGTACCACTCTTTTTACTTTAATTTGTATCCCTTTAATTTGTATAGTCAGATATCAAAACTAAACGATGCAAATCAGTCATTAGAATCGTCTTCATAATTCTCTATTTTTTAAAAATTATATATATATATGCATATTATAGTCAACAAATATTTAATTCATGTAGTACTAAAGTTCGAGAAAAATATATATGTTTATTTGTTGTTTGTTATTTTTTATTAAAAAAAATTAGTATTTCTTATCAAAATTAATGAATCTATTCTCATCACAAATAATACTCATTTTCGTTACAAATAATTTTTCATAATTAAATACTGATTTTTTCTTATATAAATGCTAATCTAAACGTACAAATAGTTTGAAGTCGAACGATCCTGCATGTATAGACGCAGAAAAGGGTAAAAAAAATAGTACTACACAGACAAAGTGTCGACGTTATAAGCTGTTATAACGACAACGGAATCCTCGCCGGACATCAACTACTTCCAAACATGCCATCCAGGAATTGCACGTGGTTTCCTCCATTTCTAGGATCGGTCTTCTAAAATGTCCCCCCTTTTTTTTGCAATGGGATCACAGTACGTATGAACGCTATATATGATTAATGTCTACCACCACATGTCTGA
Source organism: Juglans regia (assembly GCF_001411555.2). NCBI lineage: Eukaryota > Viridiplantae > Streptophyta > Magnoliopsida > Fagales > Juglandaceae > Juglans > Juglans regia. The sequence goes on from NC_049904.1 coordinate 30,073,280, forward strand.
TGAGGAATGGACAATACATGCACATTAATTTCCTGATCAACATTAAATATTATAGTACACACAATCAGTTTAATAGAATGAAAAAGCTGAAATTGACGGCAACGATAATTAGGCTGCACTGCTGTGACTAACTGCCTTGCATTCATATATACATATATATATATATATATATAATATATGTTCATGTCCACAAGAATTGCATGTGATCCAGATCGTCAACACCTAAAGGGAAGGACACGCGTACTGCGTTACTCCGGCCAACGTGATTCATGTTAATTTACTACTACTGTACGTACATCTTCCTGTCAAAATCTCCCCCTCCCCTAGCTAGCTAGCTAGCTCGCTTCCCTATCTCCATCATCATGAGTTCTTCCATTCATTATGTGACACGTTTCTGATCAGTTGTTAAGATTATATATCTCTTTAGGTTTTATTATTATCGTAATTATTGGATTTCTGGACCTCATGCATGCATGGATACTGTAGGAAACAGATCTCCAAAGTCAACTTAAATCGATTCCAATCGACGCGGATACTTTGTGGGGTCCTTTCCTACCAAACCTCGTCAGGGAATATATATATATATATATATATATATATATATATATAAATAATGTTTTGGATTTTCTTTCAGCATAAATCTTTGAAATAAGTTACCCCATTGAATATATGGTACGTAGGGTCATAGTTAAGATATATTATATGTGGTACTGCTTGTTATATGGGAAACATATATCAGAGAGAAACGATTATATATATATATATATATATATATTGGATTTTTATTTTATTTTATTTGTCAAATTTTTGTGATATATATGTTGGTAGAACTAGATAGGGGTTGATAATTGGACATTGTAGGGATTAAGAAATTAGTCTCAAATAGATCCGTTCACTATTTTATATTGTTTTCTATTATTTTTTGGGATGATTGTTGGAGAATCTCACCCTCTCCTCGTGTATCACTTTTTTAGTTTAATGAATTAACTTGATTTGAAAAAAAATAAAATAAAAGATAGGGGTTGATAATTGACTAGTGATACTGTGTATACGAGTGCTGTCCATTCAGATTCGGGTCAGGATATCCGGCCTCAGACCCAAGTGTTTAATGCAGCTCTAATTTGGTATTTGATAACCAAAAAATGTTTATAAAAATAAAGGATGGATGATTTTTTAATGATTAAATTGTCATTTCGCACGACTATGATTGGGGACAAAATATTGAATCCAAGCTACGATTGAGGTGAGGGAAAAAACATGGTTATAGAATATGATTGAAGTGAAAGTTAGGTGCAAAACATGATACAATGATCTGAGGCCAGACGAGTGCGTTTATTTTATTAATCTTGTTACGCGGACATTATTTTTGTTTTCCCTGTCTCTTTGGGTCAAGTGGGCAAATTTCTTATTTTTTTTTATTTTGATTCTACACATGCTTATATGATCCAAATAAAAAAAAGAAAAATAATAATTATAGTTGTGAGTGTATAAATGTCGTACAATCACTTTAAAAAATATAAATATAAAATTTACATAAAAATAATAATTTTTAATAGTGAACTATGTTTTTTTTCAAAGCGATTGTACAATACTTATATACTCTATGACTATATTTAATATTACTCGTAAAAAAAAAATATTGAAGTACTTTATAAAACTAGCTATAGTAGAAACCAATTTTGTCCAATGCATGCGCATTAAAAGTATTCCTAAGTTATTGAGTAGCTCCGATCCATTGCGTGAGATTATGTACTTGCACTTCGATGAACCTACCTTCTAAAAAGCGATATGAGTAATGATGAAGCTCATGTAGACCAATCAAAATATATATGTTTAGACGCTAATAATAAAAAATAATAAAAAAAAAATATTTATAACGAGTTATTTATAATAAAAATAAATTTATTTTAATAAAAAATTATAATTTCTGTAACTGACCATAATTGAAGATAGATAAAAGATTTGAAATAAATATTATAATATTTATTATATTTTATATAAAAATTTTAAATAATATTAAATATTTAATAAATATTGTAGAATCAACTTCACGGGTATATATATATCTCAATTATAATAAATTTCCATAATCGACTAAGAAATTGAAGTTCCTTTAAGACTATGCTTAATTTGACCAGTTTATAGGTAGCATTATTTTTCATTATAGGAACCATGATTAATAATTATCCAACAAATTGAATTACTAGATGATCAGGACCATGATCTGCATCGATCGATCCTCACTTCCACTTCCATTCCTAACAAATAATTGAAGTACTATCTTTTATTGAGTACGTAGCAAGCTGCCGTAACGGAAACATGCATGACCGTAGGGCGGCAACGACTCTCAGTCAATGTACGTATATTGCACGTATTATTAAGCACATGAGTACTGTACGCACTACAAGAAAAATGGGATTTTGTGGCCGTTTAATTGCGATGAAAATGTTATTTGTGACCAAACCAGACTCATTTTAACTGTAAATAGTCATTTCGCTGGAATTAAATAATCACAAATAAGCAGTTTTCTTGTAGTGACGTACTATGCACGCACGCGGCCCCGATGATCTGCAGCATTAATTTTTGGCATACATGACTTTTTACACCACCGTGGCCTCATGTCTCGGCACTAAGGTCAAATTAAGCATTTATTGCTGTTTTTTTTTTTTTTTTCCAAGTTATAATTTTAATTTTATGGTCAAGAATTAAGAAATTAAATACATCCTGAAACTCTGGTACATAACAAACCCTACAGGCTACTGCCAAGAAAAAAGACTTATAATAAAACTTTAAATGTTGGAGAGATATCAATAGCTATCTATTTTCTTAGCCAAAAAGGTTTATCTTACTATTTTGCAAATCGCAAATCGATTTGCAGAAAAGGAAAACAAAAATCAATTGAAAATACTTTAGTTATAAAATTAAATTTATAATTTGAGGTGATTTGATGTAATATATTATATTGTATTACTATTTTTTTATTATAAAATAGATCTATAATATCAAATAAAATTATGTCAATTTAAATCAATCCATATGTATTTATTCTTGAAGCCATCCAATATTAAAGCCATCCAACAATATTGAAGAAACATGTCATAAACAGTTCCTAACACATGCAAATTTCTCAATAATATAAAGAATGTAACGTCTCAATAGAAAACCTAAACTACATAATCTATGCCCTAAAATGAGTAATCAATGATATAATTAGAACTTCAATAGATCCTTATAAAAAGTAAGAACTTTAAATTCTCAAATAATATAATATCTCATATACCACCTATCATTATTTTTATCATATAGTATATCACAAAGAATGTCATAATCATATCAAAGTGATGTAAACTCAATATATACGTACATATATATATACATGTATGTATGCGTGTGTGACAATATCATGTTAGTTGAGAAGGAAAGTATCTTAATACATATAACAACATTCTCGTCAATTAGTAATTTTCCCATTTCATATTTCCTTTCTTTTACGATACCATCAGCAAATGTACAAAAGCTCCTTCGCGTATTCGTTCCTCCAATGTTTTTTACTTGGTCAGGGACAGACGCGCGTGGACGAGGGACAATACGTGAGTTAGCCTTGTTTATTGCAAAGAAAATCGCTTTATTGTCACTGGTCCCATCACCCCCAATTAGCTCACGTTTTTTTTTAATATAATAAAGATATATATATATATATATATTAGATGAATAATCATACTCGTTATTTAGTTTAGCATGTATGATATGATATTAAAATTTTACTTGCGTATCTATTGTTTAATATTAGATGGATGGTGAAATGCGAGTAGAGGAGAGGAGAGGAGAGGCGCGTGGTAGGGAGCCGCTCGCGTCAGTAAAAGGCATACAGGATGCGTGTCGAGTGATGAGTGGGCAGGGGAGATAAACACCCGTTGGTCCAAGCGAGCGATTCAAAGGGTCGATAAATAAAGGCTTTTGGAAAGAGAGAGACTCCGAAGAAAAGCCACCAAACAGCAGCCACTCCCGGCGAGAATGCAGAATCTTATGCCGACAACTTGTTCAACCGGCTATTACCAGTTGCCCCCCTCCCCCTCTTTCCTGCCACATACGCTCCTAAATCTCCTCTCACGCGACCCACGCACGCAAAGAACTCTGGATTTTACAGCCGTTCGATAAATGATCATGATACGGATACGGATAACTTCAATAGTTCTAAGAAAAAAAGAAAAAAGAAAAATCACGTGCCGCGTAAGTAGAAGGCACCGCCACGCTCTCCATAGCAGCCGCCCCCGCTGCCTTTAATTGTTTTTCCTCCCTCAAATTTTCAGTCAATGCCCTCGTTGACTGGGCCTTCTCTCTCTCTCTCTGCTCAATTCCTCGCCGATTCCTACCTGAACCTCTATAAAAGCAGGCTGCCCTCCACTTCACAAATTGGGTCACCAGCCCTTCAGTGGCACGTTCTCTCTTTCTCTTCGCTTTCTTGCTGCGTAATTCACAGTTCTTTCTGGAATAGAATAAAAAAATATGGCTCCAAGGGGGAAGGCGGCTGCCGTTAAAGGTAACGGAAACAGTAATGGGAAGGAGGTGCATTTTAGGGGAGTGAGGAAGAGGCCGTGGGGAAGATATGCGGCCGAGATCAGAGACCCAGGCAAAAAGAGCCGTGTCTGGCTTGGGACCTTCGACACCGCGGAGGAAGCCGCTCGAGCCTACGACGCTGCCGCTAGAGAGTTCCGTGGCGCCAAGGCTAAAACCAACTTCCCGTTTGGCTCCGATAATGTGGATAACAAAAAGAACATTAGTATTAGTCATAACCAGAGTCCGAGTCAGAGCAGCACGGTGGAGTCCTCGAGCCGTGAGCCGGCTCTGATGGTCGATTCCTCGCCGTTGGATCTCAACCTCGCTACCGGTCATGGAGGCGCATCCAGCCCTGCCAGCTTAAGGTTCCCCTTCCAGCAGCACCACTGCCGCCAGGTTCCGGCTGTCCAAGTCTTCACCGGCGCTATGCCGGCAGCTAACCAAATGATCTATTTCGACGCGGTCGTTCGCGCCGGGATGGTTCAGGCTCAGCCCTATCAAAGGCTGAATTTCGATCGTGCTCATGCTGCAGCCAACGATTTCCATGCCGCGGCCTTCGCCCGTGGTTTCCAGAGCGACTCCGACTCCTCGTCCGTCGTTGATTTGAACCATCAGGATCTCAAGCCTCGGAGAGCCCTCAATCTCGATCTCAACCTCCCTCCACCACCCGAAGTCGCCTGAGTTTTTCAACGTTAACAAGAGTCGGAAGTAACCTATTTTCTCTTCATTTCGTTGATTTTTAGTTTTATTTTCCTTTTCCTCTCTAAGTTAGGGAAAGTATCAAAAAATACGTGAGCAAGAATCAGAGCTAGATGCATGTGAATACGTTGCTGATCTCCTTTTTTGCAACAGCGATCTTGCTGTTGTTCGAATTTATTCAGGAGTCTGCTTTTTTTCCCCAGTTGTAATCTCTCGTTTTTGCAGTATTTTTTTTTTCGCAGTGAATTAAGACAGATAAATTGTTACATTACGTGCAATTTTCCACAATTTTTTTCTATATCTGATTCACTATGTGCCGGTGGATCTGCTGGAAAACTTAGCCGGAGAGAGAGATCAGGGAGTTTCGGGTGGGGTTGAATGGTACGTGGGATCCATGTTAGTACGGACTGCGCACGAGTGTCGTTGTTTGGTTGTGAAGGAAACACAGCTTTAGACTTGTGCCGTGTCATAGCATTCATTTTTAGACCCCAAAATTCAAATGGGTAACGTGAGTACAGGTGTCCATCATCCGCATTTAGTATTAGTTTTATCCTTCTTTTCCGTCTTAAGTATTTATATTATTATTATTAAAATAAATTAAGAGTAATAGTATTCATCATTTTAATTTTTATAATCTTCTTATTATTTTATGATATGATATTAAATAGTTGGAGATTATTTATTATATATTTTTATAAATTTATCATCTAATACTATATTATAAAATGATGAAAAGAATATAAAAAAACAGATAACGATTGAATTTTTTTCTCTTATTATTATGATTAGTTTGACGTCGTTTCGTCAATGTTCGTTTGGCTTTAACATCTTAGTGGATAACAGAAATCATATTCTCGCGGTATATATGCTGCATATCTTAACTTGAGCTTGTATTTAAATGATCTTGTGAAAACATGCTCGAATTCTAACACGTTCTCTCTAAATAGATAAATTCAAATATGTATATATATTAGGATTCCACTTTCGTTTGGTAGGATGTAAATGGATCATCCCTCGTGATATTGTCGTATACAAGTTTTGTTTGGATATAAAAATAATTTTTTATTTATTTCATAATTATAATTTTTTAAAATCTTTATATAAAATATAATAAATAATTTAAAAATTTTAAATTATTTAATAACGACTGCTGTGGGAGATAATAACAAAATAATATTGAATAGAAACAAAAAGTAAAGCTAGGTGCAGTATTTTAAATTGCAAAAGATTGTACGTGTTGTTGATTTCCCAAATCCCATTATATTCAACTGTTTTGCTAGTAAGTGGATTAATGAGACGAAGACATCATGAGATGACAGTGAATTAACATATATATATTGACACCCAAGATATCATTAATTATAAATTGGACAGCGAATGCAAAAGGTTCTTTGAATGGGGAGAAAGCAGGTCCTGCAAATGAAAATTTCATCTTCAATAATTTGAACTTACTGTGACAACTACCAATAAGGTATTATTTTTAACCAGTCTTAACATTGGATACCTTTATCTTATGTTGTATATTTTATATAATAATGACTTATTTTTAATTGAATGGTGATACAGTTATAAAGAAATTATACAAAAATAATTTTTTAAATTGATATGATTTCATGTGATCCGTTAGATCTATTTTACAAATCAGTTTATAAAATTATTTTTATGTAATTATTTTGTGACTAGAGTGTTTTTCTTTTTAATTAAATAATGTTATATACAGTTCTGGATATTTATCAATTAAATCTTTATTAAATGATTGGGTATTTATCAGTTTAAAAACATTATAAATACAAGGATCTTAAATATTAATTTACAGAAAATTTGATAATTAATACTCTATTAACATCAAATTAATTTCTGGATATTCTCCCCATATAAAACAAGCAGCAGTGGATCTGCTAAGATTGTCACGCTTGACCAGGATATTGCGCGTAGTGCAGAGAAAACACTACTGCTATGGAGGCTTCGCCTTTTAAACAGCAAATTAATAGTATGCTTTCTACAAAGGGCACTTTTTCTTTTGTTTGGGGGGCGAAAGAAGGAATAATGGAAGTCATAATATATATGCTATGCTATGCTATGCTATGCTATGATGCTTCCAAAAAAAATCAGCTTTTTTGACCAAAATAAAAAACAGTAGGCGGCCAGGCCAATTCTAGGATCGAGGACTCCCTCGTTAAGACATTACAAGTAGTTTAATATTATTATTATTATTATTATTGGAGTGCATTGCCAGGAAGGAAGAAGCACCTATCTATGTGCTAATTAGTCCTCCACATTGAATCTGGTTTTCTCGACTTAAATTATTGACCAAAAAGCTTGCTTTTTATTTAAAAAATAATAATTACAATCGTAAATATATAAGTATTATATAGTCATTTTAAAAAAATAAATAAATATGAAACTTACATAAAAAAAATTAATTTTTTAATAATAAATCATATTATTTTTTAAAGTAGCTGCTTAATACTTACACACTCTATAATTATATATAACATTATTTTTTTTACTCAATTGTATTGCATTCTACAGAACATATACTCTACATTTTAATACTATTTCAAGCGATATAAACTTTGGTCTCCATGTATATGGTATGTTTCTTCCAAAATACAAGATTCTAATCTCGCTAAATAAATGTATATAATCTCTAGGGTTATGAATTGAATTTTTTTATTATTATTATTTGATGTATACTTGTAGAAAATTTTTTTAGTTGAGCTTTTGTACTTTCAAATTAGTTGAAATGTTGTTCTCGGACATCATGTGTCAATAAAAAAATATTCTCTATTTTTATTAATAAATAAAAAAAATGATAAAATTATTTTTTATAAATTAACAACGTGATAGTGATAAAAGTGAAGGAATTAATCGGCAGGTGGTGTTTTTTCTTTTCGTACAAATTCGCTTTATTCGTTAATTAATTAATTACCTACGCCACACGGAAACTTCCGTGAGAGGGGCAAATGTGTGAAAAAGGAAACCATGGAGTGGCAATCGTGTAAAAGTACCGGACGGGAATAGAAGGGTGTAGGGCGCGTGAGATCGGAAGAGGTAATTCTACGTTGACCTTGGGTGTGCGTAGTTGCGTACTCCAGGAAAATGTGGGGACAGGAGACACAAACGGGGCCCGCATGGACGCGGGTGCTGGGAGTGGATGTGGGGGCGAAGCATGGCTGCCGCTATTGGGTGGGCCCCGGTCTTTTAGGAATTCGATTTCTATTTTCTATTAAAAAGAAAGAAAAAATAATAATTTATATAAATCTCAAATACATAAATCACATCTAACTTATAAGTTCTTGTAAAAAATAGAAACTCATCTAAAAAAGTATAAAAAATTATTTTTTATTACTAAAACTTATCTTTTTACAAAAGAGTTGAATGAAATTTGTTTATTTAAAACTTATAATTTTACTAATCATAATCTTACATACTACACATTATTTTTATTTTTATTTTTTTTGAAGTTTTTCATTTATTTTTTAAAATTAATTTAATTTTTTTATTTATCATTGATACTTGATTATTTGATAAGAGAAAAAAATAAAAAAAAAAAAATTATGTATAAGATAAAAATAATGAATAAAACTTTTCTATATATATTTTTTATAATCATATATATGTCCCGATCAATTTACGCGCACCTCAATTAAGACATAAAACTTTTCTATTCTTAATGTTGAAAAGAGAGAGAGACAGAAATCCGTCATAAATTCTAAATTACGGGACCCGATTTTCTACCTTCATAGTAGTAGTCGCTGTCTCTTTTTCATGTTCAGTATTAAATTACTGTTTGGGGCTTGGGGCTGTGTGTCAGCAACTTTGTGGATGATGATGAGTTTTATTACAGGCATATAAGCCATCTCAAACGGATTATTCCGTATGTGAAATATTCTTAAAAATTAAAATACACAAAAGTATCACAAGTTGAGTAGATAAAAAAAATAAAAAATAAAAAAATTGAGTGAATAAAATATTATTTTTCTTCTTTTTAAGTATTTTCTCCGAGAAGACTATAAAATCAGAGTCCAACATGTCATATTGCTTAATTAAACTAACATTTTTTTTTTTAGTAATGTTATATATATTTATGGGTTATTCAACAGTCATACATTTATTTTTTTAAAAAATTAAATTTATTATTAAAATGTCAAATTTTTTATATGAATTTTAAATTTATTTATTTTTCTAAAAAAAATATATAGTACTTACGCACTATATTATTACAAATTTTTTTTTTTTTTTTTACGGTGAAAGACAAGTCTTAATATATACTTAACATTTAGCACTATCATAAAAATTTCTTAAGGCAATCATAAATGCTGTTGAGCCTATTTTATATGTATATTTATCTTCCAGTCTAAAACTTAAAAAATCAAACAGCAATTCAAATCCACTATGTCTCCATGCGTGTCTATTTTCAAAGAATGCAACATTTTTATAATGAAAATTAATGGCTTTGCAGATTTGGAAAGACTACTGAATAGTAAGGTCGAAAACGAAACATCCGAATAAGGAAAAGAGTAAAAATAGTGCAAGTGCATTTGATGGGATACCAAATATACATGGTAATAGGAGGAGACAAGGAAAATGTATGAGAATATGAAACTTTCGGTCAAATTATTTGTTGAGGATCAAGAGAAACTTGTAATCAATGCTTAAACAATATAGCTGGCCATGGTGGCCTTAAAAAAGTGTGACAAATCAAAGGGTAATGAAGAAACTATTTTCTGAATAATTTGTATTTACAAACATATATAGCCGAACGATTGAACAACTATTTCACCTCTAATGCATAGAACAAATTCTACCAAATTTGGGATGCTACACGCTCCTGGGACGGGGTCGACCCCTTAAGCACTTCGCCCCCGTATGGGCGGCGATGGGGTTTGCATCTCCGCAATCCGCACCCACTACCCTACTTTTAAAATATTTTCAATATATTTAGGGATTGTTTGGATTCATAGTCATTTTAACTTATTTCATCTAATATCATATAATTATTATAATTTATTGAAACTTTTAAACAAAATATAATAAATAATTAAATATTTTCAAATCTCAAAATAAAAATTATATTAATAAATTATATTTTATTAATATTTTATTAAATTTTTAAATTTTATTTAATTTCATCAGCTTAACTCACTGTACAAACTCTTCTTTAAAGTTTATAAAATTTGTACCTACATGACTTCTTCTAGAAAGTGCGGTATGACATATACACGGGGTTGGGCATGTGCATGTGCTTGGCAAAAGGTATAGACGAAGGGAAATGATAGACATACTATATTTTTTACAAATTTTTTTTTTATAATTATGATGAATGATTTTTTTGTAAAGTAATTTATAAAAATAATATTATTTTATAAAAATATTTTTATTCTAAAATTTAATTAAATAAAAGATTATAAAAAAACCTGTACATCTATCATTACTCATAAATAAATAAAGATGTCCTTTTTGCGTATGAAAGTGAGGTGAGGGAAGCTGACGTGCGGGATAGGAGGGACAGACAGTTGCGCCGGCGGGTCGGCGTGTTTTGCATAAAAAGATTCATTGCGGGTGGCGGGGGTGGGCCCATCCTTCCTCTCCCACAGAGAGAGAGAGAGCAGAGATGCGCCACGTTGCTCTTAAAAAACACAATTAAAAAGAAAAAGGCGACTTCCGAATAACAGGTAAGTTAGGTGTGGGCGGCTGCTCCATTTATTTAGTTTAAGTTGACTATTGCGTAACCTCTTGTCTCTTATCTATCCTCACGCGGCTTCCAGATTCGTGTTCTGCACGCTCAAACGGCGCGTGCGGTCCCGTCTGACGGGTGGTTTTAGGTCATTTCAGAGAGTTCGAGGTTATGGAATATTGTGGTTTAAAAGGAATGGAAAATAGATTGATTTGAAAAGGATAAGGTTAAAGGCAGTGTCTGTCGCGTCAGTCATACCCGCTAAAAGCCAGCCGTGTGTGGTATGTCAGTGTTCCACGTGATGAGAAGCTGTTCGCACGTTCCAGTCTCATCTTTTTTGGCGCACGAGTTTTGCATGATTCTATCCGATGGAATGTTTAGAAGACTATATAGAATAGAATAATAGGTTGTACTGGGCATTCATTTTCGTATATTATTTAAAAATTAATTTTTATCTAATTTTTTATATTTATTTTATTTTTAAAAAAATAATATATAATATTTGTATATTCTATAATTATAAATATTATTTTTCATATTATAATTTATATTCCCTCCTAAAATATAACAATATAATGATAAAATTTAAACGATTGCTCTGTTCCGTTACCTCTTTCTTTTTTGAAAAAAAAAAAAAACCTCTTATCTTTTTTAAATGATTTATAAATTATATAAATCTCAGCACTTCTTAAAAAATAGATAAATGCAATAAGGTTCACATAAACATAAAATTATGTTTTTAATAATAGCATCATTCTTTAAAAAAAAAAAAAAAAAAGGTAAGAAGAACTTGCATATCTTTAAAATCATGTCTAGCATTGCTATTCCTTTTTTCCTATTACATTAAACTACCATCATCATCGTCGTCGTCGTCATTATTATTATTATACATGTATTTGGAGAATTATGCCAGGTTATTTATTTTTCAAATATTTTGATGCTTAGATCAAAATAAGAGGTAATTAAAATTAAAAATAAAAATTTATGATTAGATTAATCTTAATAATTTAATGTTCGTGTTAACTAAAAGATAAGCGATACTTTTAAAGGAGTAAAGTTGGGATTTTCCCAAATATAGATGAGTTTAAAGTTGTCAACATTGTAAGGTAAAAATAAAGGATTTTTACTTTTTATGTCGCTGTGCCACCATTTAGATTATATGTTCATAAAGACAATTAAATCAGTAAGTTAAAATTTACTTTTGAATAAAAAGCTTATTTTCTAGTCTCTTTTTCAAAATTCTGAATTTTTTTAATTAAATGAAAAGCAAATGGTTAGGGATAATAAATTTATTGACAAGTAAATATTTTTTGAGGCATGTCATTTCAACGTTAATTTTACGATAAGTAATATTAGATATAATTTTAAAATGTATAATTTTTTTATAAAAATATAACTCTCATCAAGAAAAATGAATTTTTTATATTTTGTATGGTGTAATTCACTTTTTTTTTTTTATAAAATATTAGCTCAAATTTTGTGCATATAAGACTTATATATATCGTCAAAAGCACGTGGCTTGATTAATATAACCTACAAACTCCTCTCATACAATAATTAAAAAAAAAAATTGTATTATCATTTATCTTTTATTGAGGACCAAACATGTATAGACTGTCCCAATAAGATGGGCAACGAAATGCACTCGATCGCTGCCGAAAAGAACACGTACGAGTAGTGTGATATGCATTTACAATTGTACATATTTATTTGATTAATTTTTGTTAAATTTTATGATTTGCGGCGGCTATTGACACGTAGAAAAATAATTTTTTATTTTATAATTTTTTATTAATTACATTTAACATTTTCCAAGGCACAAAGGGTAGGCACATGAATTTCCCGGTTCCGGTTGTAGAAACGTCAACCGCCAAACTTGCGAAAGATTAGCGGTCTGTTTTCGTTTTGGTACAGAAATTATAATTCGGAGTTGGGTTGTTGTATGAGAGAGCGGACTTAGGGTGCCGGTGGCGATGGGGAGGGTGTTTCTGGTGGACCTTGATGGCAGGGCTTACCGATGCAAATTCTGTGAGAGCGCTCTTGCTCTCGTCGACCACGTCCTCTCTAGGGTACTACTCTCTCTCTCTCTCTCTCTCTACTTATTAAACACATGCACAGAAGTTTGTACCTTTGATCTGTGTTAAATATCTTACAATAGATCAAAACCTGAACAGAGGCATACTGTCAAACCATTTGATTTTGTTTTGGTAGTTTTAGACTGAAGGGTTTGTAGAGCCTTACTAGGTGCTAATTGGGTCTCTGAAACTTGGTTGAAAATGGGATAGTATTGGATTAATTACATGTTTTATATTTTGTTGAAATTTTTTAATTTTAATTTTGAGTTTGAATTATGTTTATGTGGAGCTGAGAAATTAAAAAAAAAAAAATTGTTTTGAAACGACTAGTTTAAGTTGTTTTGAAACGACTAGTTTAAGTTGTCTTCTGTTGTTAAACCAAACTTAACTAATCTCAAACCAGTCATTCATGAGACTTACTACTTATTCAATTTTTTATAAAAAAGTTAAACTCATCTTAACATACTTCATATATTTCAACTTAAAAAGTTAAACCTATCTCAATGAGACTCACAAAATACTACTCTCCACGACTCAACTCATCTCAACATTCAAATGTAATCTTAAATTATTCTGGATTACCAATGCATTGTTGTTTGCTCGCAAGTGTTTGAGACTTGAGTAGTGGTTACTGATATATTAAAAAAAAGTATTTGAGTAGTTTAATAATAAGAATGGAAAAATGGGACAAAATTAAGTGGTTACTGTCATAAAATCAATATACTATGTTTTCATTGGAGCTGGACTTGAGGATCCCCCTTGGTCGGCCTATTTCCCTATGCAATCGGCTTGTTTTATTCCCATTTTTTCTGCTTCTGCTCTTGGAACAGTTGTTGAGTTATTAGTAATTCATAGTTATTAGATACATAGCTTTTGTGGTTTGTCCTATCCACAGACACAAAGCAGAGATAGCAGAGAGACTAAGCCCCTTGGGACTGTTTAGCAGAGATTCTAGTTTTAATTATACTCCCAATTTTCCTTTATAGGACAAGGTTATGAGTCAGGACAGGTAATTAAGGGTAGTTGGGACTGAGGGAGAAATTTTGAAGCCTCGTTTGAGCATCAGAGCTAAAAGAGTTTCTCTTTCATTTTGCCTCTCAATGTTTGAGTTTTTTTAGGTATATTTTTAATTTCTTATTGATGTATATTTAAATGCTAATGAACATATTGTTTTTGAAATAAAATGCACAGAAGGGTATAATGTTTCTGACACTATAAAGAGGGTTAAGACAATCAAACCTGCTTTGGGATTGGAATGCAGGTTGTATCAGACCTGATTAGTGCCAACATTCTTTCCTATTTTTTGCCACTTCTAATCTCCATATCTGTCTCCTTTCTCCAGATTGTAGTTTTTATTTGGCATTTTACATTGTAGTGACTAATAAGAAAAGATATATATTCTACCTGACATTTTCCCAGGCATGTAGAAATAAATGGAGTGGTAGTTTTCCTTGGCAAGTAGTAGAAGTGTTAGCGCCCTCCGAAAAAAAAGAGAAATAATATTTATAGTCGTGAAATGCGCTTACGTACTTCACGACTGTATGTAGAATTACTCGAGAAAAAAAGAGAGGCAGAGACATTAAATTTTACTCCGGATGCTTCTCCAGTGACCCAGTCCAACTGTTTGCTCAGTTCGCTATATTTTCATAGAATTGAAAATGTGCTCCATACATTTATCTCTGCTCCCTTCTGCAATGAGGCTACCTGAAGTTCAAACGATATTGTTAGAAACAAATTCTCCAGTTTGAATGACTAGCTACATAAAGAACGGAAATATGTAACAATATGGGACTTTAGTGCTAATGATGGATGCAAATTACCTTTTGTTCATGGAATAAGTCTGATTTTTTCTTTTTTGCATATAGTCTCTGCTATTTTATTTCTGGAAAGCAAGTTAATTTGATATGCCTTGCTGTTCAGCAATCTGACTGACTCTAGCTTGTTGCTCTGTTATGTAATCAGTCTTTCAATTGCAATCATGGGAGGGCATACCTTATCAGCAATGTGTAAGTTATTTAGTGTTTGTTCTTTATCTACCTTAGACTTGATTTTCATGAGCCAGTTCCTGAGCAGTCTTTCTATTATGATGATCAGAATAACACCACATTAGGTTACCGTTGACATCTGCCATTGCTAAAGGGGGGTCGTTTTTTTCCTCACCAAATTTTACCCTTCTATAAATGCTTCCAAATCCAGTCTCATTATCCAAACATGATTCTACCTTCAAGTTAGCATGGCTCTCCAACTCTACCCCAAGTTGCATGCAACTGTGGTAATTTTGCAGATGCAAATCTTTCATGGGAATTGAGGAAATCTGAATGCATATATAGTCCTTCAAAATTTCTGACCTTTGGAAGTTTCATTCAGGGTAAATATAACACTTGGATCCCAAGAAGAGAGGCTGATGACTTCTGGTATGCATACTGTAGAAGATATCTTTTGCTGCTGCTGTGGGCAATATGTTGGTTGGAAATATATAAGCTTCCCTCTTTCAAGCTATATGGTCTTTTTAATAGAACTAAATGACCTTCTTCTTCAAAGTCAACCACCATGGAACATTTGGATTGTTTCACCATACATTGTGTGTGTGTGTGTGTGTGTCCCCTTTTTTTTCAAGCTTTTCAATGGAAGTTTTCCAACTTCACAAGCTGAAAAGTATTATTTTTTTTAATATTAAAAGCTTAGATGCGAAATGGTGGGATGGATACTGATGTTAAATTCCATTTAGGTGGAAGTAAGTGACAAGAACCAAAAATACAAGGAAGGAAAGTTTGTTCTTGAAAGGTAGAATTTCTAAATTTCTTTGCATATCTATCAAGTTCTACATATAAACAAAATACCTGCTCATACATTTAACAGATGGAGGATCATTGAAGAGGCCACCGAGGGATTCAATTCGGATGCCCGCCCTGTTTCAAGTGACCCAGAAAATCCTTAGAAAGTTATTTTATTATTAATATTATTATTATTATTACTACTACTAAAAAAAACCAAATAATTAAACTATAGAGTAGATATTGCCAGAGTCTCATTGCTAGATTCAAGTCATGACAATGCTAGATCTTCTTGTATTTATGTCCTAGCTAGTTATTTTAATGATTTTATCTTAAGAGTTATAGACAACATATCTTCAAACACAGGTCCTAATGTTCAAATCTCGATCACTAGGGACCTTTTCTTGTTATCCCACTTATTATGTGTTTGGAAGATGAATCCAACTAAACTCATTTCAAACAAATTATTGATGAGACTCACTGCTTTTTCAATTTTTCCTAAAAAAGTTAAACTCATTTCAACTTAAAAAAGTTAAATTCATCTCAATGGAACCAATAAAATACTATTATTCACAGTTTAATTCAATTCATTTTAACATCCAAACACAGTCTAAAGGTCAAATTATTAGGCCTACGCACCCTAACGTACCACGGTACCATTCTTTTGGGTCACCAAAACTTATCCTACCATATTTATTATTTGAGCAGTAAACAATGGGAAATCTTAGGTACTCTCTCAAGTCATTAGGCGGCTAATACCAATAATTTAAGGTGAATTCATATTTAGATTCGACTCCAAGATCTAGTACTTGTTGAACCACTTGACAATAATCTGAAGACTATTGACCCACCACCCTTGATAATAATATTTATTGTACGAAGTTAATACCAAATGGGTGGTTATTAAAAGACCGGACCTTTGAGTACAGTTTATTCCATAGGATTCGTAGATGTAAGAATAATGGGATTTGATGAATTTTCCTTAATCCCAACCCCATCATATATGCACACGAATATCCTATCTAGCCTATATATGGGACGGTCTGGACCACAGTTTATTTCAGTACTATCCTAACCAAAAAAAGTATGTGGACGGATGCCATATCACCTCTCGTTTTCTGAATTTTATTTTTATATAATCTCTTCTTCGTGATCGTAGTATTTTTCGTTCTCTTTATTTTTATTCACAAATAATAATTGAGTTTGACGAATTGTACTTGTGGAGCTTAAGAACTTCTTCAGAACTTGGTTTTCTTTTCTGGGGCTTCATTATTTATTTTTATTAACTTTGTTTGGATCCAATTGAAATTTATCCAATACCAGAAGCTTTGTATCTGTCTGGCTGTCTCCAACCAGTTCTTATTAATACAGTTACAGTTTTTTTTTTTCTTAAAATGAACATAAGAATTCGATGCGTTTATATATACTAGCGGTTGGGCAATGTGCCCGGTTGAAAAATAACTTATTTTATAAAATATAAATATGTTTTGGGTTAAAAAAAAAAAAAACGTAATCATAAGTAAAATAAATAATATATAGAGAATTTTTTATGAACTCAATTTCTGCACCTAACAAGTGAAAAGAGATGTGGAAAATTTTTGTGATAGTGATAGTACTTCACTGCATAAATCGAAGCAATCCAACCGAAGAAAAAAAAATGAGAAGTGGTAAAATGAAGGGTTGAATTTAAATCTTAAAAATTTTAATGCACCAGCAGCAGTCTCGTCCTTCAAAAAACAACACACGTAGACATCATATCTTTAGATATGATTTGGATCGATGTATTAATAGTAGTGACATGGTTTGTGAATAGTAATATATAAAATTATTTGGATTAAGATGTTTTATTTGATTTTAGAAAATGAGAGAAAAAAAGTTAAAATAAAAATATTATAAAAGTTAAAATATTATTAGAATATAATTTTTTAATGTAGTTATTGTTTTAAAATTTAAAAAATTTATATTTAAGAAAATTGTAATGATTAGATTAACAAATTAAAAAATATTTTATATTTAAAAAATATTTTAAAAAATATATAAAAGTTTCTGAAAACCTAAGAATCTATTAATCTCTTCCTCGAACTCAATAATTTTGTTGGGGAAGAGATAGATTGTCAATTCCTTCCTGACCCAATGATGTTGTAAATTTTTTATTTTTTTAAAAATGTTTATGATGATTAAAAAAATACATGAAAAAAAGAAAAGAAAAATAAAAAAATAAAATACACATTCATGACATATTTTCAGGTTACTTTTTTATTAGTTGTAGCAGTTCTCTTTAGTTAATTAAAAATATTATTATATTTAAATTATATTAAAACTCTAATTATTTATATAGTTATACTTTTTAAAAAATATTTAACAAAATTTCATTATTTAGTTAATGATGAAATATTAGTATTTTATAAATGGTTTGGTTATTTTGAAATTAGTGGTACTTGTGTAAAATCCAGTATGGCGTAAGATTTTCTAATTGATAAAAAAAAGCATGTTTGCCACATCTGTCAAATTGAACAAAAAAATAAAGTGTAATTTCAAATATTAAAATAGTCTAATGTATAAGAATAAAATTATTATTTATTTATGTTCATCATTTATTATGAAATTTAAATTATATTAAAAATTCAAATTAATTAGATAGTTTTTTTCTTTTAAAAATGTACAGTAAAATTTTATCATTTATTTAATGATAAAAAATTAGTATTTTATAAATTAAAGTTGATTTTTAGTGTATGATATAATAAACAGTAATAGGATATGCGAAAAAAACATGCGAAAAAAAAAAAAAACAGCTTCTTTATTGATCATTTAAAACTTAAAAATTAATATTTTTTTCACTTTTTCTTTCTTCCTCTCTCTCATTCCCTACGCACGATTGTGGTATTACGTCGCACATTGACATTCATACGGACAAAAAAAAAAAAAAAAATTACCGTTTATCATACTGTCGATGAATAGTAATAAGATATGAAAAAAAAAATTGATTTAGATTTACTGTTCATGATGAACAGTAATGAACAATAATGTTATAGGCGTTTTTAAATAATAGACAGATATATATAATGTGTAAGTGTTGTGTAATTATTTAAAAAAAATAAATATAAATATATGTGAAAAAAATTAGTTTTTTAATAATAATATATTTTTTTTAAACGATTGACTTACGCACTTCATTATTCTACGTATTATTATTATTCATTTTGTAGAGAGGCCAAAAAAATAAAAAAGCAGATGGTGACAAGCAAGACTTGGGAAGAGAGAGAGACCCCTCAATAATGAGACTGCTGCTTCTGCCACGTATATCCTGCAGTCTGCAGTGCTTTCACACATTCATTATGCACGATGATGATGGCTGTAAGATACATCCATGCACCATGATGATTGATTGTCACGACACCATGTCCAATGCATGCGCCATAAAAGTACTGGTCCCGTATACACATTCGTCACCGAACTTAACGGTGCTGTTTAACTTTAAGAGCAATGCTAGGTATAATTTTTTAAGTAGAGACTGTATATGTAGGTTTAGGTTATTTTAACTTTAAAATTTTATAAAATTATAAAATTATTTTTTTTAAAATAATATTTTTTTTTATTTAAATATGTGCCTGCATATACAGTCTCTACTTTAAGACTGTAAATAGAATTTCTCTAACCTTAAAGAGCTTGATTGGACCAACACGACTTCGAGAACGACGTCGGAGCGTAGCCGCCGTCACCGACAAGTGTGACGGCAAGTATCTGTACCAAAAACGACACCAACATGCAACCACCACGTAATTTTCTTTTTCGTTTTTTTTTCCTCCGTAATGTTGTCGTGTAACGTTAGACCGCCGTGACGCCTCTGCTGCCGACAAGAATCGATCGTGGGTGGGCCCCACTCCAAAGCCTGACCAGCAGCACAGTTTCGCCACGTGCAACCCATGGGTCCCAGTCCAGCATCGCACGACAAATTTAAATTAATTAAAGAGCAATGTAAAATGTCACGCATTGAGGGCATAATTGCTCTTGCATTAAGAGTTTTAAAAAGTATTTAATTAGCTTTAAAATCTCTTTAACGAAAAAAAATTAAATTATTTAAGTGTTATATATTAAAATATTTTATAATTTTAAATAAATTAAAAAGTATGTTCTTCACTTGTATTTTTTTCGAATAATGTAAAACGTAATTTAAATTTTAAAAATATTAAAAATAGTAAAAAATATCTATATAATTTTAAGATAATTATAATTTTAAAATTTTTAAGAATATGATTATAATTTAAAAAATAATCAAATGTTCGGCTTTTAGAAAGTATTTTTTTAAATTTATTTTTAAATAAATATAATATATTTAAAACTACTTTAAATACATCGTTTTCAAACAATAAATATTTTTTAATGGTACAGCTTATTACTTAAACTAGACCTAAATTTTTCAGTGCAATCCAAACATCCACCGACTTTTATAAATCTATAAACAAAATGGAGAGGGAGAGTGGGACCACAGGGTCAAATCGATCGTTGTGAGAGGTGAACAGACGACCGGCAAGTTGCAGGTGCCAGCAGCCCTAATGATGCGAGCAGAAGCAGCAGTGACGCAAGTATTAGGTGAAGTTGTAAGAAAACAGGCCAGAGAGGCAGTTTACGTGTGTGGGTGTTCGTTCTGCTTCTTTCTATCTCTATTTTTATATTATAATTTATTCACTGCTTTTATTCCCTCACCCTCCACGTTTTTTACATAAAAATTAAAATGACTGCATGCGAGCTTCCCTCGCTAAAATAAGATATATAAAGAATAAGGTGAGATATAGAGCAGATTTAGATTGATAGTTGAATTAAGTTGATTTTATTATTAATTATTATTAACAAAATTTAATTTAATTATTTATAAACTATTTCAATTCATCTTATTTTTCGATCATAACAAAGTCAAAATCATACAAATGTAGCATATTTTTTAAAAAAAAATTAAGATTTATTATTAAAAAATTAATTTTTATATAATTTTTATATTTATTTTTAAAAAAAATGTGTAACACTTATACACTTTACAACAATAAATATCTATCATATATAAATAAATAAATATAATAGCAACATGAAAGATAAGATTCACTTGAGATATATATATACTTTATTTTAACAAATTCTTGAGTTTCGATATTCAGCAACAATATTACGTTATATCTCTCTTCCTGCTCTGCATAAACCCCCTCGAAAACTTTTATAGAATTTTTATTATTGATAAATCTGGTTTCGTAACGTAATATATATAGACTTGATTTTTATAAATAATTATTGCTTTCATTGCTCATATATTGTTTAGTATATAATTGTTTTGAAAATCTTGGTTAGGGACTTCTTTAATTCCTAAATTTGTTTGTAATATGGTATTCATATGTTTTAAGTGAAGATTATTAATAAAAGTAGGGAATTAGAGTAGCGACGTCCTTTAAAAAAAGAAAACGTAATGACCATGCTATCTATAATGATCTCAATTACCTTTTATGATATATAGTATTAATTTTTTAATAAATATTATAATCTCACAGCTTGCTGGTACGCTTCCAAGAGATTTCTCAACGGCAGACTTCCAAGAGATTTCTCAATGGCAGATCTGGTTGACAACGCTTAAAAATAAAATAAATATTATAATCTCACTTGCATGGTATGCTTCCAAGATATTTCTCAATGGCAGATGTTGTTGACAACGCTTAAAAATAAAATCCGCAGTGGGCGCAGGCTAAAATGGAATATAAGCGCATATATATATATATATATATATATATATATATATATTAATATGAAAATCCTATCCCACATACAAACGCCACCGATATTGGTAGCCACCGATTATGTGTTTTATTTATTTATTTAGTGATTAAGGAAGTATTTTTAAATGTTGTGATTTTTTTAAAATATTTAAAGATATAAAAAAATATATGAAAATAAAAATAAATAGATTATTCGCTGGCCACCATCAGTCATTTTTGTTTGTTGTTGTAATCACTTTTTTAATCATAAAGTAAAAAAAAATTAAAAATAAACTTAAATACATGAGCGGTTAAAATGAGAGGGCAAACTTAAGTAGCATACTAACATTTTTCATATATATATATATACACACATGTATGCTATAGATATAATTATTTGAAATGAAAGTTTATATTTAAGCTAAGGAGTCATGATGGGAGGGGAGACTTTCGCTTGTCGTTTTAATAAAAGACATGTTTACGTCCAAAGTCCAAACATTAAATCAAGGCAATGTCCTTGACATCACATATAGAATATAATAGAATACTAGAGTACTAGCACTATATATATATATATATATATATATATATATATATATATAAGAATAAACAAATCTAAATGAAAGAATGAACATTTGCTTTTGCTTTATTTGAAAACGACACTAAATTAAGTTTAGAATATTGGGATTCTGATTTTATATAATTCTGTATTTTGTATTTGTAACAGCCGCCGTCTTAACAGGAAACATTAATATTTATTTCCATCTTCACCCATCTCATCCACTGTTATCTTTATCCAAAAGAACGTTGCTGATTGATTAAGCTAATAAATTAACATCAAACGGATGACATAAGCCATATAAAGATATATAATATATAATATTACCCAAAGTTTGTTCCTTTGTTTACTTTCATATGTTAGCCGCCTACACTAATTCAACTTCCTAAAATTCGTGTTTCATGACTTCTTAGGTTCGTCATATATATATAAATATATATATATATATATTTATATATCCTTCATAACTAGCTAGTTTGAGATTACTAGATCGAGAAAAATGTTAAAAATGGCATAAAAAAAATAATAGTAATTTATATAATTAGTAATGAATCATTATCAAGATATCATCATGTTCGGAGATTTAAGTTGAATTTTTATTGAGAGGTTTAAGGGTACGGTATGCGTGTGTGTCAAAACGTGCTATTACATGCTATTACATTATTTCTTTTATCATTATCCTTTCAGCTGGCCTCTTCTAATAGGATATTAAAAAGTTCAAAAATTATTTATTATTTATCATTGACCATTTGATGTCATAGGTGAGTGAATGGTAATTAAGAGGTGAATAGGATTTATTAGGCCTAGTTTTTTTTTTAATGTTTTGATATATATTTTTTTGAATGTTTTGAAAACATGGCATTTAACAACGATCCGAGAGTTGACACTCTTTGCAATTGCCTAATCCGTTTTTCCATCCATATCTAAATTATCTAGACATAATTAACATTAATATAATGTAGTTGTGCGTATAGTACATACATACACAAATATATATATATATATATATATATTCAAGAGTTAGGATTTCTAGCTCATAGTAGATAGTACACATGAGATATGAAAGGTACATTTTAATTAGAAACAATGAATGACTAGTAAAAGTTAAAAATATGTACGCAAATTATATTATAGGTGTCAAATAAATTATATTATCAATGGTTCGATCCATCCTTCTGATGCACCTAACAAAATAATTACCATCCTACCGAAGTTTATGTATATTTACATATATAGACATACAACTGGCATGTAAGATCTACAGTACCCAACTTTCATTAACATAGACTGATGGGTGTAATTAACTTATAGAGAAATACTACTTTAACCACAAAATAATTACACAAAAATAAATTTACAAACTGATATGGATTAATGCAGTAAGTCAGATTGTAAAGTTACTTTAATGTAAAGTAGATCTAATGCATCATGTGAAGCTGCATCAGTTTATGAGTTTTCTTTTGTGTAATCTTTTTGTATCTGTAGTAGTTATCTAACTTATAAGAAGAATACTAAAATTGACAGATTCTTGCATGCCTCGGTATGTATTAAAGCTGACCCATCTCTCATGCAATTAATGATCCAAATCTTGATTAATCATTTTTTTGTGAATTCTAATGTAAAAATTAATTGAAAAAAGGTACAACCCGGAAACTCTGGTTCCGAATTTTTAAACTCAGTTTCATCCAAATTTTGATCCAGGTCTTATCGAGACTGGATTTCGGTCCAGATTTGAAACTAAAGTTTCGGTCTCAGTATACTCGCGGAATTCTCGAGCCGGAGCCCAGATGAATAGTACTAAGATTTATATATTCTTACGAGTGGTAGGTGGTGGTTGGCCGTGCTGGCCTAAGGGTTATACTATGTAGAAAAATAGAGAATATATATTATATATAAGTAGTTACTACATGTGATCTACCATTATTTTTAATTTGATAGTCCATTAAAAAAATAGTACAATGTACAACAAAACAAAACATGTCTAGATTGGGGTAATATAGAAGTTAACAAAGATGAAATGATAAATTAGGTTGATATTTTAGAAGTAGGTATTGTCTTGTACTTTAAGTCATTGAGTGAATTAAATAAAGAACAAAATTTCACTTTAAATTTTCGTGTCATTTTCTTGGATCCAGTTTCTTGCACTTTTTTGTTTCATTTTAACATATGATAAGTCCATTTTTGTATTATGATTACTATATTTATTTAAAAACAAATTCCCTTAACGATTTAAAAGACATGAAAATATGGCAATTAGAATAGGCAACATCATGAGTTTTTGGACTTTGAGATTCCCTTTGATTGGAAGTTGGACTGAAACTTACATACAAATTAAGGATGAAATATAAGAGTCTCCCCTTTCTTTCTAATGAAATTGGACGTACATGTTTGAGGAAGTATACCTAAATTGGGACTACAGATTCCAAGAAGACGGAAAAGAGGACCGGAGGGGCAAAAAAACAGGAAGTAAAAGCCGGCAGAAAGCCCGAAACATGAACAATGCGCCCTATTTCCTATCAAGGACAAGGAATAACGTCGTCGAAACAACCACCAAACTTATCCCAAAACTTTCTTAAAAAAAAAGTAAAAATAATAAAATATTATCGTAGGGCCCGACCTAAGTAGCAGTATGCCCGTAATCTCCCATACAAAATCGATTTTTTTTTTTTGGTAGTATTTTTCTAATCCTACAATCATTTAGCTGGCGCGTGCTAATATACGTACGAGAGCATGGGTCAACTGCTCTGGTAGTTTATTACGAGATCATATAGGAATGCCTGAACGAGAATCCTTCATTATCATCGTTTGATTCGGTTTGCGGTCGGTGGGAAAAACCGAACGTATCAACCATCGGACCGACAAACGTTTCGCCGATGACATATTAGCGTTAAAAACAAAAAACAAAAAAAAGACCAACTTTCTAGAATAAGAAGATAATCGGAACAAAACAGAAGTGGAACGTCGTGTTTCTTGGAAACAAAAACAAAAAAACATATACTTACTGATCATATATTCACATATCCCTTTTCATTTCTTCGTAAATTTTCCTTTCGGTTGCTACCTCTCAAAGTCTAAACACAGAGCTAGAAAAGGGGGACTAGTCGCTGGTATTGTATGGATCAGAGGAAAACCAGAAGCTAGGAATGAAAAAACTCGGAGATATCTAAGTCATGCATGAGAGAAGCACAACAGTCCTCTTGAGTACTGAAGAAGAAAAAGAAACCTAGGGCCCTAGACAGCTCTCGCGCATTCCTTCAAAGCCACAACGGAGGAGGCTCGTTCAAATCAACGGGCAAACCGCGGCGTACGAGTCCAAGAAAAGACGCCGTGGCAGAGCTCTCCGGCAACGGAGCTACGCCCGCGGCGACAGTAACAAGAGCTTCTCGCCTATGCGGAGATGAAGAGTCCAACTGTACGCCGCCGCTCATGTCGTTGAGGACATGGCCGGGCTGCAAGAACTCACCGAGGGCGAGACGACCGGATTGGGAGTTCCAGTGGCCAGGGGAGGGGAGGTTGAGGTCGAGGGGGAGGCCCGCGGTGACCGGAGCAGGGAAGTTGGTCTTGGCCTTGGCTCCACGGAGGGAGCGAGCGGCGCCATCATATGCGAGAGCAGCTTCTACGGGGGTGTCGAATGTACCCAACCAAACCCTGGTCTTCTTCCACGGATCACGTATCTCAGCAGCGTAGCGACCCCATGGCCTCTTGCGTACCCCTCTATAATGTCCCTCACGAGCGGACGCCATGAGAAACGGATAAAAGCTTCACACAAACACACAGAGACACGAGAAGGAAGAGGGGAGAGAGAGAGAGAGGGGGGGTGGGTTTTGGTGTTTTAGGAGATTAAACGGAGAGGGACCCACTTAAGTCTCCCGTAATCGTCGGCTGGACAACATGACCTCTCGCTTATATAAGCAAAGAATCGGCCCTGCTCTTGCGTTACTCGCATTGATAATCTCCCCCGTTCTGTATATATAATTTATATAGAAAAATTCTTTTCTTAATCCTTATATATTACACATCATTTTTTTTTATAATTTTTTTCTCTTATCAAATATATATTATATGGATTATAAATAAAAAAGTTTAATTATTTTAAAAAAATAAAATTAAAAGAAATATTAAAAAAAATTATGATGGGTAATGTATAACCTGGTATTATATATGCGCCGTCGGATAGTAACTCGACTCGCACACCTTGACAAGAGAATGATCGGACGGCTGAGAAGGTGGGAGAAGGAACTCGTGGAAAACAGGGAGAGAAAAGAAAAGAGGGGGAAAAGGGCGTGGGACCATGAAAGCACAGAGCCGCCGCCTGATAAGACGTGTGCGCTAGGCAGGAAGGGGCCGGGTGGGAGTAGGGCCATGAGAAGATCCTGATGGAAATTTGTGTGAAAGAGAGAGAGGGTTTTGAGCATTGACGTCAGCCCTATCCGATTTTGTACGGCGCATGCATTCGTTACTTTTCTTTATTAAAAGAAATAAGCGGTGGAGCTGAAGTCAATAGGGGATGATCCTGGATGAGATTTGGGGGGATGTGTTGGGGGATTATAATTTAGAGATGGGAGGGCGTGTCAGAGAGTCGCCACGTGGAAGGTAGATAGTAGGTGTCTGAGTTGCAGGGGACAGGGCGAGTTATGGGGGAAGCTGAGTTATAGTTGGCGTGTTTGACTCGGTTGGATGCAGCTAGGGACTACTGATCAGGGAAGAGTACCTGGGAATGACTGAAATTAATTTTACGGGGAATAGTGGGTAGAGGTGGTGGTGGTCCAATCCAAGTTCTGGGTTTTGGTACTCGGAAGTTTAAAATGTCAAAATCCGTACGGTTGTTTCTGGGATGTTTGTGGGTGGTGACGTAGTTTAATGACTGAACACTGTGCTGCAGGCTGCAGCTGCCACGCCCCATTCTTCACGTGATTGTTTCTACTTTTTTTTTTTAAATGAAAAATGATAGGATTAACCTGTATAACAACTTGTTTATAATAAAATAATATTATTTTAATTTTAATTTGTAGGGTTTAAATTTAATAAAATATATTATTATATTTAAAATTGTATATAACTTATAAATAAATTGTAAGTCTATCATTATTTTTATTTTATTTGAACCATGCTAGTGTCCTTACTTGTCTGCATTCTAATTGTTTTCAATTTTTTTAAAATGTTTAAAATAATTATTAAAATTTATTAAAGAATTTGTGTATTTTAAAAAAATTTATCTAAACTTTGTTTTAATTTTTTAAAAAAAGAATGAACTAGTTTTCATGGCCCGTGGTAAGAGTAGGCCGGCAACTAGCATGATCCATTTTTCCTTCTCTCAAATTTTTATATTTTGGATATTAGTTTGCTTTTAAGATTAAAATTTTAAATTTTAAAAACATTTTATCTCATCATAACAATTTTTTCAAATTCTCACACAAAATAAAATAAACAATTCAATTTTTTCAAATCTTAAAACAAAAAAAATATTAAAAAAATATTCTAAAAATATTTTATTCAACTTTTTAACTTTAATCTCAACTCATCTCATCTCTGAAAATAAACGAGGCCAATTCATTGGGCTAAAACCTCTGAGATTGGAGTGTGAATATGAGGAGTACAATAACGAGCTATCATCTGTTCTAATTTGCCTATTTAAAAGTATGTTTATGGTAAGAGTAATATTGGATATAGCTATAAAGTGTGTAAGCGTCACGCCGTCCATATTCTATTTGAAAAAGAATGAAGTCCATCATGAAAAAAAAAAAATTTTTAGGTCCAATATTTATATGCTTTTTTCAATGCTAGTGCACATTGCTTGCACATTCTATGGCTATATATAGCATTTTTCTATTGGTTTAACATCATATGTGAAAGCATTTTCATTCCTTCAATTTCGCCCCCATTTTCAACTCCAAAATTACATTTAATACAATCTTTGTTTTTCTTTTTTTTGTTTTTTATGGAAAATAAATTTCATTCATTCATGAAAATAAAGTTACAGTCGTGACCTGATACCTACAGGAAAAATCTTAAATTACAAGCCAACTACTCACGGTTAGAGCTTCACCAATACACAAATTCCTTTGTGACTGATATGGTCTTAACTTCTATAACTCTTTACAGACAAACCGCCTGAAAGACCACACCATGCCTAAAACAGATATTTCAAACCCTACCTCCAGAGGAGGAGATGACTTTCATTCTATGGACAAAATGTCCAAGAGACTATATCTTTTTTATTTTTTCCTAAATAAAAGGAAATAATAATAAACATAAAGATAGATGTAAAACTGACAGATTACAACTGTAGTTCCGAATTTTCAGCTTGAAGGAAAATAAAATACAAGAAACAAAGAGACTGTGGTGGCGCATGAGGGACACGCACCACGCTAGGAGTGTGGCGGCCAGTTGAGTATGAAGAAATCGAGGTCCCTAGTTCCAGAAACATCGTGCGTGGTGGCAGTAGAAGTTTCCTGGTGCGGTGGCGCGTGTATCTCATGCGTTGCTATGACTCGCATGTGTGACTCACTCGCTGCTCTGTTCGACGAAAACCTTTGGTCGTCCAAATGATCGACATCTTAGCAATCCTACGGAAGAGCATGTGGTGGTCGTTGGGCTTCGAAAAACAGCAGATTGGCGTTTCGCCATACTTTGGACTGAAAAATAACCAAAATATTAAAAAATAAAGGGTTACACAGTCTTTGGTCTAATCAGATGGGAGGAGGGAGGGAGGAGTTGAAGCTCCACCCCCCTGGGTTGGGTTTTTGCTAGGGGAGTTTTTGGAGGGAAATGGGAGAGAGAGCTTTTGGCTAGGGTTTTCAATATGTTTTACCGGCTGCTTAGCTTTCATATGATCTTTGTTAGTGTGTGTGTGTGTGTGTGTGTTAGATTATACCTGATATTCTTAAAATATTATGGTAATATTATTAATTTTCTGTAATTACTCTAGGTTAGAATATTTCTTCATTGTATTACCTTATTTACTTTGGTCATATTCAACTATATAAGCCTACTTTGTACAGTTTTAGATGCACATAAAATATAAAAATTATTCTCCAAAACTCTATATTTTTCTACATGGCATCAAAGCTTTGGTGTTTCTGATATTTCTTGTCCGTGCAAGCTTGCTTTTGGCATTCCTTGTTCTACAACAACATCAGCTTCCTCTGCACTTGAGAGTGGACTTCTCATGTATTTATGTCCGTTTATCGCCCAAATTTTCATCAAATCAGATCATCAAGGGAGTCCTGAGAATTTTCTCAGCTTTTATGTGCAAACAAATCCTCATTCCAGCCCTGCACGTGCAATCCCTTCAGTCGATGAGTTTTCTCACTCGCAGCACGTGCCACACGCACCAGACTCATTCCTTCAACCTGGTTTGCTCCAGCCCAATCCAAGCCCATTTTTTCCCAGCCCAAGTAAGCTTCTCCCATTTATTTTTATTTTTATTTTTTTCAGCTCACTTGGTCCAAGCCTAGTCCACACCAAATTATTCCCCAAAACTCTATTTTTCTACAATCTTGAACAAAGGTTGTTTTCTAAACAATAGATCTAATGATAATCAAAGTTGTGTTTGATTAAAAAAAGGTTTTTCAAGCAAACTTTACCCACTCTAAAACTGTGTATACACAAAGACTTTTGTATGCTTTTACATTCAGGAAGAAAAAAAAAGTGTAAGTAGTTTCACCATCCCATTAAAATTTGTATATTTTTTTTTGCCCAGTAAGACAAAGAAGGAAGGAGAGCATAAAGGACGAGCACCTTCTTAAAGAGTGACATTTTCTTGTGATCATGTCTTCCTGCAAGGTCCATTTACGAAGCTTGTTGTTGATGGATGAGGTTTATTGTTTGTCTGTCTTCTTACACGTGATTGAAAGACTACCTCATGAATAAAAAACATCCCCAACTAACTAAGTCCGATAGAGAGTAATACTGTTTTCAGAACAAGTCTTATTTGTATTTGTATTTTTTTTAAAGAAATATAAAGGTAACAAACAAGAGTTTTTCTTGTAAGCAAAGATGTATTGATAATCAACCAGATACAAAAGTAGGAGTGTGACTTCAACAATTACACAAAAATAAAATAGTGCAGTGCAGTGCAATTAGAAAGAAAATGATTAATGGGATTAAAAGAGAGGGAAAATAGACCACAACAGTGATCCTGATCTAATTTGATATGATGATTTCTTAGCTTTGAGGCTGCATTCATTACCAAGAAAAATATGCTCGCTTCCGTATATTTCATTGGTTTGGGATACAGTCTAACACATGGACTATGAGATTTGTACAACACTTAACAAAGTATCGATGATGCAATAAGGATGAATTGTGAAGCAATAAAAAAAAAGCTCTTATCTTTGTACGTAAAAGTACATCTAATCTCCATTTATTTACAAAATGCCACCAACATGGAAGCTGATAACCTAGACTTTTGAGTTGTGGACTTTTTTTTTTTTTCCTAAGCAAGTTTCATTCAAAGAACCCAACACAAAGTCTAAGAGAGTTTTAATTATACAAAACTCGTGGGAGGGTCTTTCCCACTATGGAAATCTAAAAGATATTGTGGGATACATATAAAAGGGATACTTCCAAATGCTAGTTTGGAAGCTGCCCATTGTGCCAAATTATGCGCACAGCGATTTTGTGATCAATGAATTTTTTATACTTTCCATTCTTCAAAGTCGTGTAGATGATAGAGTATGTCTCGTGTAATTGATTGTATTGTCCAACCTGATATTGACTTTAAATTGAAAATTGCTTACACTACCTATTTGGAGTCTTCTTCAATGATAATCTTTTTTAATTTTTTGTTTGTTGCTTCTTGAATTTCCATTAATGCAACTGATGCTTCCCCAATATTTAGATTGATGCTGTGAATGAAATATGTTTGAACAAATATTGGGACTCCCCTACCTGATTTGCATATAGATACAATAGTGTTGTCATTATCTCTGTCTGCCACATCAAATGAGAGTGAGTAGAAACCTTACGGTGGAAGTTGCATCTGATCTCTTGTTGTTGAGTTTGTGTTCCATGCTTTGTTGTGCTCATTATGGAGTTTTGAAACTTTTGACACAAACCATTCTGGAGTTGGCTAGGGAAAATTGTGGATTACTTGATTCCTCAGGAACCAAAGATTATCCATGGCTAATGTGGTAAAGAGTTGAAAAGAATGATTATCTTCTTCAGGTATTTTTATTCCAGACGAAGGATTGAGGATGATTGAGATCCAGTTGAGATTGGATGATTGGCAAAAAAGGAGATATTGATGGGCCATTTGGACTGTCTCCATAAAATCTTAGAGAAGAGACAATTGAAGAATAGATGTGAGAGATTTTCTTCTTTAGTGTTGCATAGGGGGCATAAAATTTGATCTTCCTTTATGGGTGTTACTCTTTTTAGAAAGGATCTGGTGGGGAGGATATTATGCATGACTTTTCAAAGAAAGAGTTTAAGTTTGTCTTGCATTTTAAGTTTCCAAAGTTTCTTCCAAGTATCTGCATTATACTGCATTGTTGTGGAATTAGGAGTGTTGGTCAGTGCAACATAAGCATATTTGACCAAGAAATTGCCACTATTGTGATGTATCCAATTGATCTTATCTTCGATGGAAGAATAATTGTGATTTGAAAGAGGGATCTTTAGGATTCCATTGATTGATTCAAAATTGAACAGTGTCTGAAGGAGTAGGGTATTCTATCTTTTTGGTTCTTCCAGAGTTAATTCCGACACTCTCAAGTTGTGATCAATGAAAGGGTTGCTTAGGTTGGGTTGTGGCCTTAAAGATGATAAGATTGGAACCGAGGGGTCAACCCAAGCTCTAGTGAGGTACCATTATTAATTTGGATACAAATACTAGTTTATAAAGTTTCTTTGCTTCAAGATACTTTTCCAAAATCAGGAATTTGTAGGTTTTGCACTAACCTAGAAAAAATGTGCATTCCTGAGGCATTTGGAAGTTAAGAAATATTTTCAAAAACTGTTTGTGTCATTAATAAGGTGCCAAGCAAACTTAGAGATGAGTGCCTTATTGAACCAAGAAAGTTTATTAAGACTAAGACCCCTAGAGATTTGGGCATACAAATTGAGTGTCAGGATTTTGGGGCATATTTGTGAATATCATGAGTATCAATTCCCCACCAAAATATACAAAAGGAGTTATCCATTTGCTTTGTTACTAAATTAGGGACACAGGGAGTGGACATGATATATGAAGGGATTGCATTGGCAACAACCCTAATTATTGAGTGGTTCTACTAGTTTGGGATAGAATTTTTGATTTCCAACTCTGCAATCTATTATGGATTTTTTCCAAAACTTATTTTCAAAGATTTTTCTTGGCCACACCTATATAGAGAGAGTCAATACTAGATATCTAAGCTTTTCCTGGAGAGAGAGTTTAAAGTTCAAGCATTCCCTTACCTCTCTGATAATGTTGGTGGGGGTATTGCTGCTGAAATGTATGGAGGACTTTGCAGAGTCAATTTTTGTCGAGACCATGAGGTATAAGTATCTAAGCATTGTGCAAAGGCTTGAGCATTTTAGGATGTGGCTTTGCTAAATAGGATGAGATCATCTACAAACAACTGATGTGTAAGGGAGGGCCCTCTTCTTGAGATACTTATACCTTATATTTTGTTGTTTAATTCCTCCCTGAGATTCAACCTAGAAAGAACTTCACTTCCCATAATAAAGAGGAATGGAGACAGTGGGTCACCTTGTCTTATACCACGAGATGGATGTAGGAATCCGGTTGGTAAGCCATTGATAATGATGGAATAAGTCACAGAGGTGATACATTCCCCAATCCAATTTGTCCAAGTTTGATTAAAGCCAAGATTATGAAAAATAGAAAGGAGGAAGGACCATTCCATATAGTCAAAAGTTTTTTCCATATCAATTTTGATGGCCATCAGACCTTTCTTACCCCCCTTTTTTTTAGCTGGTGGAAGACTTCTTGGGCCAGAATTGTGTTTTCTTGTATTAATCTCCTGGGTAGAAAAGTTGTTTGGTATGGAGAGATAATATGAGAAAGAACACTCTTAAGTCTATTGGTAAGGATTTTTGCTATAATTTTGTAACAAACATTGGCAAGACTAATAGGTCAAAATTGATGGACAATATTGGGGCATCAGTCTTGGGGACAAGAGCATTGTTTGTGTGGTTCAGTTCCTTTAAAAGTTTTCCATTAGTGAAGAAACTGTTTATAGCAACAAGAAGATCTTCTTTAATTAAGTCCCAATAGAATTTATAGAAGAGACCAGTAAAGCCATTAGGACTAGGAGCCTTTGTAGAGGGGATTTGACTAATTGTGCTCATGATCTCCTCCTCAGAAGGGATCCTACAAAGGTATTCATTGTCAGTGTTAGTAATTTTATTGGGAAATAGATTTTCCATGTTGATAGAAATTTCAAGATTAGTAGTTTTGTAGATATTGTGGAAATGCTCTTGAAACTTAAACTTGATGGTTGATGGGTCAGTTGTCCATTGTCTGGTGCTTGTTTTGAGACTCTCAATGTTATTATTTCTACATTTTATTGCAGTGGAGACATGACAGTATTTGGTGTTGAGATCTGTGGTTGTAAGCCAAGTAATTCTGAATTTCTAGTGCCAGAGGGATTCCTCTCTCCGAAGTTGCTCATCTAGATTTTCTCAAAGGTTCTCTTCCAATAAGATGGAACTTGGAGTAAGAGGCTAAGATTGAATTTCATTGAGGGAGTTGCTAAGACTTTTGATGTTGGATTGGATGTGACCAAAGCAATTGATGTTCCACTGTTTTAATGCATTTTTTTGTAGTTTTCAATTTCCTGGTTAGAATATAAGTAGGAGTCCCCATGAATTGAGAGTTTCAAACTTTTCTGACCACCTCAACACTAGTGGGGTCTCTAGTCCAGAATTCCTCGAACTTGAAGGATTTTTTTGAGTTACAAGAATTCATTGTGTCATTGGATAGTGGTCAGAGGAAATTCTAGGGAGATTTTTGATTGAGGCATCGGGGAAGAGTGTTCCATTACAAGTTCACCACACCTCTGTCCAAACTTTCTCACATGTTATTAGGACAATGTCTATTGTTGGACCATGTGAATTTGGGGCCTAAATACCCCAACTCTATCAACCCATGTTTTTCTATGAAAAGGTGCAATCCCTTAGGAGTTGATGTATTGGCTATACTGGCTTACCTCCAGATTTTTCAGATTGATGTAGAACCGAATTGAAGTCCCCTATAGCTATCATAGGTCCAGGAAATGCTTCTTTGATTGAGTTAAGGGTATCCCAGATTTTTTTTTTTTTTTTTTCATTTTGAGCAGGGCAGTAGACTAGATTGAGAGAGAGAGAGAGTTATCAAGAGAGAGAGGGGGAAAATTTATGAGATGTGGACTTGATTATACAGATCAGGCATATTGTGAATTAAACATCCCATAGATTTAAGAATAAGTAGTATCGTGTTCAAAACCAGCAATGAAATTGGGGGAAGAGGAATAATGACCTTTTCTTTTCTTATATTATTAGGAGGAATAATGATTTTACAACACATCCAATGAGAAGAAAGGTTCACAATAGCTCAGTACCATCTCAGACTTTCACTTAGATCAGATGGTTACTTTCAAACCACAAAAGACATAAAAACGGAAGGGAAATTATTTGAAAACATTGTGAAGTTCAGTGTCTATTCTCTATTAGTTACAACGTTTTTCTTTCACAGCTGGGAACAAAAATAATGGGAGAGATTTACAAGATTTTTCATATTAGGGAGTTTGTTGCCACCAAGGTGATATCTGGATTCTCTGATCTGCAAGGTGAGTTTGAAAGGACAAGAGTAGCATAAGGTAGTGTCATGAATCGAGCAAGATCTGCAAGGCTGAATCGACTAACCGGTCAGTGAAATTTTAGAAGCGAAGTAAAGGTTCCAGGGAGCGCATCTTGACTGCATTATAGAACCCACCCAAGGTGAGTGTTGTCTCATCATGATAGCAAAATCGGCCCAGTTTCAGCAGCAGTCCGAGCATGGCCATTATTGTTATGCCTTGTCATCTGAATATCACGTGTTACATTTGTCCTTGCCTTAGCGTAGGGAGCATCTCGTGCTGTACAAAAATTAAAGGAGGCAGAGTGTAAATTTCCCTGGGAGATGAACAAAATACCTACAAAGCATGCTTGCGAATGCATGGAATTCGTACAGAAAGTTTTGACATCACAGAGAAAACCAGGAACTCTTTTTAGAGAGGGCCAAATAAATAACCAACAATATAAGAATGCCAAACAAAATAATCTCTATATTGTTAGTAAAAAACCAGGATTTGGGGGCGAGGGGGTAAAGTATAAGGATGCATTATTTTTGGATATTAAATTCTTTTCCTTTCTGTTATTTTGGCCATACAATGCCAAGCCATTATAAGATGAAAAAAGCGATACAAAACTTATTAATGCATCGACATGGCAGATTATCCTCCATTATATGCATAAAAATGAATACGAAGAGTATATGTATGTATCTGAAGAACATTCCGCTAACAATCTTCTCTACTATAATATGAATATCCTTACCGGCAAGCTGTTGTGCTCGGAGGATATTTTGCCGCCTTTTCCACCAACACAGCGAACAGATAACAGTTAGAAGTAATGACAGCAATGCACCTAAAGCAGTGCCAACCTTTGCACCTGCAGAAAGGTGGTGCCCACAGGTAGGTAGTCCATGTATGCCGCAAAGACCTGCATTATCTGTAAAACTGGAAGTATCTACATACAATAAGTATTTGTAGCAGACTTCTGTAACAATACTACTATCCAAAAAGTAACTAACAACGTGCATGCACATTATTGAATATAGAAATTTTTATGCCTGCATGTTATGTTAAGTATTTTCTCAAAGCCTTAAAAAACTAAAGACTAACAATGGTTGGAACATCTAGTAGCTAAAAAATTTGAAGGAGTTAAAAAAAGAATGGGATGGGAAGGTTGTTTTGTAGTGGAGCCAGTAAGGAGGAAGGGAGGATTGGTGTTGTTGTGGAGGAAGGAAGTGAGGTTAGAAATTCTGAACTTCTCACAGCATCATATTAGTGCGTATATTGAAGGGGAGATTAGGTGGTTGTTAACGGGGTTCTATGGCCATCCTGAGGTGAGTAGAAGGAGGGAGACTTGGAGGTTGATGTCACTGCTCAGACCCCAAGAGCAGATGGCATGGTGCTTGATAGGTGATTTCAATGAGGTGGTCTGTCAAGGGGAGAAGAGTGGAGGAAGGCCTCGACCTGAGGGGCAGATGAATGATTTTCGACAAGCTTTGGAAGAGAATTCTGTTTTTGATTTAGGATGGAAGGGGTGTAGATTCACATGGAGTAATCGGCACGAGGATAATTCCTTCACCAAGGAAAGGCTTGATAGGGCTGTAGCTAATTGCAGCTGGACAGATTTCTTTAGATGTCATGAGGTGGAGGTTTTAACAGCTTCACAATCAGATCATAAAGCTCTGTTGTTGAGCATAGAGAAAGGGAGTATGGGAAAAAGGAGAGGTCAAAGAATCTTTAGATTTGAAGCTAAATGGGCCAGGGATGAGGAAGGGGGAGCTGTAGTTGGAGTGTGGTCAAGAAGGCCTGGTGGGCAGGGCCGTTTAAGGGTGGTATAGAATAAGCTCTGTAATTGCAAAAGGGAGTTGTTATTGTGGAGTAGATAGAAAAGGAAGAGTGATGAGCTCCTTATCAAGGAAAAAACAGAAAGACTGAAAGAGGAGCAGGATGATGAAGGTCCTCATAATGCTGATATTGTTAAAAGGCTACATAAGGAGCTGGGGCTTTTACTTGAGTAAGAAGATATGAAATGGAAGCAAAGGGCCAAGAGGAATTGGTACCAGTTGGGGGATAAAAATACAAAAAAACTTCACTCTTGTGCTAGCCAGAGAAGAAGCAAGAATATGGTGAAGGGGATTTTCACTGAGGAAGGAAGGATGGTGACTGAGCATGAGAAGATTGAGCAGGTATTTCATAGCCATTTCCAGCAGCTGATTGAATCATTGGGGCCTCTACTGAGGAGAATATAGATGAGTGTTTGAGAAATGTGGTGCCAAGGGTCACATGTGATATGAATGTAGAGTTACAAAAGGAGTTTACTAGAGAGGAAATTGAGGTTGCCTTAAAACAGATGGCTCCTTTGAAATCCCTTGGACCCGATGGGTATGGGGCTTGTTTTTTTCAAGCCTACAGGCACATTGTGGGAGAGGAGGTCAGTGAGGCTTTACTCAATTTTCTGAAGGAAAATGCTACATGCCCCGCTGGGGGCTCCCGCTGGGGCCTGTAGCATTTTTTTATGTATATTTTTTAAATTTATTTTTATATAGATATTTTTAATAATTTTAAATATTTTAAAAAATAAAATAAAAATTATAATATTATTTAAAAATATTTTCTTAATTATGAAGTAGAATAAAAATTAATATTTAATGATTTGTATTTTACTTTCTGATTAAGGAAGTGTTTTTTAATGATTTTTTTTTACTTTCTGATTAAGGAAGTGTTTTTTAATGATTTTTTTTTTTACTTTCTGATTAAGGAAGTGTTTTTTAATGATATTTTAAATTTATTTTATTTTTTAAAAATATTTATAAGTGTAAAAAAAATCTATATAAAAAATAAATTAAGAAATTACACATAAAAAAGTACATGTTAAGCTCAACGGGAGCCCCCAACGGGGGCTGTAATATAACTATTTTAAATATTTTTAAAAAAAATCATAATATTATTAAAAAATATTTTCTTAATCATTAAGTAATTTTTTTATAATTTTTTATTTTACTTCGTGATTAAGAAAATATTTTTTAATATATATTTTTTACTTTTGAATTAAAAAAATATTTTCTTAATAATATTTTATTTTTTTAAAATATTTTAAAATATTAAAAAATCTATATAAAAATTATTTAAATAAAATATATATTAAATAATACTACAGCCCCAGCGGCCAGCGGGGGCTGTAGCACTACCCTTTTCTGAATGGTTATGGGGAGCTGAATAGTACCATTAACCATACTTACATAGCACTTATCCCTAAAGTGAAGAACCCCTCGAAAGCTAGTGAGTTTAGACCCATTAGTCTTTGTAATGTGGTCTATAAGTTGGCTTCAAAGGTGATGGCTAACAGGCTTAAGAAGCTGCTTCCTTATCTGATTTCCAGCAACCAAAGTGCCTTCATTCCTGGGAGACTTATAACAGATAATGTCATGATTGCTTATTAGACTCTCCACACGATGAAGACACGGCAAAAAGGAAGGGTGGGGAGTATGGCTCTAAAGCTGGATATGGCAAAAGCATACGATAGGATTGAGTGGAAGTTTTTGGAAGGAATGATGAGGAGGTTGGGGTTTGGGGAGAGGTGGATAGGGCTCATTATGCAGTGTTTGAATTCAGTTTCTTACTCAATTTTATTGAATGGACAACCTAGCAGAGTTATTAAGCCAACTCATGGGATTAGACAAGGGGATCCCATATCCCCTTATTTATTCATCTTGTGTGCTGAAGGAGTTAGCTCCTTAATTAATATGGCTGAAAGGTCTAAGAAGATAAGGGGGGTTGCAGTGGCCAGGGGTGGAACAAGGGTAAATCACTTGCTCTTTGCAGATGATTATGTGATTTTTGGGAAGGCACTCATGGCTGAATGGCATAGGATTCATGATTTGTTAGAGCTGTATGGGAAGGCCTCGGGACAGTTGCTCAACTTAACAAAAGTCCACCATATATTTCAGTACAAACACAGCTACTGCTGTGAGAAGACAGATCCAAAGGGTGGCAGCGGTTCCTGTGTGTGGGAGTTATGAGAAATATCTAGGTCTACCTGCCATGATGCGTAGGTCTCGGTACAACACTTTCAGATCAGTTAAGGAAAGGGTATGGGCTAAGCTGAATCACTGGAAGAATCTTTTCTTATCACAGGCAGGGAAAGAAGTTTTATTGAAAGCTGTTGTTCAGACTATTCCTACATACTCAATGAGTGTGTTTATGTTGCCAAAGAAAATTTGCAAAGAGATCTCTTCCCTTATGGCCAGGTTCTGGCAGGGGCACAAACAAAAGGAGAATAAGATACAATGGAGAAGCTGGAATAAGTTGGGGGATTCAAAAAGGGTTGGAGGTTAGGCTTCAAGGATATTGAATGTTTCAACCAAACAATGCTTGCTAAGTAATGCTGGAGAATGCTTACTTCCCCTTCCCTGCTGGTTGCTCAGATTATGAAGGAGAAATACTTTAGAGGGGTTAGCTTGAATGATGCAAAACTGGGGTATAATCCTCATACATATGGAGGAGCTTGTGGCCTGTCATTGATCTCGTCAAAGATGGGATTTTATGGAGGGTTGGGGACGGCAGGAAGATTAGTGTTTGGCATGACAGATGGCTCCCATGTCCTAGCTCATACAAGGTGCAATCTCCTCAAACTTCTTTGCCTCTTGATGCCAAAGTTAACTTGCTGATTGATGTTGAGATTGGATGTTGGAAAAGAGATTTCATTTTCGAGTCTTTCAATACAATGGATGCAACGCAGATATGCAAGTTACCCCTTAGTAAGTGGGGTGTAGAGGATAGGATAGTATGGGGGCCAGCAAAGAATGGCAAGTTCTCTGTTAAATCTGCATATTTTCTCAGAAAAGAAAGATTTAGGCTATGTTTGGATACCAAACATTCCTCAACACTTTCCAAATATTCTCGTACTTTAGAAAATACTTTTTTTTTTTTTTTATAAGTAATAAGTTATTTTATTGATATGAAAGAGGCATAGCCCAGGTACACTAGAAGTATACATGTGAATACACCAGTTTAGTGACTCGAAACAGTTACAAGGAAATCATGAAAACTAAGACCATTCAAATCAAGAGCAATGGCCCACACAAACAAGGTCTTCCAGAAAAAGCTCCTAAACTCTTCCAAAGAGCGTTCATGATCCTCAAAAAGTCTCTCATTACGTTCGTTCCAAATACACCAGAAAATACATATAGGAACCATATTCCACACTGCTGCAATTTGTGTTGTTCCTGAGATCCCATTCCAGCTTGCTAACAAGTCAACCACCCTACCCGGCATCCCCCATGCTAAGCCCATTCTACTGAAAAAATTAGTCCAAATATCTCGAGCAAACTCACAATGAAGTAAATGGTCCACCGTTTCCCCATTTTTTCTGCACAAACAGCACCAGTCCATAATAATGAGGCCACGTCTTCTAAGATTATCAAAGGTCAGAATCTTCCCTAGAGCCGCCGTCCACACAAAAAATGCAGCCTTTGTCGGTGCTTTAGTCCTCCAGATATTCTTCCAAGGGAAAATATGCCTTTGGTGCATATTAATGGATTCATAAAAAGAGCTTACCGAAAATTTCCCTTTCCTAGAGGGGCACCAAACCATCGTATCTTCCAAAGTGGCAGCAGTGGTAATGTTGTACAGCATGCTCAGAAATCCCACCAGCTCATTCACTTCCCAATCGTGTGCATCCCGAGTGAGGTTGATAATCCACTCCTGTGTGCCTTGGTTAATAACCCGCAAGTCAGCCACCATAGCTTCTTTTTCCCGTGCAATTCTGAAAATCATAGGATAAGCATCCTTCAAGGCCGTGTCTCCCAACCACACATCTTGCCAAAAGCTGATCCTACTACCATCCCCCAAACGCAAACGAGTATTACTAGCAAAAGAGCACCATCCTTTTCGAATAAACTTCCATAGCCCCACTCCATATGTCCCCCTACCCTCTTTAGAACACCAACCCCCTCTTTCACTTCCATACTTCATATCCACCACCCCTTTCCATAAAGCCCCCCTCTCATGGTTATAACGCCACAACCATTTCCCTAATAGTGCCTTATTGAACGCCCTCACATTCCGGACCCCCAATCCACCGTCTCTCAAAGGGGAACATACATTTTCCCACCCTACTAGATGGAACTTACGCTCATCTCCTAACCCACTCCACAAAAAATCCCGTTGAAGTTTCTCTATTCTAGAAGCAATACTTGCGGGGAGGAGAAATAAAGATAAGTAATATGTGGGGAGATTGGATAAGGTACTCTTCATAAGTGTGATTCGCCCCCCTTTAGAGAGATACAACATTTTCCACCCGGCCAACCTACGCTCAAATTTTTCCAGCACCCCCTCCCAAATTGTCTTTGCTTTGAAAGAAGCCCCCAACGGTAGACCAAGGTACTTCAATGGCAACGAAGCAACCCCACATCCCAAAATATTCGCCAACCCTCTAATATTGCTGACTTCTCCAACCGCAACCATCTCCGTCTTGGCAAGATTAACCTTCAACCCGGATACCGCTTCAAAACATAGTAAGATGGCCTTCAAAGATTGTATATGGCCTTCATTTGCCTCACAAAAAAGCAAAGTGTCATCTGCAAACAATAGATGAGAAATAATAGTGGAACCATGGGTATCTCCCACTGAGAAACCTGAAAAAAATCCTCCTTCTACTGCTGCCGACACCATACGACTTAGAGCCTCCATAACTAGGACAAATAAAAGAGGTGATAGTGGGTCACCTTGTCGCAGACCCCTCAAACTATGAAAAAAACCCACGGGATCACCGTTTATCAGAACCGAGAAGCGAACCGATGACACACAGTATCTCATCCACTTCCTCCATTTTTCCCCAAACCCACATCTCCTCAGCATGTACAGCAAAAAATTCCAATTTACATGATCATAAGCCTTCCCCATATCGAGTTTGCATAAAATACCTGGATCTCCCGACTTTAACCTGCTATCCAAACATTCATTAGCTATAAGAACCGAGTCCAAAATTTGTCTCCCCCTCACAAAAGCATTTTGAGACTTAGAGATAATCTTCTCCATGACCGTGCTCATCCTGTTAGCAAGAACTTTGGCAAGTATCTTATACACACTGCCCACAAGACTAATCGGTCTAAAATCTTGTACCTCTCTTGCACCGGCCTTTTTAGGGACTAGTGCAATAAAATTAGCATTTAAGCTTTTCTCAAATCTGCCATGACTGAAAAATTCCTGAAAAACCAGCATTACATCCTCTCGCACCACCTCCCAACAAACCTGGAAAAAAGCCATTGTGAATCCATCCAGGCCTAGAGCTTTATCTTTGTTCATATTCCTGATTACTTGTTTTACCTCTTCCTCTTCAAATGGTCTCTCCACCCAATCCATACTATATTGGTCAATTACCTCAAAAGCTAGACCATCTATTGTGGGCCTCCATGCATGAGGTTCCGATAACAAATGTTCAAAATGCCCTACCACATGCTCTTTTATCTCGCCCTGATCTGAAGATACATCTCCATCTATGCTCAAAGACTCAATGGAGTTAAACCTCCTATGTGCATTGGCCATGCGATGAAAGAACTTTGTGTTTTTATCCCCCTCCCGAAGCCACAAGGCCCTTGACTTTTGTCTCCATGAAATTTCCTCCATTAAAGTCAATCTTTCCAATTCAGTAACTACCTGACCTTTTCTGATGTTTTCTTCCCCTACACCCTCTAAACCTTGTAACTCCTGAAACAAACTCTTCTTTTGTAAAGTTACATCACCAACTACCTGTTCATTCCAAATCTTCAAGTCCTTCTTCAAAGCTTTCAATTTTCCAGCCAATACATAACTCGGATTGCCCTCAAAGAGGTATGAATTCCACCATTGCCTGACCATCTCCACAAATCCATCCATCTTTAACAACATATTCTCAAACTTGAACGGCCTTCTACCCCCTTGAGTACCTCCACAAGCTAACAATATAGGGAAGTGATCAGAGCATATCCTTGAAAGCCTAGTCTGACTTACATCTGAGTATTGTGTCTCCCACGAGGGAGAGATGAGAAATCTATCAAGTCTTGACCAGGCTTGATTATTAGACCAAGTGTAATCGCCTCCCATTAACGGTAAATCCATAAGGCCTACCTCAAAAATGAAATCCGAGAAATCCACCATAGCTTGGTTTTGTCGACCCGCCCCTGAACTTTCGCTGGAAAATCTTGTTACATTAAAATCCCCACCTATACACGAAGGTACCTCCCACCAAGAACATAGGCCAGCAAGCTCATCCCAAAGCAACCTCCTCTCACTGTCCAAATTAGGACCATATACCCCAATAAACGCCCATAAAAAATTATCTTCTGTGTTTTTAAAAGAACACCCAACCGAATATTCTCCCACAAACTCATCACTATTTTCCACCACCCGCTTATCCCACATAATCAAAATTCCACCCGAAGCCCCTTTCGAAGGAAAATATGACCAGCCTACATATTGACAGCTCCATAAGCTCCGAATAATACTTCTATTGATAATCTTCAACTTTGTTTCTTGTAGACAGATAAATTCCACTTTCCATTGCCTTAATAGAGCTCTTATTCGCAAACGTTTATTAACCTCATTCAGCCCCCTAACATTCCAACACAAAATTCTAGGCTTCATTTAACAACTGTTCCAGCCCTCCCCTTGTTTCTTGCACGACTTGCACTCCCC
Organism: Juglans regia; assembly: GCF_001411555.2. Classification (NCBI taxonomy): domain Eukaryota; kingdom Viridiplantae; phylum Streptophyta; class Magnoliopsida; order Fagales; family Juglandaceae; genus Juglans; species Juglans regia. The sequence goes on from NC_049904.1 coordinate 30,116,793, forward strand.
TCCTTTCCATCATAATTAATAGACCACGTCAGCCTCTTTAACTCCCTATTTCTTTTTAACCCTGTACCATGTTGTCCAACCTCAATGGCTATAATCAGTGCCTTGAACTGTTCTTCATATCCTTTACACGAAATTCCCATACAACTTTGAAATTCCTCTACCTTTTTCAATACCCAATCATCTGAAGCAGTAGGAATAATCATTCTTATTGGAGTCGGATCCACTCCTGCAGACTCCTCCCCCACTTTAGAGCATTTACTTGGCTCAATCATCATCAACTGACTTTCCCCTACCATCTCTGATGCGCTCCCACACTCCACTGTGACTATAGCTTCTTGCCGAGCTCCTTCAGAACCTTTGCTGTGTGCCAGAAGCTCGGTCCTATCCACCGAGATGATCTGTGGCAACCCGGATGAACACAACTGATCTAGAGGTATCCCCTGACTCCCCGAGAGGTTCTATGGTGTCCCTGATGAAAACAAACACCCATCCTCATACAAGCTCAATTCCAGACCTTCCCCTTCCACGATTTCTCCCACCTCCACCTCCGTCGGTTGTAGTGCCACTGCCAAACCACCCACTACGTCACCATGAGCCGTTGCTCCCTTCTGTTCCATCCCCTGTCCAAGACTCGGTCTTGATGTTCGTGTTTCGGGCCCCTCCAGCGAACCCGAAACCTCGGAGGGTTTCGGGATATGCTTCTCTGCCGCCGACAAAACTTCCATCGAGGCCTCTGCTTCCTCCGTCGACGTCGACTGGGGTTGCGCCGGCGTCGGAGTCACTGGCCCACCCCCCGATGGGCCTGCTGACCCACTCCCCGCTGGGCCTGCAAGATGGCCTACTTTCTTCCTCCAGAAAGAGAGCGTCTGTGGCGTGGGCTCGGTTCGAGCTGACCCATAACCCTGGGCCTTCCCTATGGGCCCAACCCGCCCCTCTTCTTCTTTACCCAGACCTCCTGCCCCATTTCTTTCTCTATTACCCGCCCCAACCTCCTGCCCCACTTCTTCTTTACCCAAAACGCTGCGTATAAGCCCCTTTACTTTAACACTCATCTCTTCCAGCGAAGCCTGCAAATCCCATAATTCCTTCAAAACGATTATCTCACTTTGCCCAGACCACCTGCCACGTCCATTTTGTCTCTGATTTTCTCCCAAAACAGTAAGATCACCTGACCGTAGTAGGCCTGCCATATCTGACTTTTGCACATCTCAGGTTGACTGTAGAGCCTCCTTGTACGACATAGAAGACGTGAGAGCTTCTGCCTATGTAGATGGAAGAACTCTCCTCTTTCCACCTACGCTTCCAACCTCCCTCAATGCCTCCGCCAGTTTTCTCCACCCCCACCCATTTCTGTCTTCAGGTATTATAATGAAGCTCCTACTACCACCTCCACTATAGACCACCAGAGCCAAGTAACTGCCGCGAGAATTTGAGCCTTTTTGCGCTACGAAAGCTCTATTACCTTCTCTAAAAACAGAGTAATATCCCTTACTGCCATGTTTATGACAACCCTCCATGGTTTTTGCCGCCCAAAGAGCAGTGTCCAAACCCAACCTCAGGTTTTGCAGTCCTTTCCACCCTCACTCAGTGATAAGCACTCCACTCCCATCTGCCTTCACCTCAAAAAACTTGGACTCAATTGCTACACTTCTCACAGTAGGCATTTTCCTTCCAAAACCACTCCACCCAGCCACCCTCAAGCACCCACCCCCACCTTAAGTTCAGCTGAACTACATGTTAATCACCCCAAGTAACTACCACTAATGACGACCCAATACCAGTAGCAAGAACACAAAAAGCCAAGAGAAGCAAAAGTGTACGGAGAGAGAAATTTTAGGAGAGAGAAAACAATAGTGTACGACCCAATAGTATGTACCTAAAATACTTCACATGCCAAACAACTTAAAATACTCTCAATGGGACCCACAAACCCACTTCAATCTCTACTCATAACTATTCACAAACATTCTATAATACTTATCACTATTATATATAAATAAAAAATAAAATCACTATAATATTTATCACTATTAAATATAAATAAAATAAAATCACTATAATATATAAATAAAAAATAAAATCACTATAATATATAAATAAAAACTAAAATCACTATAATAAAAATAACACTATTATATATAAATAAAAAATAAAATCACTATAATATATAAATAAAAAATAAAATAACTATAATATATAAATAAAAAATATTTATCACTATTATATATAAATAAAAAATAAAATCACTATAATATATAAATATAAATAATAAAATCACTATAATATATAAATAAAAAATAAAATAACTATAATATATAAATAAAAAATAAAATAACTATAATATATAAATAAAAAATATTTATCACTATTATATATAAATAAAAAATAAAATACTATAATATAAAATTATTATATATAAATTAAAAATAAAATCACTATAATATATAAATAAAAAATAACATTACTATAATATTTATCACTATTATATATATAAATAAAATCATTATAATATTTATCACTATTATATATAAATTAAAAATAAAATCATTATAATATTTATCATTATTATATATAAATTAAAAATAAAATCATTATAATATTTATCATTATTATATATAAAAGTAAAATAAAATCACTACAATATTTATTAATATTAAAAAATCACTATAATAAAATCATTATAATATTTATTATTAAAACTCAAATCACTATAATATTTATGGGACCCACACATTTTTCAACTACCTACTCAAAAGTCAACAACTCAACATACTTCACACATCCAAACAACTCAAAATACTCTCAATGGGACCCACAAACTCACTCCAATCTCTACTCATAACTATTCACAAACATTCTCAACACTTCTCAATACTTTTCAACACCCAAACATACCCTTAGGAGGAACATGGGGGAAGGTTCAGGGAAGGATAAGGTGGAGGGGATGTGGAGGCAAATATGGAATCTGAATGTGCAAGGTGTTGTGAAGCTGTTTTTGTGGAAAGTGGGTCATGAGCTCTTACCTACTAAGGCCAATCTCTTTAAAAGGAAAGCTTCTGTTTCTAATTTGTGTCCTATCTGTGAGAGGGGGATTGAAACAGCAGTACATGTGGTCTGGGGATGCCCTGCAACTTCAGATGTATGGGCAGAGGATGAGAGTCCTGTAAAGAAATGGAGTAATGCAGAGATTGGCTTTGCAGAGTTATGGGCCATTATGTTTCTAAAGTTAAGTATAGAAGAGATGGAATTAATGGCTTACACCATGCAGAAGTTGTGGCTCAGGAGGAACCTATGTGTATTTGAAGATCAGTTTGATGAACCAAAGAAAGTTCTTAAAACTGCTAAGCTAGCTCAAGCAGGATTCAAGGAAGCTAATCTGGTCCAACAAAGAGGCTTGGGTACTAGAGCTATGAGAAGAGAAGATGCTAAATGGGAAAAGTCTGAGGTGGGGAGGGTGAAGGCAAATTGGGATGCTGCGGTGGATGCTACCAACAAAAGAGTGGGGATTGGCGTTGTGGTGAGGGATGATCAAGGGGAGGGCTAGCCCGTCTATGCTCGGCTGTTGAGAATCAAGAAGGGGCTTGTGCAGCAGAAGCCATGGCTGCTTAGAAGAGCTGCTCTATTGTGCTTGGAATTGGGGCTCGGCAAAGTAATGCTGGCGGGGGACTCTCAGGTTGTTGTGAAGGACTTGTGCAGTAGTGAGAATGTGCTAACAGATTATGGGGTGTTCATAGAAGATATAAAAATAATTCTTAAAGGTAAGACTGATTGGTCTACAAGATTTGTTTATAGAGAAGCTAACAAAGTAGCTCATATACTTACAAAACTAGCTTTATCTAGTATAGAAGAGAGGGTGTGGATAGAAGAAGGCCCTAGACAAATTACAAATACTGTACTTAGTGAGAAATACTGTATTGATTGAACTTTGTTTCAGGTTTATTCAATAAAGAATTACACAGTTATCTTAAAAAAAAACAATGGTTGGAACATACTTGAAGCTTGCTCTATGCAAAAGCCTTCCTTCCAGTGCATCTGGGACTCTTCCAGATAAAGAGTTGCCATTAAGATTCCTGCATCATTATGACCTAAATCTGAGTTCTTTGTGAATTTCAAAGCTCGTGGGTCAATGAGATGCTGTAAAGATCTTACAGTATCTGTAATGATGTCAGCTGTCCAAGGCTTTCAGGAATTGATCCGTTAAAAAAATTGTAAGACAGGTCCCTGCCATACAAGCATATGCTTTCAGAAATTAAATTTACGGAGTAATGCAAAGAATAACAGCACAAAATAATGTGACTTGAGAGCTCAAAAGGTTCCATATTTTGACAGCATTGGTGCATAAAAATCTTCTCTATTTTTTGGTTATCAGAACCAAGCAAAATAATGCTTCTCCTAGTATAACTGGTCTTTGGTCCATAAATAAGGTATTGAGTGGTTGTTTGGATGGTGCAACTGGGGCCCCGTTCTGTCAAACAAATGACATGAGAAATCTGTGAATAGTAGTGAGATAATTTGTAAATAGTAATGAAATAATTTGAATTAAGATTTTTATGGGGTTTTGGAAAATGAGAGAGAAAAAGTTTAATAAAAAAAATTATAAAGTTCAAAGAGGAGAATATAATTTTTTAATATTAATTTTCTTTTGGGATTTGAAAAAGTTAAATTGTTTCTTGTGTTTTGTTTGAAAGTTTGGAAAAGTTATAATGATTAGATGAAAAAGTTGAAATTTTGAAATTGGTATTTGAATTTTTTTTTTTTTATATGTAAACAAGAAATTGGTTTTTGAATGTTGAGATGAGATGAGATGGTTTCAAAGGTTTTTGAAACCAAACCAGGCCTTACTGTTTTGAAATTGGCATTTTATTGCAATGTCAACCCATTTTGGATGCCTTAACGACAGAAATATATTTTGCATCGTGCCTGCATTTATGTTTTCCCTAAGGAAAACGGTATTTCATACCAGACTAAAACAACAGAAATTAATTCCCTTACAAAATATGAACAAAGTCGCATGAGCACCTTACTAATGCGCTGAGTCTGTAGTTTTAGAAGTTGACTTGATGATACAACATGATTCATTACAACAGGAAAATAGAAACAAGAGTGCAACCAGAATACATACTGATTCTGTTTAAGATCTGACCTAATAGTTGACAACAAGACTTTTACAAAAGTTAAAGCATAGAAGAAGATTTTTTTCTTACAGGATAGGGTAGCATAAATTTCAAAATTCGTTTGAGCACAATAGGAAGGTTCTACACGCAAGCTAGCTGAAGATCATAGCACTGTTGGGTTTTATTAGCTTCGTGTAAGCTGTCACTGAGAAAAGAAACAAGCTAACTTGACTGTGCCACATCATCACATTTCATGGTTTCTAGGTGACGGTGCCATAGCAGTTCTTTCCACAGTAAATAATATCAATTGCAGAGAGTTGTATTTATTCGCTAGAAACTAAAAAGTTGGAAGTATCTGACAAGAGAAAGTAATGCACTTACAATTTTTCTAAGCTAGCTATTGTTCCAAGTGAGAATGGAATGAGACCACGAATGCTGTTTCCACTCAAGTTTCTGTACATGCACAAGCCAAACTACCATTAGAGATACATAACAAAGCTAGAAAGATGTTTAGACTAAATTTGAATCACTCATGTTTGGGAACCAAAAATTTCTCATTTCTCTAAAGTTTGTCAAAATTTTCCTACTCTCAAACCAAACATCTTTACAACAAAATAATCTCAATTATCATAACACCTTATCTTGATTTTCTTAACAAACAAAAACCAAAACAACTTTCACAAAACTAAAAGAACAAAAATCTCATTAAAATTTTCTTCCTTTCATATTTTCAATGGGTCACACCACTTTTTTTTTTTTTATAAGTAAACAAATTGTATTACTCCAAGAATAGGCCTAGCCCAGTATATACATAGACAACCCTGACTAGGAGGTCGCAAGAGATATAAGGAAATCATGAAGGGCCATGCCGTTGAAATCAACAGCATTGGACCATGTGCATAATGTGCTAAAAAAGAAAGCTATAAATTCCTCTATTGATCTCTCATTGTCCTCAAACGTCCGCGCATTACGTTCCTGCCAAAGACACCACATGATGCACATTGGAATCATCTTCTAAACTGCTGAGATTTGGGGGTCACACCACTTTTAAAAGCTCCAATAAAAACATATCTAAAAAGCTTTCTCAATCCAACCATATTTTTACTGGCTCCCACCACTTTTAAAACCTCATAAAACTCATCTTTAAAAGTTTTCTTAGATTTCAGAAACTTCCAAGAAAATCTTGCATCCAAACATCCCCTTGTGTCAGTCATGATATTGCAGACTTTAGGAAACAGAAGAATTTGATAAACAATTTGAGTGAAGACATAAAAATGATCATTGCACAGAAATAAGCTATTATCATCTCAGCATTTCAAAACTATCAGCAGTATATTGCCAAAACTTGAACCATTTAGTTATAAAACTTAATACAGATGCAGCTTTGGATGTCAAATTCTATCAATTAAAATGGAGGCCAACTTTTAGAAACTTACATGCTATGTAGATGACGCAGACTGGATATATCATCAGGCAAGAAACCTCTCAGACCTTGGTTGTCAAGACCACTGATCAGGCAGGGGAAACCAGTAATTACTCAACACTATACTACAATAGAAGATATTACTGTCTTAGCATCTTAAAGTCTTAAACATCAAATCATCTTTAAAAAATGCAATATACTTTGGTCATGTATGTGTGTATGAGAGTGAAAAAGAATGGTCCTGAATTTACTCTTCATTGGGAATTGATATTTTTGACTTTCTAGCTAGGAAAATATGGCAAATGCCATAAAAAATGGCCAAATCCAGCTTAAGTTGCCCAGAAAATACATAGAAAAGCCCATAAAAAGGTAAATGGGCTGTGTTTACTTATCAAAAAATTGTAAGCAATGTAGGTGGTCCAATCGCCTTAGAGCCAATCATCGAGGTACAACTCATTACCAAAATCTAAATGCATATGACTCGGTAAGAAATCCAAAATTTAAACTTAAAATCTTTAATGAAAATGGAAGCTGCTCCCACAAAAGTAGGGATGGCCTTCATCAGTTCAGTCACTTTTGAAACATATGCTATTTTTACGAGTGCACCAAGAATTTACTCCATAAATTTCGTGGACTTGGAAACATTTAACAAATTTTTTTTTTTGATCAGTGGAAACACTTAACAAATATGAAAGGCAACATTCCGGAGTATACAAAATATGGATCAAACAAAAATTAAATGGGAAAACTGTACATTGTATAAAGGTCAGGATAAATTCTTGTGCCAGAACATATGTCAACCCCTATGTTATCCAGGTCATATCTATTGATGGTTGGATATTTAATAAGAACTTCTAAGTGTCAATGTCTTTATTGGAACTAGTGTAGCAGCTTTTGACAAATCAAATTTAAGGGAGTGGCATAAGCAAGAGCCCTTAGTTTTATTAGATCTCAGCTTGGCAAGGATGGATTATAAGGACTTAAAGATTGCTGTCGAATAAGTTAGAAAGAGATTCAGAGTGTTGCAAAGGCTAGGAAATTGAGCATTTTCAATGGATCTGTTCCCAGTAAAGGACATGGGGGAGTTGTTGATTGGCTCGGTTAACTGGTCCACAAGCTTGAAAGTTGTGGGATGGTAGTTTTTTTCGGCAGTTACTAGAGCCAAATACATTAAATACGAGACAAAGATCAAGAAAGTACAGTCCATCGATGACCCATTTCCCACTAGTACTGTCAAGTTGGCAGTCTGCCCCACTCCACGGGTGTTGTTGGGGAACACATGGATCACCATTCCATCCTAGTCGAAGAGGAAGCCCCAATGCTTTCTTCAATGCTCGTAGAGCCCTAACTAGAATAGGATAAGGACAATCAATTTAGTGACACGCTATTTACACACCAACTTACAATATGCTTTATTCATAAAGAGAAATAAGTAAGCACAGAAAAAAAATTTCTTGCTCACCCCTGCCAAATACGTCAACAAGATTGAGTGGATAACAAAGTGGGTGATATTAACAAGCAAAGACCTCACTAAGTGTTAATAGAGGAGAATATCAGAAAGTTGTGGTCCTAGAATTTTATCACTGAAGTAGTGCCAGTATTCAGCAATAACATACCAACGTACTATATAGGTTGCTCTGTCTTACATACATGAAAGTGCATATATTTGGGCCTCATTCTAGTGCTTATTCGAAAATTTTAAGCAAACTATATATATGGTATGGACAATAAAAATGTGGCATACATACCTTCATCTGGTAAGGTTTTGGGCTCTGCTATAATAACCTCAAAGACCTCAATAGCATTGATAATGGCATGACCTTCTTTAGGATGCAAGGTTATTGTCAAAGTCCTTCCATTAATAGCAACAGTTGTGTTAAGAACAATAGCGGTATAACGACCCCCACTCATTTTGATAATGTCTACATCTTCAAATACAACATCGCCATTTATCAGGATATCGAATACCCTTTGCCCTACTTTAGTCACTGAAGAATCAATCTCTGCAAAGTGTAACCAAATTGAGTAGTTTCCATTGGGCTCCACATCAATAGCATATGTTAAATCAGGCTGATTATCAGTACTAACAAGAGCTGACTGATAAAGAGCTTCAGGATAAAAGTTCGGTGAAATTGAAGCCTGCTTTATGCTACTTTCAGTAGATCTAGGCCGATCAGAATTCTGACCGAAAGTTGGTATGGCTTTCCAAAACCTATCCCCACCCCAATGATCACCACTATAATCAACACCAAACTTTGACTTCCCTGTGCCACAACTCAGTCTTGTGGCTGTTCTAAAAATTGTTCCTTGACCCCACTGTTGACTGGAATAGTAGGCTTTATCATCGACTTGAAGAATTTCAATTGCAAGAATTGCTGGATCTCCATGACCAGTACTATGAAAGCAGAGAGAGACCGTGTTATTGGTAAGAAACACGAGGGCTTCAGCAAATGCTTGGTCATCCTGGTTGCTCCAACCTGATTGCAAAGAACATATTTGAGTGCCTTCAACAGAAACATCAAATAGAGGTTCGTAGTCAAAATTAGGCTGCGCAACCAATCCAAAGAATATCCTGACAGAATAGTGTCCTTTTGGCACTCTATTAATGTTGTAACAATTTTCGGGACCTTCAGATAGGGGGAAGTAGCGAAGTGTTTTAAGATGAGGAGAGACAAAGCTTTTAACCGTTGCATTTGTAGGTACCCCTCCCGTATATGCAAAATCCTTATACCAAAGTGTATTGGTAGGCGGTGTATGGACATTTTGGCGAGCTCCACAGCTTATGCGCATAACAAATGGTGCTGTAGTAAGAGAAAATATTTCACATGTTCAAACATCACCATTAAAATCAAGTAGAAGGAAAAGCAGCTAAAGCACAAGAACTAATTATAATTCTCTAACCTCAAGTATATGCAATCAGTCATGGTGGTTCATAAATTACGCAAATTCACCCAGAAACTGGCAATCACATAAAGATGACCTGCGTCCATACTTAACATGTATCTTGCATGCTGCTAATTGATTTGTGAAATGCACATGCTGCTTCACTGAAATGTTGTTGTTGGTTCAAGCTAAAGGTATGCATCGTTTTAACTCATGATCACCTTGGTAACAGATTGGTTCATTTATTTTTTGAAGGAAAATTCAAAATATTAAAGAGAAATTAGCAATAGTTTATCGCTATAGATTCTGCGACAATACATACATATCTATAGACTCCGAGTATTCAGTCATTAACCCTAACATATTGCATAACTCTGGGCTAAAAAAGCCTGGAGGAGCCACACATACTGGGGAACTTGAACACGTGGTTATGTTGCAAAAAAGAAGACGAAGGAGAAGAAACTAGAAGTTCAAATTTGCTTTCTTTTCCTTTCCAGGTTTTGAAACTCAAGTCAGGTGCAGCTTAGTGACTTCTAGCTTTCTGATATCTAAAAGAGCAAAAAGTTCCTACACATTCAGAATGTTGATTTATTACTTTTCTTTTATAAAAATATTCACAGGAACCAAACGGATTCAAAATCATTCTTTCATTTTAAACCGAACAAATATAATTAAAAAACCAATAAAGAATATCTGTGAAAACAAAGAAAAATTTGCATACTCGTATCCAGCTTTTGCTCTCTGATGCATCATTTCACTTACTAACATGAACGCTAGCAAATAAAGCATGATAGAAAATAAAATCTAACATAAAAGAAGATGGAGAAGAGGGAAAGAGGCCTTGAGGACTACATTTTTGCTTTCTCAATTGTTATTGAATACGAGGCATACATCCCTATTTATAGAGAAATTATATTGAGATGAGATAAGATAAGATAAACATTATGAAAATCAAATCAAAATAATATCAAATCAAAATGATTTGATAATTATGAAAATCAAATCAAATTAATATCAAATCAAATTAAATTCTTCAACATTCCCCCTCAAACTCAAGGTGGAGAACTTTGAAATCTTGAGTTTGAAATTTGAAAGTATTCTCCATATTCATTAATTGATCGTCGATAAGATGATGGTGTTGGTGATGAAGTGACTGGCAACTGGACCATCAAATCTGGAGTTGTGGCCAACAATGGGCTATATATGACCTTGGTCAACTATTGGACCAAAATCAGAAGGCTAAAATTGGATCTGGGGCTTCAAATAGTGCTCACAACAGATCAAAACCCAAAAAAAAAATGTCTCATAGCTAATATAGATACTCTAAATGCATTCATTTGAGACGATACATAATTGAACGGCGATAAAAATTTTATGAGAGGTAAACCTAGCGGAAGAATAAATATTCCACGGGATCGAGCCTAGCGTTAGCTAAGAGCTCTGATACCATGATAAAAAAATAAAATATAATATAAACGAAGGTGGAGAAGAGAGAAAGAGGGAAATAGGCTTTGATGACTACATCTTTACTTTCTCAATTATTATTGAATACAAGGCATACATCCCTATTTATAGAAAAATTACATCGAGACAAGATAAGATAAACATTATGAAAATCAAATCAATAGAATATCAAATCAAATTACTTAAAGTGGTAAAGGCCTTGGGCTTGGGGGTATGCTCCCCCAGGTCCAAGGTTCAAATCCCCTTAGGTGCAAACAATCCTAAGGCCACACTTCTCGGTGAAAAGCTAGCAATTTAATCAGTTTCGTGTAAAAAAACTTTCGAATGTGCGGTGTGCAGGAGCAAGGGTGGATCCGAAGTGCCCTGGCTTGGAGAGGTTCCCGACATAAAAAAAAATAATAATAATAAAAAAATTACTTAAAGGCATCCATTTGTCATCAATATTATCATCAAATTACTTAAGATAAACAATGTGATTTGATATTATCTTCAAAAAAGCACAATATAAGATCTATCTCAAACCTAACCCCGAAGAGACCAAAAACTACTTAAAGGCATCGATTCGTCATCAAAACTAAATACTCAATCATTATTAAACAAATAAAAATGCAACAAAAAATACTTAAGAAACGCTAACGCAAATCATTTACCACTCCAGCACTCGAATTCCCCACGAAAGTGACTACACAGTGAGTGAGAGAGAGAGTAGCGGAAGCTCACCGCGTCGAGCTTTAGACGAAGACAAAGCCGAGCAGAAAACGAGCAGCCATAGCAGACGAAATCTGAGCATCCTAACCTCGAAAAGCACTTCTCTTTCCCTCTGTATCTCTGTCTCTGTCACCGCTACAGCCTCTTCATTCTCCATCTCTCGCTTTTCATCTCCCTTTCTCTTTAGTGAGAGAGGGACTGTGAGGTAATACACAGTTGGAGACTCTACAAGTACTCTTCAAACTAGTGGACGCGTGACTGTGGAGGACATCAATAGTACAGGTGAGCTTCATGACAGTTGATGGACTTCTTTTAATCGGACAGTGCAGCTTCTTTGAGCATTTCTAATAGATTATTCATCTTATTTTTTAAAATATATCATTAAAAATTATTTTTTTTATTTTACATATTAATTTTTATAATATATCATATTTTATTTTTTTTTATATCATTTAAATATTATATTTTGTAGAAGAAAAATACAAGAATAGAAAATTTGTTGTGAGAGAAAAATTACAAGAAAAAAGAGAAAATAAATAAAAAAATATTTATATTTGTGCACAATCCATATTGCATGTAGCAACAACACTGAAAAAAAATTAAAAATAAATAGGAAATAAATCATTCGTTGAATGCACTTTTGGCAACTTTCCTTCACATTTTATATAAAAATAGGTTTTATAAAACCATGCTCTTATTTCGTCGAATTTAAATTTTAAAATTTATTTTATAAATTAAATTATGTCAAACTATAATATAAAAAAAATTAAAAATTTATTCATTATTAATTGCAAAGCGGGTTGAGTTCTAGCCTCCGGGGCCAAGCTGTGGACGGTCATGATGTACGGTACATGCAGTTACCAATCAGGGAGGGTAGTTATAGTTATAAATTTGACTGGCAATCCGACTCAGAAAACATTTTATAACATTCATTTTAAAGTCTTTAATTTTATTATTGGAATATTATCTTCATAAATAAATAATTATTAAGTAAGTTTAGAATATAAACACGTAATATTATAATCTTATCATAATATATCGTCTTAATTTAAAAGTAATATTAATTTTTTTAATTATATAATATATTGCCATAAAAATGAATAATATATTATTCATATTATGAGAATATTTATATTGAACTTTTGATCATCTATGATATCAGTTAAATAAGACGATGGCCCACGGCTGTTATAAAAACTAATAATTATGGCCATTGATGTAATTTCAATCATTGGGAACTTAAAATTGACTTTCCCGTGAAGTTTCCTATCTTGGTTCTTGTCCTGAAACAATGAAACCATAATTCCATAATTTTATTATATTTGGGAATAGCAATAGAATTATTGTTAAAAGAAAAATAGTATATTTGTCTTATTTAGTAGTAAATTGGACGGTCCAGGATAGTCATAGAATTCAGATGAGTGGACCTTTTGACTTTTGTCGGCTTTTGTTTGGGCTTTGGATTATTGCGCAATCAGCGGGCAGCATCTCAGCAACCTGTGCCGGAGTAGCTTGCTTTGGAAACGGATTAGATCTGAATTAGGATCTTTCAAACTTTAGAAAAATATTAGTTTGGTTAAGTTATTAAATCTTTTTAGTATTTATTTATTATATTATTTTACATAGTATTAATGCTTGATGAGTTTGAGTAGGCTTATAGCAAAAACTTGGCAACACAACTTTTGTTAAGTATTTTCAAATATTTTCAGATATTTTATTTTCAAATATAACTCAAATATAAAATACTTTCAATTTTATATCTTTAATTTTTTTTATCTAATCATTATAATTTTTCTAAGTTAAAAAATAAAATACAAAAAATAATACTACTTTTTCAATTTTTAAAACAAAAATTATATTATAAAATTATATTCAAACAATATTTTAACCTTAGATTATTTTTATTCAATTTTTTTCTCTCTTTTCCTAAACTCAATAAAATATATTAAATTAAACTATTTTACTACTATTTATATATATACAAAAATATTCTAAATATCAAAATGGACCATTAATCATCAGTATGATGCATAACCATTAACCATTTGTCTTAGATCAACATTGCCCAAACACAAATACATTAGATATCAGATATCTCAGCACAAAAGTAGTAGAGTATTCTTAGCTGAAGCTACAGTTGCAAATAAATACGATGAAGCACTGTAGCAAAGTTATTTTACCCAAGGTGTTTGATGAATTTAATGCAGGGGCTTTTACATAGTATTTGGTTAAGATTTACACTCTTAGATACTCTGGAATATGGATATATGACATTTTTTAAGTAGTTTGACACGTACTATATTCTGAATTTGAATTTAAATATAGCGATTCACTTTAGTCTAAGGGTAGGTTTGGGGGTGAGATGAGAATTTTGTATTTTGTTTTGAAGTTTAAAATATTATGTTTTAATATTATTATTATTTTGGGATTTAAAAAATGTGTATTGAGATTTGAAAAAGTTGAATTGTTTATTATATTTTGTATGAGAATTTGAAAAAAATGTAATAATGAGATGAGATGAGATGATAATTTTATGTTTTGTCTTGTGTCTCAAACTTCCCCTATTAACTAACAATTCACTGAATTATTCCGTAAAATTGATTCTATGTTATGGCTCAAACCTTATTTGAGAGAGTGCTTGAGCTTCTCGTTGTTTACTATGATCACGATCAAGTAAAGAAGTCACCTCCAATCGCTCCCTCCTACCCTCTTACTCGGCAAAACAGAAGAAGTTAGTTTGATTATTTAAGTAATTTTGCTGATATGCTATCCATATTCTAGAATATCTAAAATTCAGCTTTCGTATCCTAAAGATCACAATTAGGCTTCGTTTGGATCCTAAACTAATCTCAACTCATCTCAATTCATCATTACAACTTTTTCAAATTCCAATACAAAATATAATAAATAATTCAACTTTTTCAAATTTTAAAATAATAATAATATTAAAAAATAATATTCTAACAATATTTTATCATCTTAACTCAACTTAACTCAACTCACTTCAACATCCAAACACAACCTAAAAATCGTGTTCATAACAGCCAGGGATAAGCTCAATCATTGCAATGAAATGGGTATTATATATGCAAAGATTGTCTCTCTTAACTACGATAAGCATTGCCCAACTCATTTTATATCTCTCTTTTTGTACTCTACACGCCTTAGAGTTTATACAGTAACTATAGAAATCTAAGACCTCATTTGAATAATAAAATGAGATGAAATGATATATTAATCGTAGTGAAATAATTTGTGAATAATAGTAAAATTGTTTGAGTTAAGATATTTTATAAAATTTTAGAAAAAAAAAAAGAACAAATTGAATAAAAATATTATAAAATTAAAATATTATTAAAATATAATTTTGTAATATAATTTTGTTTTTATATTTAAAAAAGTTTGAATAATTTTTTTTTTTTTAGTTTGAAAGTTTAGAAAAATTGTAATGATTAGACAACAAAATTGAAAATTGAAAATAAAAAGTGTTTATATTTATTGTGTTTGAATATTTAGATGAGATGAGAGATTCTTGATTCACAAACCAAACCTAAAACTCAAATGAAATAAGTGATGTAACCACAAGTAAACAGTATTTATGTAACCACAAGTGAAACAATGTCGTTTAAATAACACGTATGGAAAATATATATATATATATATATATATATATATATGAAACGACGCTGCACCGTTCCACTTAAATTGAATGTCGTCGTTTGGAGATGAGATCGTCTTTTTCTCCAGTCACCTACTCCTCCACATTTTACACCTCTGCAACTCTCTATTTCTTTTCTCTACAACTCTATTTTTCTTTCATCTCTTAAAATAATCTCATCACTAGGGGAACCAAACTCCGACCGAGAATCGCCAGAGAACTACTTCTATCGGTTTCTTCCTCTCCATTGACTAGTTACGGTCGGTTGCTCCACCCAATTTTCTCTCATCGGTCGGCGTCGATTTTGTCCAAAAATTACTCTGAATGGGTCGATTTTCACCCTTAATATTGGACTTGCGTGGACGAGACACCAGACGGTTGCATTATTATATCTTCTCGAATGGGCTAAAAGAGTGATGGTGGGCAGCAAAAAGAGTGATATTAGGCTACCACCCAGTAGCAAATAATTGACGTGCTGTTTAGGTAAATTTTTTTTTTTTTATATATATATATATTTTAAATATCTTTAAACATTTTTTTTAAATATCAATATACTAATCACTTTCTTAATCAGTGAGTAAAAAAAATTAAATATATGATCGATTAAAATAAATAAATAAAATGAGATGACATATTAACATTATTCTAGATTAAAATTATTATTCTAAATTAAAATGAATGTCTTGAAGAGACTCTCTCTCATTTCTTCCCATTTTCGGCTTTACGAAATACGGTACATGCTTACCCAAACTGAGTCATCTCCGCAACCCAAATATCAACTATAGACTTTTGAGTACTAATATTTTTGAGTAATTATAATTAAATAATTAGTAGACCTATCTCATTAATACGTTAATAGATAAAACCTATTTATTTGTTCATTACAATTAATCTCCTATATTTATTTACATACGACACATCTAAGATTAATGGGTAGACAATGCTACCCAAGATTTTTTATTCGAAAGGAAGGAAAACATTTCACCAAAAAATAATTAAACTGGGGACGAATTTATAATATTTATTCATATTAAAGCATAAATTGTTGATGTGGCAAGATGTGAACTACGGTGTGCAAAGTGGAGGTATTGCATTGGTCTGGAGAAGATGAGGGGCAATCGATCTGGGAATTTTAAATTTGATGTGCAGCTACATGTGAATTAATTTGGAATGTTTACGTGTCACTCATTTATTGAGATTGTTATTCGGGGTATAATAGACTGACCGGTTTTAAGATTTTCTCATATTTTAATTATAAAAAATTTCATAAAAATAAAGGTGATGCTAGGTTGCCCTCGGCGTGGTTTGGATTCGAAGATCACTTCAACTCTTCCCAGCAAACTCTCTCCAAACTTTTTATTTGTTTTCATATAGGACAAAATAGCTTATGTTGCTTTTTACTTTTCTATGCAACTAGTGTAATGAATGCAAATGAAGACCCACGCCTTCGCCCAACCCTCCTTCACATGGGTGTAAAATAAAAAATTATTTTTAAAACAATTTTTTGTAATCAATTTATATTTAATATTTTACAAACAAATTCCGTTAGAAAAAAAATATTATAATCCAGAAAATATTATTATAAAATATATTATAAAAAATAAAAAATTGGGTAGATAATTTATAAATTATTATTACTTAAGGAATAAATATATTTATAAATAAAACAAATTTATTAAAAACACTATGCAATAATTTGTGGGACCCACATCTATCTCATCTCCAAAAAGTTAAAACCATCTCAACTCACTTCCAATTCAAAAATCATCTCACCTCAACTCATCTCAACAATTTCACTACTATTCACAACCCATCTCAACTCATCTCAACTCATCTTCGAATCCAAACGACTCTGTCTCAACAGTGCCCAAACTGTATTTTATTATTTTTATTTTTTAAATATAAAAAAATACACAAATTCATTAGTGTTAATTTTTTTAAACATTTAAATTAAAAAAATACACCAAGAGACATTTTTTAAAACACATTTAGAGTACGACCAGGCATTTTCCAAAAATTAAATTCAGGAATCTCGTATATATGTTATACGGTAAGAAAAATGAAAAACACATTATTTTTATAATATTTTACATAATAATATTTAAAAAAATATTTTTTATAAAATATTTTATAAAAATAATATTATTTTATAAAATAAAAATTATATTCATCATCGCTACACATCACACATTATATTTATTTTTATTTGTTTCTCTTACAAAATATGTGATATATAAATTATGAATAGAAGAATTTAATTAGTTTAAAAAAAATAAAAATCAAAAAAATTAAAAAGAAATAATAAAAATAAAAGTAAATATAATGTATAGTGTGTGAAGATAGTGAGTAATAAAATTCTATTATATTCTTATATTTTAAAATTGAATTATTTTTATAAAATAAGATAGGCATTTTATAAAAATATATTTTATTTTAAAATATGTATTATAATATATATTGTAAAATATATTGTTTGGATATCTCTCGAAATGAAATATGTTGCGTCTCGTGTAAACGGAATTTTGCCAGCACTTCCCAATAGGTAATCTTTATGCGAAATACACAGGAAGCTGACCTAGCGCCCAACCGTGGTCACTTCCACTCAACTACACCTCGGCGTCTGTATCCCTCTCAATCCTTGGCCAGTTACCGTACGAGCCAAATACACGCTGCATTTTAGGGGCTCTTAACTTCTGATGCCTCCCTCGGTCTCCGCCGCCACGCGCTCCGACGATGATGAGGATCACGGTGCACCCACTGAAATTTCAGATGCCGATGGCGACGAAAAAGAACTGGAATATGAAGAAGTGGAAGAAGATGGTGATGTTGAAGAATACGAAGAATATGTTGAAGAGGTTGAAGAAGAAGAAGAAGAAGAAGTAGAGGAAGTGGAAGAAGTGGAAGAAGTGGAAGAAGAAGAAGAAGAAGAAGAAGAAGTAGTGGAAGTGGAGGAGAAAAAGGTGGATCAGAAGGACGAGGTGAATGTTTCAGATTCTTCAATTGAAGCCGATGAGGATCCTAACGGTAAGTTTTTCCTGTAATTGAATACTTTTCTTATGCGAATGATTCTGACATTATTGTTTTATGTTTATACGCGTTGATTATGCATGATATTGT
Organism: Juglans regia; assembly: GCF_001411555.2. Lineage (NCBI taxonomy): Eukaryota > Viridiplantae > Streptophyta > Magnoliopsida > Fagales > Juglandaceae > Juglans > Juglans regia. The sequence continues at coordinate 30,135,160 of NC_049904.1, forward strand.
GGCGATTTCTGCTTTGTTTGTTTTTTTCCCTCTTTAGAACTTCTGTTTTTGTGCATTTTATTTTGTGAGAGTTTCTCATTAATATGGTGATAGAGCGATTACCATTTTGACATTTTGGAAATTGTGTGATTTACGTGTTTGGTACAGAGAAGAGAGAGCATGCCAGGGGCTCATGGAGAACTGCTATATAGTAAATCAAATTTTTAGGTGCTTGTAATGCATAACTAGCTCCTAGAGCTAAATTGGCCGTAGATGATATCGTCTCTGTTCTAATTTGATTTCTTAGAGATTTCCACTAAGAAATTTTTCTTTTGTTCCCATTGGTTTTTACGTCAAAGATCTAAGAGCGCCGGCAGGCGGGAAGGATCTGGTGCTGGAATGCTAATATTTCGCTTAAATTCTGGTTCATCTCGGTTTAGAATAGTTTGAGTATAGCAATTCCGGCAAAGGGTTTTGCAGTTGTGGCTTAGCCTGAAGTTGAACTGATAATAGTTAAGAATATACACACATATATATACTTTGGGTTCTTATGGATTAGATCCATGTATTATTTTCTCTCCATTCACTTTCTCTTCGTACGGTTGCGAAAATTAGTTTTTTTCTCCATTCTGTCGATGATGTTGTTACATTAACGATCGTAGTAGCACGTCAGTGGTATCTGGATAGGGTTTACAAGAGAGTTTGTGATTGAATCAAAGTTATTTTTGCTCGTGGAGGAAGGATGTTTGCTACGTATCATAGAGAGAGGTTGGAAGATTGAGCACGAGTCATTGTTGGGATTTTCCATAGTGCAATGGCTTGGGAGAGCATTGGAGGATTGTCTGAAAGGAGATAAAAATGAGTTTTACACGACAATTAGGGAGGGATATTTTAGTTTTATAGCACAATGGTGCTCGAATAGCTGTGGTTGATATATGACAGTAGTAGAATATAGTGAGGGAAGAAGGCGGAGCTTTATCTTTATACTTGAAGAGGAGGGGGGGAGGGGATGGAGGAGATTGAGGGAGGCATTGCGGGAGTGTTTACAAGAAGGGAGAAACATGGATGGGTCTCGCGGAGGAGCACAATTGAGGCCAATGGTGGAAGAGCTTCAATCGAATATACGGTCCTATAAGGAGGTGCTCATGCCGGCGGTGTTTCACCGTGAACAGCGAGTAGGGGACGGTGGTGGTAGGTCTGAAAATGGGTACATTGCTGAAAATATGCATCGAGCCCCTCGTTTTGCTCTACGGAAGGAGGGCGTTGGCATGGAAGGCGTCTGCCTGAGATTGACGTACGCAACACGTTGGTGGAGATGCAGGCACAATTGTGGAAGCTGTAGGATGAGGTGGAAAAAGTGTTGAGATGTGTTGAGGGTAATAAGGAAAGTGACAGGGACAGGGTGGGCTTAGGCGATCGGAGGCCCAATAAGGTCACAAATAAACATCAGAATATGGGGGTGGACTTGAATTTTGCTGGACCAAGTAAGGGGGGTGAGGCTCGAAGGGCTGGGCTGCTGTGGAGAAATAACGAGATTCAGCCCATGGGGAGAAGTCAAGCGGGCCTACGGGTTGGGCCTCAGCCCATGGGGCAGCATGATGGAAGAACCCAACTCGTGTGGAGAGAACCCAAAGGGGCTCCATCCAACAGAAGTCGTACACTTCCACCGAAAAAGACGCCTGCGACGGCGGTGGAATAGTCAGTAAGTGGTCAGTACATGCCGTGTGTCCAGAAAATGGTGGTGGAGCATCCGGTGGGCATTCCTACACCTCCATGTGTCGTTTCACCGTCGAGTGGTGGCTAGAAAGCGCCGATGGGATGTGAGGGAGAAGGGTATACTCCGGCGAACCCCTTAACATGGCTCCTCGATGATTTTGAGATGGACGAATACTCAGAGGAAAATTTGGAGGCTTGTTCAGATGACCTTTCCCAATCTACCAGTGAAGAACTGCCTTTTTCTGAAGAAGAGAATTCACAGAGACTTTTCCAGGTGCTCAGTGGCCTGTTGGGGAGGGTGAAAATTTTTTTTGCAGAAGAGACAGGGTTTGCCAATGGAATTCAGAGTGGGTGAGCCTATCCCTTTGAATTATATGTTACCAGTTCAATTAGTGTTTCAGACTGGGTTCATTTGTTTCAGACTGGGTATTTGAGGTAAAGGAAATACAAAAATGTGTGGGGATGGAGTGTGAAGGCTTCGAGTAAGAGTTTATGGCTCTGCTTACCACCATTGAAGTGGGCCACCAACAAGGAAAGTTGGCTAAAAAAAACAATGAAAACTTAAGAGGTTAACATAGTCGATGAATTATGAGGGTAGTTCCAGCAGAGACAGGTCAATAGGGAAGGGGCTGGCCTTCCTCCAATGAAACCCAAAATTGTGTCGTGGAATGTATGCGGGCTCAACGAGGCCAATAAGCATCTCCAAATAAGAAACTTGCTTTGTGAGTGGAAGGCGGATATTGTATGTTTACATGAGACAAAATTGAAAATAATTACTAGAAGAATTATGCGAAGTTTATGGAGTTGTGTACACGTGGATTGGGTGTTTTTGGCATCTAATGGGGCGTTAGGAGGTGTTTTGTTGGGATAGACGGGTGGTGAAGAAAAGAGAGGAATTCATAGGGGTGTTCACGGTGGCATGCTCCTTTAAGAGTGTGATAGATAACTTTCTGTGGGCTTTTGCATGTGTATATGGACCAAACTTAGACAACAACAAAAGACTATTGTGCGAAGGATTAGCTGGAGTACATAGCTGGTGGGACTTTTCATGGTGCATTGGTGAAGATTTTAATGTCATAAGTTTTCCAAGTGAATGTTCTTGAAATAGAAGAGTGTGGCCAGCCATGTCAGAATTCCCGAAGTGCATCTTTGATTTGAATTTGGTGGATCTGCCATTAGCGGGGGGTTCTTTCACGTGGTCTAATAATCAGACGTGGTCTTGACTGGATAGATTCTTAATATCACCAGAATGAGAAAGTCATTTTTCGGATGTATGGCAAAAAAAAATGCCTCATCTTTGTTCAGATCATTGGCCTATCATGCTAGATTGTGGTGGTCTCCAAAGAAGGCGTTTGAAGGCTTAGATTTGAAAATATGTGGCTGAAATCTAAAGGCTTTGTGGACAGGGTTAGACAATGGTGGTCCTCTTATTAGATACAGGGTACTCCTAGCTTCATCTTTGCGGGTAAATTGAAAGTTTTAAAAAAAGATTGAAGTGAGTTTGTGGGTCCCATTGAGAGCGAGAATACCTGAGAAGTGTTGAGAATGTTTGTGAATAGTTATGAGTAGAGATTAAAGTGGGTTTGTGGGTCCCATTGAGAGCGAGAATACCTGAGAAGTGTTGAGAATGTTTGTGAATAGTTATGAGTAGAGATTAAAGTGGGTTTGTGGGTCCCATTGAGAGCGAGAATACCTGAGAAGTGTTGAGAATGTTTGTGAATAGTTATGAGTAGAGATTAAAGTGGGTTTGTGGGTCCCATTGAAAGTATTTTTGATTTGAATGCCAAATATATTTGAGTTGTTAACAGATAATTGAAAAAGGTAGGTCCATCAGACAATTTTTTTTAAGCAGTGATTTTATTTATATATAATAGTGATAAATATTTTAGTGGAATTTTATTTATTTTTATATATAATAGTGATATAATATAAAGTGATTTTATTTATGTTTATATTTAATGGTGATGCGTGTTATAATGAGTTTTTTCATCTCTCTCTATATATAGGCTGGAGTTCTCCCCATGATTCTCCTTGACCGACTTGGCGTTCATGCATCGACCTCACAGCCATAAGTGACCAAGTGACCACCAGATTTCCCCAGCAGCGTCTCTCTCTCTCTCTCTCTCTCTTCTCTCTCTCTCTCTCTCTCTCTCTCTCTCCTGCGGTAACCCAATTGAAATGGGTGAAACCCATTTCTCTCCACTTGCGCCGCTGTACGCGGCCACCCAGCCTCACCGCCAACACCAGTGACTCCCCCTCATGCCGGCGACTAAGCCAGTCACAATTGATCTCCCCCACGCGCAACTCTCTCCCCCCTGCGGTAACCCAACCGAAATGGGTGAAACCCATTTCTCTCCACTTGCGCCGCCGTATGCGGCTACTCAGACCACCGCACCTCCACCACCTCTCGCAAACCCAGCCACCACGAATCTCCCTCTCCCTCTCTGTCGCATGCGAGCAGTGAACTCTCGGCTCAGAAACACAGTGGAGAGACTTTGGAGAGACAGATGGTTCACTGTGTTTGGCATGTGGAGTATTTTCATATGTACGAAAATACTTGGAAATTGTTGAGATATCTTCGCTACCCAAACGTAGCCTTAAAGTTTTGGAACATGCAGTCTTTTGGTGATATAGGGGAACACAAGAAAAGTAAGGTGTTGGAGATCCAAAAGTAGAGAGGATACGAGAGGATTGAACTCTCACACAGGAAGAATTAGCTCGGAAGACAATGTTGGTCGCAGATCTTGAGAGGATTATTTTATTAGAAGAGACTTCTTGGTGTAAAAAATCAAGAGCACTGTGGTTAAAGGAAGGAGATCGAAACACGAAAAAATTGATGGAGTTGAGTGTAGGGATGATAAGGTGATTCATAATCATGTAGTTGATTTTTTTGAGCAGTTACTTAGCGAGCAAGTGAGATGGCGGCCTACGCTTGATGGGCTTGGTTTTGACTCCATTGGGCCACATGATGTTTGTTGGTTAGAGAGGCCTTTTGAGGAGGTAGAGGTTCACGAAGTGGTGAGGTGAATGGTTAAAGACAAGGCACCAGGTCTTGACGGTTTTTCTATGGGCTTCTTTCAAACATGTTGGGACGTGTTAAATGATGATCTTATGAGGGTATACAAGATAATTTTCAAAGTGCTTGCAAATTGTCTCGGTGAGATATTGGGGAAGATAATTACAAAACCCCAAAATGTTTTTGTAAAGGGTAGACAGATTTTAGACTTGGTTCTTATCCCCAATGAATGACTTGATAGTAGACTGAAAGCTGGCAATGTAGGGATTATTTGCAAGCTAGACATGGAGAACTTTACCTTCTCGGGAGGTGTTGTTTTGGGGAGAGGTAGCGGTCGTGGATCCGCTGGTGCATATCAACGGTGAAATTCTAGGTTTTGATAAATGGAAGCCCAGCTGGTTTTTTCAATAGCGCACGAGGTTTAAGACAAGGAGACTCATTGCCTCCACTAATTTTTGTTATTGTGATGGAGGCGCTGAGCAGAATGACCTCAGCACCGGTTAATAATAGTTTCGGGGCTGGCTTCTCAATTGGAACCCCGAATAGAGGAATTATTAATATTTCTCATTTGTTATTTGCAAATGACACTTATTTTTTGTGAGGTAAATCATAACCAAGTTCGAGTACTGAAGGCCCTTCTCCTTTTTTTGAAGCAGCGTTCGGGTTGAAAGTGAACTTCGACACTCAGAGATGGTGCCAATTGAGGTGTTCATCTCATAAGGTAGCTGGCTAGCACTCTGGGGTGTAAGATTGCCTCTCTTTCTATGACTTACCTTGGACTCCCGTTGGAGGGTGCCTCGAGAGCGTCTTCATTATGGGACACTGAGATTGAGAAAGTAGAGTGGAGACTGGTAGGATAGAAGAGAATGTACCAGTAAGGTGGTAGGATTACCTTGATCAAGAGTACTTTATCTAATTTACCAACTTACTTTTTGTGTCTATCTCCTATTCCAACAAGTGTGATGTTCCAAAATGAGAAACTTCAACGTAATTACTTTTTGTGTCTGTCTCCTATTACAACAAGTGTGATGTTCCAAATTGAGAAACTTCAACGTAATTTCTTGTGAAGTGGAGTGGGTGAAGAGTTTAAATTCCACCTAGTCAATTGGGAGAAGGTATGTTGCCCTATCTCCAATGGTTGTTTGGGTATTAGAAATATGAGAATTTTTAATCGGGCGTTACTTGGAAAATGACTGTGGAGATACAATAAGGAATCAGAAGCCTTATGGAAGTTGGTGATTGAGAGCAAATATGGAGGCTTATGGGGAGGCTGGTGTTCTAAAGAAGTGAGGGGGGCTTATGGAGTGAGGTTATGGAAACACATAAGATGAGGATGAAGGGTCTTTACTCGACATACAAGATTTCTTTTGGGTGAGGGTTCCAGGATTAAATTCTAGAGTGATATTTGGTGTGGTAACAATACTTTAAAGGATTTATTTCCTTTACTTTTCCGGGTTGCAAGTGGCAAAGATGTTTCAGTGGATGAAGTTATGGTGATATCGGAGGAGCAAATCCAGTGGAATATCAATTGTAGTCAGGCGGAACAAGATTGAGAAATGAGCAGCTTTGAAGACTATTTTCAGCCTTTTACCCACGAGTAAAGGTTTATTCTCGGTTCGCTCTTTCTATAAGTCTCTCACATAAGAGCCGAATATTCAGTTTCCATGGAGAAGGCTTCGGAGACATAAAGCGCCTCCCAAGGCAGCATTTTTCACGTGGACAACTTCCTTGGGTAAGATCATCACAACCGACAATTTGAGGAAACGCAGGGTGATCATCGCAGATTGGTGTTGCATGTGTAGGAACGGGGGTGAGTCTATGGACCATCTACTACTACACTGCGAGACAACTAGAGTGTTATGGAATGAGGTGCAGTAGACTAGACTTGGCTTGGGTTATGCCTGAGACAGTTCTGGCAGTTCTGGCTTGTTGGACAAATCTAAGATGCATTCAACAGATTAAAGCTGTGTGAAAGATGATCCCTATATGCTTACTTATCAAAAAAAAAAAAGATGGTCCCTATATGCATCATGTGGCATTTGTGGCAGGAGCGCAATTATCGGACATTCGAAGACAATGAGAGATCGATGGAGAAACTAAAAGCTTTATTTATTAGAACTCTATGTACTTGGGTCATTGTTGTTGACTTTAATGGTTGGGATCTACATGATTTTCTTGTCTCTATTGCGCCTACATAGTTAGGGCATACCTTTGTAATGTACTTGGCTATGCTTATTCATTGATTAATAAAGTTTGTTTACCTATAAAAAAAATAATAGTTTATTTTAGGTGATCAACATTGGAAATGGGTAGACAAATTACTGTGTGGATTAGTGGCTGTTGTGCGTATCTTTAAAGCAATTTGACTGTTTTATTTGGGACATTGGATGGATGGTTAAGGGTCCGTTATTAGTGTCTTCAATGCAATTTGAATATTTTGTTTTGGACATCCTAAATGTGGTTCCCAACTGAGTTGTGGCTAAGAAGCTTGTTGGCTTTTCACTGTTTTCCCCTGAGCAATCAATGCATTTCACATTGTAAAAAAAGGCACAGAAACAACAAAAAAACAATTGTGAACAATATTATATGGGGGTGCAAGCTAAGGACTGGTTTGGATTCAGAGATGAGATGATATAGTTTTAGATGAAAGAGGAAGTTAAAAAAAATATTATTAGAATATTATTTTTTAATATTATTATTGTTTGGAGATTTGAAAAAGTTGAATTGTTTATTATATTTTGTGTGAGAATTTAAGAAAATTGTAATGATGAGATGAGATGAGGTGAGATGAAACACTTTCTGAATCCAAACGGGACCCAAGTCTACAGTAGAAAACATCCAACTATGTGGATTAAAAAAAATGGAAAACAACTCTATGAAGGTCTAGAAAGCTACAGGTGCAGAAATGATCACATGCCGCCATCCATACACATAGAGGGCTTGAACATAATAATTCATAACTCTAGTTATTTACTTACAAAAAAAATCTAGCACTATCCTTCATAGTCTTCAAAAGTCAGAGCATTGCGTTCCTACCAAATACACCACATCAAACACGAGGGGACCCTCCAAACATCTAAATTGCCATGGCTACAAACAAGACTACCAGCAAGCCATCAAATCCACCACCCTTCAATGCATAACTCACTCAATCCCAAAGGTATAAATTATACACGATTAGATAGCTACATCTCACTTATATCTATCCTCTTGCTTTCAAATATTGTGGTTAGAATGATGTGTTTGCTTGAAATACATTTCGAATATGAGAAATTTTAGCTCAACAATTGAGATGTGTTGCGTAAGTAGTTGCCAAGACTAGAAGCTTCCCAAGGTAAGATATATATTTTTTTGTTAACGAACTTTTGGATTCAAGAATAAGTGGTATATTTGAGTTATCTCCAAATGCGACCTAGAGAGAAAGCTCCAATTGTTTAAGTAAGCCCCCTCCTGCTCACATTTGGTGGAAGCCTTTGTGGAGAAGATTTGTCACCACCAAGGGAAAGCGCTAAACACATTTATGTGCTATATATTAAAAAATTAGTTAAAGTTACATCGTCACAATCCTATTGTAACACCCTGCTCCCCACGGTTAAGAAATATTTCATTTTTTTTAAATCACTGGCGTCAGAGTGCTACTAATGACCTTGACTTAAAAATATTTTCTTTTATTCTAAAGGAAGTGCTAGGTACAAAGATTCTATTAATAAAATCATTCTTTATTAAAATTACTGAGATCATGAGAGGGAGTGCGTGGAAGTATTTATTGAAATTTCTCAAAGTTCATGCCATAAAAAAATCATAACTGAAAATCTCTGTATATGATCTAGGCTACTGTCACGCCTCCCTAGACTAAGTCTCGCCCTACTTAACATAAGATTTTTCGTAAAATATTTCATGCTAAGAACTTAAAATCATAACTGTTTATAGTCATGCTATGACATGCATGACTTATCTGAATTAACGACTTGTCTGGCTGATCTGAATTATCTTACTGGTCTGACTGGCCAACACATTTTACCCTATGTGCAAGGTTGTGCACCGGCCCCACATCCTGCTGCTGGAAGGGGAGCCGTTGATAGTATTCTAGCATACTATAGTGGACCACGCTTGAGTCCGTGGCTTGCACATCCACCCTGAACTGCATTGGTACCATGCATTTGAGTGACCATTTGATTAATTTGATCTTTATCTTACATTTGATCTTATAAAATCTTATGTGTCTTATGCATGTGAGATGCATGAGATGCATAATACATACATAACTATAATATGATAATGAAACATGTTCATGAATTATACTGAATGACGTGCTTGCAAATATCATGACATGCTTGGTACATAAATATTGGCTTCTAAAGAACTGACTTTAATAATAATATATATAACTAGCTAACGTATGTTAATCCTAATTTACGATTAAGCTACTTACCTTGTAGTGTTGCTTTCTAAAATTTCTGACACAAAATCGATCATGGAGCAATGGAGGGATGGCGGTGGTTGTGATTAGGAGGGAGGAAGAGACAATGGTGGCCTTGTTGTGTTTTATGGTGGGGGAGATGAGGCTACAACATGCTGAAGGTAAAAAGAGAGCTAAAAACAAAAAGTCTAGGCTTGAAGAGGTAGGTGCACGTACAATGCATGAGACTCTATTTATAGGATGGTATCGGTTGGGGTTAGGAATTTTTTTTTTTGATAAGTTAGGTTTAGAAATTTTAAGGTGAAGAGGATTCTAGAATTGTAATCCTAGTGTGTTTGAAATTAAAGACATACTCTAGTAGTTTATTTAATATAGGATTGAGAGTGACTGAGACTGTGTAGTAGACTTTAATCAGTGATGATTTTAAATTGAAATAAATTTCTAATGGCTGATTTTTAAATTCTAAAATAAGTCTAACTTATTCAATAAATAATAAATGAGATTTAATCTAGTTATTGAGCCTAATTAAAACTTCTAATCAATTTTAATAATTTATCGCTTGTGGGCTTATCCAATATGGCCCATTAAATATAATTTATGCATAATAAAAATTATTAATATTCCAACATTAGAATTATTGGGTCGGGTTACACCTATCCTCCCACCCGATGTGGGATTTACAATCTAGGGGTATTGCAATTCGTCCCAACAAAATGAAAGAAAAACTCATTCCTTCCTATCTTAACCTTCCTTTTTTCACTCTCCCCTTTAAGTTTCCTTGTAATCAAATAATGTGTAACTATCCAAACCCTGAGAAATGTGGATGTATTTTAAACTACTAGAGTACTTGGGCTTAACATTTTGGAATGAGTTGATTATCTTAAAAAACACAAGAAGGTTGTAGTTAACTGTTGTTGTATGTGCAAAGTGAGTATAGAGATAGTGCGTCATTAGGGGTGCAACATTGTTGTGTTGCATGGGAATTTATTGTCCTTGTCTTTCCTTGGTTAGTGGGATATGCCAAGAGCATTGGTGGATTGGTTGGCTTGTTAGATAGATTGGATAGATTGATTGAATAGACACCAAAGTATTGTCACACGGAAGGTTATTGATGTATTCCTTGTTCATTTGGAAGGAGAGGGCTTCTAAGGGAATTGAACTTTTCCTACGACCACTTATTGATTGGGTAAGTATATTTAGTGTTATTGACTTTTTTTGGGTGTAAACTTTCATTTTCCCTTTCACCTTTTTTGGGGCTAAGCCCTTTTCATTTATTTCTTTCCAGCAAATCCCTATTAGATGGAATGCTAGTTTTTTTTAAAAGTTTTTTCGTCTTATATATCCATATTGTATTTTACATAGCCCATAACCATCTCTTGTTCCTTTAATGATACTCATAACTGGATAACGTCCTTTAGGAATTAATCTAGTATTGTATATTGGCTCCAAGCTTTTATTTAGGGGATGCACTTTTGTTTTACTCTATTTCTTGATTTAGTGTTTCCTCCATGTAGATGTTAGTCGAGATATGGAGTTTGAGGGGCATGACAGGCTACTGAGATCGAGTTCTTATACCCTAGAAAAATCTGAAGTGAAGATCTCACCTGAGTACATTGCTGTAGAGGAAAGTAATGGTAATTCCAAATTTTCTAGTCATTCAAATGAGCCATTGACAACACAAAAGGAAGAACTGGATTTGAATGATGTGGATTCAAAATATATAGAATTGGGAAAAGATATGGTTCCAGAAGACAAGGTCTTTAAAGATTGTAGTGAATCACATTGTGATAGCAAGGCCTTTTCGTGCACCGAGGACATTATCGATGCTGAAACCCACCTTTTTAGCAGCACAAGAAATGATATGGCTAATGCTTTCCCAATGAAAGATCACTTAGGTGAGGAGGCCAATGGTGTTTTGAATACTAGGGAAGAAATTAAGCAAATGGACTTGCAATCAAGGCATGACAAAAATCAAATGGAATCAAGGTAAGGTGATGCTGGTGAAATTTAGGTTCCGTTTGGTTGTTGAGTTGGTCTTGGTCTTATCTCACCTCACCTTATCTCAACATCTAAACATCACTCAAATACAAATACTTTTCAATTTCAAATATTAAAATTTTCATTTAGTCATTACAACTATCCCGAAATTTCAAACGAAATACAAAAAATAATTCAATTTTTTCAAATCACAAAACACAAATAATATTAAAAAATTAAATTCTAACAATATTTTAACTTTATAATATTTTTATTCAACGTTTTCTCTCATTTCCCAAAACCTCATAAAACATCTTAACTCTAATAATTTCACTACCATTCACAAACCATTTAACTACTATTAACAAATTTATCATCTCATCTTAACATCTAAACAAGGCCGTAGTCTTGAATTTTACCTGTCCTACAACCAAATTATTGGCTCAAATTGCTTATTAGCACTCTTGTGGTTTTTTTTTCTTGGCAAAATTTAAAAAAAAAAATTGACCATTCATTTGCAATATGATCACTAAGTACAGAAATTGTCACTTAGACAACTTAACTTGAAACATAAGTTACAATTTGTCACTTCCTTTAAAATTTAACTGCCAAGATCTTGTCATGTTATTGTTTTCCTGTCGATCTTACTTGTCAGATTTTAATCAAGAGGAAAATTCTAACTTATCTTTCAAATGAGGCTAAGGGCTCGTTTGGACACTTGGAGTATCCCAGAATTCTGTGAGTAGTAGTGAAATTGTTTGAGTTAAGATGTTTTATTGGATTTTAAAAAATGAAAGAGAAAAAGTTGAATAAAATATTATAAAATTAAAATATTGTTTAAATATAATTATTATTATTTTTGTTTAAAGTTTGTAGAAGTTGTATTATTTTTTGTGCTTTGTTTTAAAGTTTGTAAAAGTTGTATTGATTTTTGTGTTTTAATGATTAGATAAAAAACATGAATAGCACAAATCGAGAAATGGTCCAAATTTTTCTTATAAAAAAATTGAAGATTTTAAATTGAAAGTATTTTGTGTTTGAGTGATATTTATGAGTAAAATTATGAGAAATTTTGAGAATTTTAAAAATTTAGTGTCTCATCTGTGTCCAAATGTCCCTTAGGTGACTACTTTGGTAATTTGTGATCATAATGCAAAGACTAGTGGTAGTTTGAGGGAAGATAAAGTGTGTAACACTCTAATGGAGGGCCTAAGCCACTGACTTATATTCCAGAAGGACTAGTCAATGATACAATCGAAGCTCTATTGAAACATCATTAAAGAATAAAAACTTCTCATTCTCAAGCAATATGAGATTTCATACACCAACTACCCTTATCACTTATCAGAATGAGGTATCACAATCTCCCCCCTCATATTCCTGACATCCTCGTTAGGCCAGTCTGTTGTATGTGGCACGACTCAAGTTACACATTTCTGGTTGGTATAGGTTTTGATACCATCTGTAACGCTTCAATGGAAGGCCCAACTACATGGCCTATACTCTAAAAGTATTAGTCAATGATATAATTGGAGCCCCGTTGGAAAATTATAAAGAGCAAAAACTTCTCATTCCCATACAATGTAAGATCCCATACACCACCTGCGCTTATTACTTATCAGAATGGGGCATGACAAAGTGTATTGTACATATGTTTTTTGGGGTAATTTACTAAAATGATCCTTGTGGTTTTCCTTTTGGACAAAGTTATCATTGAGACTTAAATTTGGATTTTCTAATCCTTGAATTTTCAAATTTGATCAAATCACTCATTTCGTGAATATTCTGTTAGTGAGCCGTTAGTTGCACCACGACAACACCAATAGTCTTTTGAAACACGTCATTTTTTGAGCCACATCATTTTTTTAAAAATAAGTTGGGTGAAAAATTTAAAAAATAAATAAATTTGAGAACAAAGAAAGAAAGAAGGAGAGGTGCAATATGCCAATAACAACAACCCCTCCCCACCCAAGGAGGTGCGGGAGGCCCCCTTCATTGTTCCTTGGTTGGGATTGGATTGTTGTAAAGGGAGGGGCATCCCTTTCTCCTTTGTGGCTTTGTATAGGGAAAGAGAGGATCTCTCTTTCAACATTGGGGTTTATGGAGTGGCCGAGCCACTCCTCAATGTGTGTAGGGGGATTACCTACCCTCTATCCACCTCGATGAGGTGGATGGGGTCTCCCCCACCTTGATCCAAACCACCTCAACCCACTAGGGGATGGCCATATCACCCAATGGGATTCCTCCCTCAATCCAAAGCAGCGGAGGGGGAGGGTCCTTTAAAAGATAATTAGGTCATTTCAAACTTAAAAAATCAAATTTTGATTTTGATTTTTAAGTTTTAAAATGTATTTTTGTTAACTTTTAAACAATTATTTTAACATGTAGCCTGACAAATAAAATGTCCAAATTGCAATCTAGGATC